>NW_027466453.1:8895000-9260000 GCF_050575085.1 Anarhichas minor
TGCTCTGCTGCGCATCCACCTTGTTCACGGTGACCACCTATTTGGTTGACATGCAGCGCTTCAGATACCCTGAGCGACCTATCATCTTCCTGTCCGGCTGCTACACCATGGTCTCTGTAGCCTACATAGCCGGCTACTTCCTGGGGGACAAAGTGGTGTGCAACGACAGCTTCAGCCCCGACCGCTACAAGACCATCGTCCAGGGCACCAAGAAGGAGGGCTGCACCATCCTCTTCATGATGCTCTACTTCTTCAGCATGGCCAGCTCCATCTGGTGGGTCATCCTGTCCCTCACCTGGTTCCTGGCGGCAGGCATGAAGTGGGGCCACGAGGCCATCGAGGCGCACTCGCAGTACTTCCACCTGGCGGCCTGGGCGGTGCCGGCCGCCAAGACCATCAGCATCCTTGCCATCGGGCAGATCGAGGGCGACGTGCTCAGCGGCGTCTGCTTCGTCAGCCTGAGCAGCCTGGACCCCCTGCGGGGCTTCGTGTTGGCCCCTCTCTTCATCTACCTCTTCATCGGCACCTCCTTCCTGCTGGCCGGCTTCGTGTCGCTGTTCCGAATCCGCACCATCATGAAGCACGACGGCACCAAGACGGAGAAGCTGGAGCGGCTGATGGTGCGGATCGGGGTGTTCAGCGTGCTCTACACCGTGCCCGCCACCATCGTCATCGCCTGCGTCTTCTACGAGCAGGCCTTCCGCCCCCACTGGGAGCGCAGCTGGGTCAGCCACAACTGCAGGGGCCTGGCCATCCCATGCCCCGTGCAGACGGGGCCCCGCATGACCCCAGACTTCACCGTCTACATGATAAAGTACCTCATGACACTGATAGTGGGTATCACCTCTGGGTTCTGGATCTGGTCTGGAAAGACTCTACAGTCCTGGCATAAGTTTTACACGAGGCTGACAAATGGGAAACAAGGAGAGACCACCGTGTAGAATGAAGGGACATCCGAATGTTGCTGGGACTTAGTACCTGTTTTTGTCATGTGATAGGAAGCACGGCGAGTCGCCACAGGTTCTCCCAGCGTTGCCACGCATGCATGCCGAACTGTGGGGTCAGGGTTTGACAAAAGGGCAAGCTGGATAAACAAGGACTGAGCCGGACTGTCTGAACAAATAACAAGCATTGCTATGGATGCCATGTGCTGAAATGCTGTTCCCCCCCCCCCCCCCCCCCCTTCTCTTAATAAAGCCACCTCGAGCTCAGGTTGAGTGATGATCCAGCAGCCGAGGAAAACTCAAGAGAAACGAGCGGTGCAAGAGCGGCGGTTTATTCTCCCCTGTAAACGTTTCATATCTACTTCAATGAAATTGTAAATTTGTAAAAACGTGAAATTATATATTTTGTATTTATAGAAAGTACACACTTCTCCTTGTCTGCCAGTGTACTTTACTTTTGCACTGTAAGAATGCCACATACTGTAGATCTAGACATGCCCCTTTTTAAAGAAATATATAATTTCTGGTTTTGAATTACGTTGTTTTTATGGATTAAAAGAAGATTTCAGTCTTTTTCAGAAGCTTTTTCGTTTTAGCCCACTATAAAAACAACATGTGCTGAGACATATAATCAACTACTCAAATGCTTTGATTTTAATGTCCTTGTTCAATGGGAGAAACTGTGTATTTCTTTACTTTTTCCCTTCCTTATGTTGAGTATTCTTTACTGATTAAATAATATCGTGTTACTTTCTTTGATAACAGAACAACCATGCTGTTTTCTCTGGGGGGGTTGGGGGGTCTTGTCGCACCTGGACATCTGTTGCCTCAGACTGGCAGTAAAATAAATCATTGTCATTCCTAATGGAATCAGACTGTAACCCTCTCCGAAATACGAGGCCCGAGTTTCATACCGAGACAATTGCACACATCTCTCCCGTTATGTGTTCCAATACATTCTGAAATATTTCACGTCCAAGTGTCTTGTGACTGGAAGAAGCTGGTGGCAACCTGTAAGAATGCTTCCTCACACATGTCCACCAACATCGCCTCCGAGTGCCAAACAAAACAAGAGCCCCTTTTTATGAGCCTGTTGTTGGAGAGGGCCTCGGTTAAACCAACAGGAGTCGTCTGTCGCCGAGGAGGTCCGCGCTGTTGCATAATTGTGAAAAATGTCTTTGGCGAAGGGAAAAACCCGGGTGTTCTGTTGTTTTCGGTCAGTGCAGTGCTGCCAAGTTGTTGGAGTGCCCCCCCCCCCGAGGAACACGCATGGCTGAAACTGAACCTTTATCTGCGGTGATGTCATGAAGCAGATGGGTGTGTTGGAGAAATTTGATCCCCTTGCCTCGGAGCGAAGGCTTCGGGGCTGGAGAGGATTGCACGCACATACAGCACAGTGCTGTGCATTCCTATTGTTACTGGGGGGGGGGGCATAATCACTATATTAGGCTGCATCTCTCTAGGTTACTAGTAATTACTGACATGAACACGTGGCAGCTAGCCGTACTGTCAGCGCAGCTCGTGGCCTCTTGGACAAGTTGCTGTTTGTCTTTATTGTAGCCTATCTGGGGTTGAATGAAGGAATGTAATAACAGACAGGTAAGAGGTGGAAGCTGATACTCTGAGAAGAGGGTAGGGAGAGAAAAAAAAACAACATAAATCTTCCCTCTTACACCCCCTCTGCCTCCACCCTCCTCCCCTCTCTCTCTCTCTCTGCTCAGATGATTGGGGGGGGGGATGCGAGTGAGTCAGCGGAGCGGCGCTGGGCCTTCGCCTGGTGACAGACAGTCTCCTGTGTGCTGCTCACTTCAAAGCGCCGCCGAAACCTGACTAGCTCCTTGTAAACAGTGCCGCCTGGCCCGAAGGCCCACTTCCTGCGCTTAACTCAGCTTAATGGCTGGCTTGTTTGGCTTTGCACCGGAGCGGAGAGACGAGTGAAGAGCGAGAGGATGAAGACAAGCGGCTTGGGGAGGGGGGGTGGGGGGCGGTAGAGAGAGGGAGATGGTTTTTAGGTGGGGTTTTTTATGGGGGGGGTTGGAGAGCGTGATGGAAAATTTGGTTTTATTCGGTTGCTTTTGTCTTTCTCCAAGGGAGGGAAACAACAAAGAAAGAAAAGAGAAGGAGAATCCAAATGAGGAGATGTGTGTGTGTGTGTGTGTGTGTGTGTGTGTGTGTGTGTGTGTGTGTGTGTGTGTGATTTCTGTGAATATTTCGTTGAAACCTTGGACTCAGACCTTTGAAACTAAGTGGAATCAGATGCTCTGCATTCAACTCTTGCCAGGAAAAACAGAGCTTTTCACAAAGTCATTTTCTCACAGAAAATCTTGACGTGTGTTGTGGAAAAGTTTTTTTTTTTTTTTTACAGACTTTACCTGGTGGCCTTTTCTATTACATGCAGAGATGAAAAAACAGTATGAAACTGTTAACTGTGCAGCGAGGTGGTGCCTGTCTAGAGTAAATCCTTTCCCCTCTTTAATGTCGGTGCCCAGTTTTTCAGTGGCAGCCGTCTCCCCTGTTGTTGATCTCACATCTTAAATCTTGCATGCAGCCGTTTCCTGAATGCTCGAAGGCAAGAAGGGACAAGCCGAAGATCAGGGGGGGGGGTAAGACAGGAAGAATGCTCCTGGAGTTGATATTATGATGTCGCTCCTGCAGGGAGGAAGGCCTTGGCATGTCAGAAGAGGATCATGTTGTTAAGTCACAAGCGCCAGTGTTCTCCCTGCTGCTGTGAAACTATTGTTTTAGGTTTGTGTGAAGGTACCATGAACTTCTTTTTCTTCTGGATAAGAATTACATCAGGCCTATGAAGGGGCTCGCAAACGGACAAAGGAAATCAGGAATGAGGTAAAGAAATAAGGAAAAAAGGAAAGAAAAAGCTAGCCAGACATAAAGTAAGTCTGGTTCGAATCAAATCTTGGCACGGACTCAAGACGAACTCTGAAGGCTAACACTGGATTAGTTGCAGTCATACATTATCCTAACCATAGGAGAGCAGCTGAGATTTTCCAGAGAACGTACTCTATCGCTCCCCCTCGAAATCTCAACAGGAAGTGCAATATGTTCTTTCTCCTCCTATTGCCCTGAGAGGCGGCCGCTGCGAGTGGGATGGAGCGTAACAAGTTGGCAGGAGGCCGAAGGTTTAAATGTGCATTTCAGTCTCTGACTTTGATTCGGGGGGGGGCCTCCAGCCACAAATGCTGGTCCTCACAGTCACCAATGAGGAGGTGTCCTGCTTTCCTCCATGTATCATGCGTCCACTAAAATCCCCTTTTCTTTTTTTTTTGAACTTGTTGAATTCAGAGCCATATTTTTTCACAAAAGAAACACTAAATCTGAAGGATTTTATTTTTGTTTTAATATCGTCCTCCTGGTCTCTTTAAGGCTTGCATCATGCCTTTACAAGATGTCCAGCTGCTCTTAAATCACTAAACACAGCCTTTCCTACCTCATTGCCGAACAAATCAGGCCAACATGTGGGCCTTGCAGCGAAGAGCAAATATAGTAGGGATTGTGGAGAGGAGTTCAGCCCAACAAGCTTCCTAACTTCACATTCTCTGTGGCTCATTTTCACACCATTTGTCTGGGATTTTTGTTATTGCTCATAAGTGCACAGGACCACTCAGGAGTTGCTTTGAAGAGTAAACAAACACTGGTGGGGCCTAAAACTCTGCGATGTTAGAGGAGGGTTCATTTGCCCCATTGTCCTTCAGGACGAGGGTGCACGGCACCAGGGTAGGAAAAAAAAGTGAGGGAGTGCCCCGGAGCCTCTCCAGCTGCTGAGCAGAGAGGTGCCGACAGCTGCGTGACAGATATTTTGGGAGCTTGCAGCACGCCTGGGATAATAATGGGCTTGATTGGGTGGAGGGGAGGGAATGGTTAACGTGCATCCAGACACCGCAGCGTGTACACAACCGTGCCACTCTCATAAACTTTCGGGGGTTGATGGCGCAAGTAGCAAATGACAACACGAGGAGGGATGAGGTGTTAGGGGTGTTAGGGGTGTTCTAAAGCTCCTGGGTCATGTCCTTGTTTTTATTTAACTTTTTACAATTATTAAAAAGCCTGAGGATGGTTTATTATTAAGTTGCAAAACTTGAGCTGAGCAGCCATCGAAACTGGACAAGCTTTTTACCTGTTGGAATAATATTACCAGGGTATATTATCCCACACAAGAGTTTGGTATAACAATGTCTGTGGTTCTCAGACACGGAGCTACAGAGATGGATCAGCTTTCAGAGTGTGAATACACTGACGGCCCAAAGCGTTCTGTTTAATGTGTCGTGTTTCATCCATGTCTTCTAATGACTCTACAGTAAGTTTAGTATGACTTTTATGCATTGGCCATATCAGCAGATACAATGGCACCTTTGTGGACTTTTATTTTGAAACTCTTGGACCTGAAACCTGACCTGATCTCCTCACCTCCTGAAGAGTGTTGCTGTATAATACTTCTTATTAAAAAAGACTTTGATCAGTAGGCGGGAGTAAGAGATTATTATTTCGGCCAAAGGGAGTTTTGTTCCTGTGCAGCAGAGGCTAAAAACTGAGTCAAAAAAAAAGAGCCTCCCAATTCAACAGCTGTGCGAGTAATCACAGAGCTTTTAATTGACGAGTCAATCAACCCCCTACAGATACACCACAGGCAGTAAAATAATGCTTTGATGTGATGCATGCGGCGCTCTCAACACCTGTATCTCCAGGTGAACGAGGTGTGTTGAACAGGGAGGCGCAGTCTGTGGCTGTGTAGTGACTCTCCCGTGGGCCCCAGCGAGGCCTCCAGGCTTTTCGGCGATGACTTATTGAGTCGGCTCCTCTCTGGCGAGTGCCTACCCCCCCCCTCCCACCCCGTTTTAATGGAGGCGCTCTTACCAGCACTTTCTGAGGAATTTACAGCCCCACTCCCGTCCAGGAGAGGGAGGGAAGCACACTGTGGCCTTGTCCCAACAGAGCCAGCAGTGGAAACACACAGCCTCAGGCAAGGTGGCTGCAGAGCTCCCGTGTGAGGGCACGTGTGTGTGTGTGTGTATGTGTGTGTGTGTGTGTGCCCATCTGTCTCTCCGTATCTTGTGTGTGTTCACTCGGCTCTATGTGCTTTCGGAGCTTGCGTTCATGTGTGTTTAAAAACCGAGCGAACGAGCGAGTGGTTATAGGAGGGCTCCAGTTGGGTAGGTTCCCCTCTGTAATTTCACTCTCTGCGCGGCCTAATCGCTTCCATGTGGGCCCTCACCGACAGCAGAGCGGTGGAGGGGGCCTCATCGCAAAGGTGGGAGTTGAACACATTGACTCACAAATGCACTCGCTCATGGAAAAAAGGACTGCCAAGCCTGTTCACTAAAGGAACAGAGGGCCAGAAGATTATTTGGGGAGGTTTTTGGAAACAATATGTGACTGGGTGTTACTTTAATTCTGTTTAAGTTTTGTAAGGGTTTTCAGAGTCGGAATGGGAAACTACTATAGGCCTACTGTTTTTCCATCGGCATGTCGAACCACAAATGTCTCAGTCCTGCATGCAAACAAGATAAAATCTTAATATTCCAATCCCTAAGTGAAATAGCAGGAAGGCCAGCGGTCATTAGTGATTTCCTTTAGAGATATTCAGGAGTTTGGTGGTTTTCCTCTGCATCCTGTGTTTTTTTGGCTCCCTCCACACACGTCGAGCTTTCGGCCTGGGATGCCCCGAGGACTGCTGGCTCAGAGGGTCACGGTCAATGTGTGAAACCAACCGAGCAGAAAACGACAGCCCATTTTGCACAACAGGGTCAGCATTTAAAGACACCTCTACGGAGCTCATTTGCTCTTTCCAGCGGCCGGGAGGAGAGACTCTTAAAAAAAAAAAAAAGCTACCAGGAATCCTGATAGAAAGGATTGTATGTAAAGGAAGTCATGTACATGTCGCAAAAGGTAAATACACAGACTGTGTAACGTGATCTGAACTGAGACTGAGCTCGGAAATCAAACATTTCATTCAAAGATCTGATTACAGTTATGGATGATGTTAATATTGTTATGGTGAACAACGCCCCCTGCTGTTTCGGCTCATTTACTTCTACAATACACACACAGTTACGCATGGAAGAAACATGAAGACATGGTCCCTCTGCTTTGAAATATAAAGTTATTTTTGTGTTGGTTGTGACCTTGTGAGTTTTAGTTTGACAGTCTACTACATCCCAAAACAAGGCCCTTTGCAGAAACACATCCTCTTTAGTGAGTGTTGGTATATGGCCAGCAGGCCTCTCAGCACTACAGCCCGTGGCAATGTATGACTTTCTTGTCCCGTCAGCCTGGGAGCTGCTGTGGGACAAGTCAGGGGTCACTGGTCAGCTTAAGTGTTACATTTTTCACAGCGCCTCGGAAGCTCCATAACATTCACACCAGAGAGCTGCGTGGGTGTGAGTGTGTTTTGCCGTATAAAGTCTGCACAGAATGTCAGCAAGCTTAAGCCACAACTCTGCTAGTTGTGAAGGCGTGAGTAGAAGATGTATATGTGGTGCAGGGGCGGAAGAAGCATTGGTTACTGAAGCAACGGTAGCCAAGTAAAAGTCATGCATACAAATTTTGACTTATATATATATATATATATATATATATATATATATATGTATATATATATATATATATATATATATATACATATATGTATATATATTTGTTCGTTATGAAGCACCAACTCGTTCCTTTACTGCTGCAGGTCACTGAACATGTCGCTTTCAAGCAAAAGCTTCGACAATTATTGGAACACTTTTACATTGCAGAGTCTAATAAGTACATATGAGAAATGTGACGAGTCCTTCCAGTTTGGCTGCATGTCTTTATGTTTTGCATTGCAGACGCCAGTAGTTGCATGTACACAGTTGTCCTCCAGGTGGAGCCAGTGTCTTCATTCTTAATGTGAAGGACTGACTGCTGCCAGCAGCTCCACTGAAGAGGTGTAATCAGCTGAACACGCAGAGATCAATAATCTCAATTGGTTTCTTGTTTGACCCTTTGACTGCTTTATTCGCTAAACGGTTGACCACATTTTACTCTCTGTACTTTTAGATATGTCTTGATATTAGCAGCTGCTGTTTTGCTCTGCCATTTAATATTGATAATGTCATAAATATTACCATCATTCCATCGTAAACTTGTTAAATGACTTATTTCTCTTCCTTTTAGTTCCCCATTAGTATTAGAGGAGGATCTATGATGTTGCAATAATCAGATAGAAGCATGTCATGTAAAATGAGGAGATGGCTAAAGGATCAGCATAGCTTTATTATTTTTTATAACCAAATGATGTGATACAAATAACACACAATGTATTGTTAAATTCCCCTTTTATCTACTCTATTTATACTTATTTATTATTTGATACGTTCTTTTGCGTCCGCTTCCACTTTTTTTTTTTTTATTCAAAGAATTGTGTACCAATATGGCAAAAGTTTTGTATCTGCAACAACTTCCTCAAATTGTATTGACGGCACCCTGCAGTTTGTCACGTGTACTGAAGCAACATGTGACATACATGCTTGGCATATGACAGTTTGAGATAATTTTTTTTACCGGTCTTCGTCTAATGATGCCAAATGAATCATCATTACCTTTTGTTTTGTTTTTCAACGTAACTGTTTCATGTCCACTCACGTTGCACCGGTTTCCCTTTCGAAGCTCTACAAAAATTCCTATCCCCGGACCGAATCCTTTGGTTTTATCAAGGACAGAGAGAGCAGACTAAGCTACCCACATGCATACCACAGACTGGTAATGCATACCCCCTAGACTTCCTTGTGTGTAGTAAGTGGCCCCGTGCCTACATTTCATTAATTATGCTCCTACGGGCCAAGGCTCGATGCTTACGGTCTCTGCCAACTTTCTCTAGGTGTGTTTGCTTTCTCCCACGAAGATGTCACATCTTATTATAAGCTTTGAGTCAGACCTAATGTGTCTCTTATGATCTTATGATGTGCAGCACATGTAGTGTAATACTGTGATTCGGTTTTATGGGCTACTGCGAGACTCTCTAAATATCACGACATTTATTTGCTTCATTTGGAGGGCCCATTTGCAGCCCTTGATGAAATCCCTTCTACAGTGCGAGCGGTGTAAGGTGGCGTGATTATTTTTGATTCATTTTTGGAGCCTGTGGCTGCGTGGTGATCCCAAACAAGGCATGGAGGATGTCCGTCTCCAGAAAAATGAGAAAAGAAAAGGGTATGAACTGTCTCATCCGCAGTTTGTTACGTGTGCTTGGTATTCTGTTGAGTAAATGGTATGATGGTTTTCCATTTTAACAGTGAGGTTCTAGTGAATCCCAGTGGTTTCAACCCTTCCCTGCTTTCATTGTCATCTCAGGACAGGTGACGTGATATTTGGCAGTGACAGGGCTGGGACTGCTTTCACGGCAGCAGTCACCAAAAACATGCTCAACAACTTCTGTCATTTTACAACGGCAACAGCTTTGTACACGTTTGGCCAGTGTTACCTTCCCCTTTTAGGCATCTAAGGGATGCGGGGAGTAACGGTGTTATTTTCCCGGGGAAAGAGAGACTGAGCAACGATGACGGTTAACAAAAAGGGTATTTATTATAAAAGGGCTAGCTGCTTGCACGGCAGCAAAAGAAAACTACTTTCTTATAAAAAGAAAGCGACACTAGACATACAACAGCCCACACGGCTGGAACAAAGGTCGTACAAAGGTGTGTGACACACACACACACACACACACACACACACACACACACACACACACACACACACACACACACACACACACACACACACTACTGTGGTCTGCCCCAAGAGAGATCGTCCTTCAGGAGATCCTCTCCTTTTAGCCACCAGCCACAGCTAATCGCGATTGAACGCTGCCGCGTCCAATCAGCCGCTGCAGCTGGCATCCGGGACAGAGGGTGGAACCCGAGAAGCCTGAGGGAAAACAGAGGGAGAGCACACACACACAAACGCAACACAGCACGTAACAGCCGGTAATATGGACTGTATACATCATCCACTTCATCAAAATGCCCTCACAGTGGTGTGTCTGTGTGCGCGGCCTTTTTGGTAAATGTTTGATTTGGGAATTCTTCCCTCACAGAAACTAAAAACAAGCCCCTCACAGTGCTTTTCTGTGCGATCACTGATGTGGAATCCAGGGATCAGGCATGGGAGCGGAGCGGGAAGAGATGTTATAATCACCTCACTGGGCCTCTGTTGTGTTCAGCGAGGCTGATATTTCTCCCCTCATGAGTGCATATCCCATCATATTAAAACGCAGGTTGTGTGATCTGTTGGGTCTACACAACACATGTTCATCATGAGAACAACAGCAGGCCTCTCCCGAGAAATCCCCTGGTTACCATAGCAGCAGGTGGATCTGTTGAAGTGATGCTGCTACCCTTGGAAACGACCGCCTTGTGTGTGTGTGTGTGTGTGTGTGTGTGTGTGCTGGGATATACTGTACCAGGGGCCCAGACTTAAAGCTGCATAGGATTTACGAGCCTGTCGTTCACAATCAGTGCTTTTTCTCCCCCCTCAATCCACTGCAGGCGTGAAGTGAACTGTTGTGTCACTGGCATCACAAAGTTCAATTGCAGCATTGATAAGTGAGAGGGCAAACAGGGAAATCGATAAACGGCAGAGCATTCGACAAACAACACACAATGCGACCTTTGGCTGGGCGGGTAGATAAGTCCTTCCTCCCCCACCTTCCTCCCACTCTCCCTCTTTCTGTCTTTCCTTGTTTATGTGTGTCTGTTAGCCTCGGGAATAAAGACCGCCGTGTGAGCAATGTGGTTTGGGGGGGGGGGGGGGTCAGGCATCAGAGTGACTTTTGGAGAGATAAGGAGGTGGCTGCCCTGCCCGAGGAGGCCAAAGTAAAAGAGAAAGAATTGTGATGTAGGTGGAGTTAGAGTAGATCAGGGGGAGGGGGAGAAAAACTGAGTTTCAACATGTGCAGAGAAGTGTGAGCGAGGGCAGAGCTGCACTGACTTTGCAGTGAGTGTGCTGGTTTTAACAGAGACAGAGACACACAGCTGTGACAGAGGAAGGAAGTGTGATAACCATGCTTGGGAAATGACTGCGTGAATTATTTGTTGTTCCGTTCAGAGGCCTTTCCTGCGTCCGTGCACAGAAATGAACGGCGAGGGCAGCGAACAGCGTTATGTGTCGACCTTCAGGATGCACATCAAGCCGCCCCGAGCATCGTCTGCACCGGGGGCTGTTGACACCAGAGGCAGATGTACTTACACAGGTACGGTTAATAAGCGCTGCGTGAGACCCAAGGGTGTGCGTTGATGTTGTCAGGAGCTCCGCTGGTATAGCAGTCATCATGGTTTTAATGTTAGTGCTCGAGTAGGCAAGCCTGAACATGGTGATCCTTCCTGATAACATTTAAATTCACTGCATCAGAAAAAAATGTTGCTGGTTTGAAAACTTTTTTTTTTTTTTTTCAAAGAAACTGAGACCAAACACTAAGTTTGTTGCTTTTAGAGTTGATACCCGGTGTTATGTTTGATCTGATTGTTTATTGTATTTGGGCCCCTTTATTTTCCCATCACACTGAACATCACTCTAGCTCTAAAAGCTTAGCAGCATACCGCCCGGCCTTTCTTTCTCATCCTTTCCAGTTTGAACAAATAGAAAACCTTTTGGTGGCTTTTGCCGTGAAACTGAAAGGGTTAGTTTGACAGGGTTACACACTGCAGGTTTAATCTTTCGGATAGCTGCATGTCATTTAATGTCTGCTTAATAGAAATTGTTTCAATGTAAATTGTGACCCGGCAGACATCACACACACACACATATCTGTCGATCAGATGACCATCTTGTGCAGTAGTCAAAACATCAGGAACAGATAAAAACTGTCTACTTGGCCACGGTGCTATAGTGATTTCAAAGTCTCATGTTGAGCCGCAGTACAAGGTTCTTACAGCAACCTGTAAGCTTTTGGTTCAGCTCAGTTTTCACTGACTTGCTATTAAAAGCTTTGAGGTCTGCTTAAAAAAAACCAAAAAAAAAAAACTGTTGAGTGTGTGAAGGGTGTGATAATCCACCTCTCAGTGCGTGCAGCTCAAAGTAGTAAACATCTGGCGTCACAGTGAATACTTGAAGATTGTAAATGCTGGCTAAAGGTTGATGGTAAAAACAGCCATTTAGTTAAACTATAGTGATCTGTAAATGGCTTTATTACACACAGTCAGGTCTGCTCCACTTCCACACAATGTGGAGTTAAGGCACTGTACTACACTCGACAGGCCTAATAGCAATAGTACCGGTGATAATGTCTGCATTAGGATTGCACGGAGGACAAGGAAAGTGGTGGCAGCACAGCAATCAAAGACAAGAGTCAGAGCAGCTGTTGCCAAGGTCATCAATTACACAAACTCAAAGTCACGCAGACAATCTAGCTCAGTCAAGAGCCCCATTACCAAACTAGAAACATCTAAACTATCTCCGCCCGGGCCGCTGTAGCCGACTTATCGGTTCCAACTGTATCCAAAACACTGGAGATCTTGGGGAGACTCCGCTCCTCTCTCAGCATCTCACAAGATCAGCTTCCCTGATTGTCTTTTGATCACCTCCCTGATAAGGAGTTCAGCTCCAGGTGTGTCTCTTTGGCTGGAATGTAGGTGCCTCTAATTGCCCTGCCCCTCGGCCCCTTACAGGCAGCCTGCAGTGTTGATAATGTGTTTTTGATTTATTCAAGCTTTACTGGATCAGAGGGCGTGAAGTTCCAGGGAATATCCAGCGCCGGGCTTCAAGCCAGCACCCAGCTCTCATATCAATAATGCATTTAAAAACAAGACAGAAAACAAAGGAACAAATAAAAAAACACGGCCCTCTTACCATGAATTATGTGTTTTATATTATGGAGGATTGATGTCATCGATGTGGTTTTCTGGGCAATGATGACCTGAATTCATGTGACATTTAAGAGAAAACAAAAAGAGGAAGTGGTGTGAGCTGTTAGGGTAGCCGAGAGGATGGAACGCACTCGCGTACCATTTCATTTAGCACTTCTGGCAGGTGTTGCTTCTCATTTAAGATAAGGCCGAAGACGTCAGTGTGAGGATACAGAAGTTTAGTTCGTGAATTAATTGGTCAAACTTTGCATTGTAAATATATACTGAGGACAGAAATAAACAGGGGGTTTTGCAGTCATGATAAGTCTATAAACCCTTGATATAAATGTGTTGCCCTTGTTTCGTACATCTGACTTCTTGGGTCTTGGATTTTGTTTAGTCGGTTTCCTTTTTTATTTGGAACTTCCCTGCCTGTGTCCCGTGCTCACTTCACCTCCCGCCCCTGTGACCGCCTATCATGTATGTATCCCTCGTGTTTGTTTTCTAATCATCCTGTTTTGCCCGTTCCTCGTTTTCCTCGTTTTCCTCGTTTTCCTCGTTTTCCTCGTTTCCCTTGGATTCTTATTGTTACACATTTTTTGGACTCCCCTGCTCTGCAAGTTTTTGTTTTGCACATTTTTTGTTAGTTTATTAAAATCATAGTCAAACATCCTTCTGCATTTGGGTCCATCCCCTGCTACCATTATATGTCTAAACCCTGACCGACTTCTCACCTCTTTCCAGGGTCTGTTGACCTCTCCGCTCGTAAACGTGTGGATCCCCCCGTCTTCGTAGAGCCACTGCAAGATGGCTGCGTGGACGAAGGAAACGATATTGCACTGCGGGGGGTTCTCGCCGGAAGTCAGCCCATGAAAGTGTCGTGGTTGCACAATGGTAAGATGGGACAATTTACACCCATACAGAACATTAGATAAACAAAAGCAGCAAGAACTCGCATTTGGTTTTGAAACGGGTCCTTATCTCACCGATTAACCCTCTTGAACTCTTACATTTTGCCTTCTGTACATTTTGCAAACTAAATCAACTCCTGGGGACATTTCTCATGACTGTTCTGTTTGTGCTTGCCCCGACCCAATGACTCGTATATTCCTACTGTATGGTCAAGTCACTTATACATCAAATGGCAACTTTCTAGTTGTCTTTTGCTTAATTGTCTACACATTTCTTCCTAACTCAGCCTGACTATTTGGTATTTCTGGAGACTTTGGGATATTTTTTATTATCAAAAACACAAGTGTGGGTTTGACCAATGCCCGGCCAGACTACGAGCATTTGTACCGACAGGGTTCGAGAGGTATCTGGCTTCTTCTGTCAGCCCTTCCTCTCTCCCCTGGCTGCTCTTTCTTGCACATGACACCGGCGGGAGAGAGAGAGAGAGAGTTTCTAGTTTGTTTGTTTGCTCCTATGGGCAGGTGAAGTGGCCCATTTTGGGATTCCTTCCTTCAATGGCAGGGAGACCAGTTTTGTGGTGAGTGAGTGCTTGCCAGAAGACGCTGGCGCCTACACCTGTTTGGCGGAGAACAGCGCAGGAAAGACGTCCTGCTGCGCCGCTGTGTTCGTCAGAGGTGAGGGAGACACTGGGACACACTCGTCATAAGTTTGATTACAACAGAGTCTGCTGCTGGTTTCAAACTCTGCCTCTTGCAAGTTGTAATGCAACAGGAGTTTCATTTTGGATGCGTCTCTTCTCCTCTTCCTCTTTCTGACGACCGATCCAGACTTTGAAACTATCTGCGGCGTGCAGCATCACATCTCGAATGTCCCAACTTCTGCTTCCAAGAGCATTGTGGGGAATGGAAGGTCACCACAGTCTCCCAAAGGCGAGCTGCAGAAGTTCAAAGAATCTGTTTGTACTTCCCCAGCAGGCTCTAAGCTTAGCCCAGTCTCGACTCCAAGAGGTAATCAGATACTCATATCTCATATCGATACAAAGGATTTCATCATTCTTGATATTTTAGGAGTCGATGTAACAACACAATACAGAGCAGCTTCCTTACTTCCCTATACACCAGGAAATATGTTGTATTTATACATAAATAGTTAACGCACCTTTTCCCGTCTGTGTCTGATTGGTTGTCGGGCAACATGTGAACCAATCAGGGATCGTGCAGGACTTCCATAACAGTGATACACCCACTAGAGGTTCTCGGTCCCAAGTGAACACCATGTAGGGAAGTGCACGGTGCACAGTACAGTAAAACTCTGTAAACTGATAGCCGTAGAACAGAAGAGCAGAGCCCCGCCTCTATCCCACTAAAACCTACCTGCGCTTCACCTGTCTCCGCAGAAGTCATCCCAAAGAAGAGAGCCAACGCGGGGACAGGTGAGAACAACTTTTCTCCTCTCTGACAAATGTCAAAGCAATGCACCTGTCTTTCTGTTTTGTCATCATTCACTGCTATATTGTCCGACTTCTGCTTGTTCATTTGAATGCTATTTATTCATTAGAGTCAGTTTTTGTGTGTTTGAGCTGCATCTGGTGCTGCTGTGGTTTGACCTGGAGGAGCTACACCTTTTTTTTTGGCCTTTGTTCTTGATATAATGTCGTCTGGCTCTAAGCTATTGTGCTCCACTATACTGGGGAACTTTATACCTTTGGGTGTAGGCTGCAACAATAAAAGCATGAACAGCTTAATGTCTGAACTTCTGCTATGAGTGCACAGGATATGTAATACATGCTTTTTATGGTTTTGTGAATTAGATATAAGTGATGTCTAGAGCTTGAGAGGCAATCATTTAGAACGCCTTTTAAGAAGGTGAACAGTAAAGCCTTTTTAAAAAGTCAACTTTATCAGATTGTCTCTAGTCAAATTCCCCATCCTGATGCCACAGTATTTGAGTACTGATAGCTTGAGGGTTGATATTGACTGCAGCTCTCATATGGAATTTTCCATACTAATGTAAATGTATGGTAACGTTATATATCACAAGAATACAGTACAAATGTGTGTTTGTTCCTTTTTTTTTAAGGACATTTGTCTAAGTAAATATATCTGAGTGTGAAACCTTTTGAACTGAAATGCAACAGGTGAACTCGATTAACATTGTTTAACACACTTGAATACACAAGAACTGGATGGACTTGTTTGAAGTAGGTCATCTATGTTTACTTGTGTTTACAGTTGAGACACTTGGTCTTCTGTACGCTACAATAATAAGGGCCTCGGGGGAAGTGATACACTTCCATTCTTGGCATACAGCACTAACCTCCGATTATGTAATCCCACAGCACTAATTCTGTCTTTATCTCACACTCACACACTGGACAGTTTCTTTTCCAGTCTAAAGGTTTCAGGCCTTAAACCGGACCGAGAGTCAAAACACTCAATTCTTTTTTTAAATTGAATTTGCAGGTGCAGCATTACATTTCGAAAACCCTCCACAGCACCTCGAGGTGAAGGTGGGACAAACTGCACGAGTGACGTGTTGTTTCACCGGCATTCCTCCTGTAGTGTCGTGTTGGATCAGACACAAAGAACAGGTGTCATTTTAAGCCTAATTTACAAAGTATGCACTTTCTGCAATCTCATCTTTATTTCTCTCCGTATTAACCTGTCTGTATGTCTCTCTCTCTCTCTCTCTCTCTGCAGATAGTGGATGGTCCAGAGCTGTGGGCAGAAAGCACTGATAGGAGCAGCACACTGGTCATAGCAGAGGCTAAACCACAGCACGCGGGCCGCTACGCTGTCGTAGTGAAAGACCGCAGGAGCTCAGCAGAGCACACGCTCACCATCTCTGTCATAGGTAAGGCAGCAACAACACACACTCTGCAGCATCTGGACCATGAAGCAAGTTTGCAGTTACTTGAGTTCGTCATTCATTATCATCCTACCCAGAGAGGCCTCAGCCTCCGGCCTCCTGTCCCGTGTTCTCCCTCGTATCCGCCAACAGCCTCGTGCTGTCCTGGTCCGGCCCCTGTTACGACGGCGGCAGCGCCGTCCTGGGTTACGTGGTCGAGGTAAAGAACCAAGGACGTGTTGGGTCTGGGGATTGGAGCGAGCTCACTGACCAGTGTAAGAGCACCTCATACAGAGTGCGCTCCGGGCTGCAGCCTCCTCGGGAATACTGTTTCAGAGTGAGGGCCTACAACGTAGTAGGAGCAAGTGAGCCAGGACCAGTGTCGCCAGTGGTCAGGATGGAGGAGAAAGGTGAGGCAACATGGGTTTTTTAAAACCACAAAATCAGAGACAAATATAATGAGCCTTTATTTCATTTTTTTTGTAGGTGTAGAAAAACCCAAAGAAGAGGCCCCGCAGGTGTATTCCTGTGTCACTATTGACTCTTCACAAAAAGTCACAGATCACTACAGTTTGCAGGAGAAACTGGGAATGTGAGTATCTGTCAGGAACAAGCATGTTGTTCCAAGAAGCTTCAAAAAGCGGTTTCTTCAGAAATACTGAAGAAACCGAGAGAAAATCTTCCTCCCATAGGTGTGGGCTGCATGTAAGACGGGCAGTCTGCCAAGTGTAAAAGAGGGAGGATTGAAATTCATGCAAGTAGAGACACAGTTCTGCTCAATAAACAACAGATGTACACCAACGCAGGTTTGACAATGCCAGCGACTTCAGTTAATAATGGCAACAACAAAAAAATGTACTTCATCTGTTACTTTGACAGATGAAGGATTAGAATCACAGGTCTCGGATGAAAAATTGTTTTACATTTCTTTCTTGAAGTCTCAGAGATAAAAAAACCAAAAAAAACAAAGCTTGTTTCTTCATTAGGGGAAAGTTCGGCCTGGTGTTCAAGCTCATCCACAAAGAGACGGGGTGCGTTCATGCAGGGAAGTTCTACAAAGGTCGACGTGCCAAGGAGCGGGAGGCTGCTCGTAAAGAGATAGAGTTGATGAACTACCTCCACCACCCCAAACTGGTTCAGTGTCTTGCAGCGTACGATCACAGCCCTGAGATGGTCATGGTCATGGAGTTGTGAGTATCCTCGTGTGGACGTGTTTGTGATCCTGCAGTTTCTGGTTGCATGCAAATGAATGTGATAACCATTTGAGGTCGCTGCGGCTTATCTGTCTGCAGTATCGCAGGCGGGGAACTGTTTGAGCGTATCGTGGACGACAGCTTTGAGCACACCGAGACGGCCTGCGTGAGCTACATGCATCAGATCCTGGAGGGGATCGCCTACATGCATCAGCAGAACATTGTCCATCTGGACCTCAAACCTGAAAACATTGTGTGCGTTGACACCACTGGCACCTCCGTAAAGATCATTGACTTCGGATTAGCCAGCAGGCTTGGTATGTGACGTGACACTCGCTTAATATTTACTTGTCATTTTTAGCCAATGTTCCAGGAGTAAATTAGGCGATTTTCTGTTTAACAGATGGCAACACGCCTCTCAAGGTGATGCATGGGACTCCAGAGTTTGTGGCGCCTGAAGTGATCAACTATGAGCCTGTGTTTTTGACCACTGACATGTGGAGCATAGGAGTCATCTGCTACATATTGTGAGTCTCACTGTCGCACCCACAGCTCTTTCTACGTTAAAGGTGGATTTAGATTCCTTTGGACTGAAACAAGTTAGCTGTTTCCAGTCTTCGTGCTAAGCTAAACTAGCCTGCTGCTGGTGTTAGTGGTTTCATTCATATATAATTTATCGCACAGACATAAGATTGGTTCTCATCTAACTCTTAGCAAAAAAAAAAATGAATAAGTATATCTCCCAAAATGTAGCACTATTCAGTTAAAGATTTTTATTTGTGTGTGTCAAGCACATCCAGTGTATTTGTTTTCCATCTAAATTGGAATAACTCCCGATAACTACTCCGAGAGACTTAAAGGGGGCCGTTCATATACAAATACATGTTTATTCCTGTTGTGCTTCTTATCAGTCTGGATTGTTTTAGTTTTTGAGATATCTGTCATAGAGATGATCTGAAATATAACTAGTGTCCCTATAACAGACTGATAGGACTGTGCTGGTGGTAATAGTCCGCCTGTTTGAATGTTGACTTTTAATACCACCTAGTGGTTGTAGCTTGAAACGGTTAATATAATGACACTTCCGTCTCTCGTTCTCTGGTCTTCAGACTGAGTGGCGAGTCTCCATTCCAGGGTAACAACGACGCGGAGACCCTCGCCCTGGTCACAGCTGCCCAGTGGGAGTTTGATGAGGAGAGCTTTGATGAGATTACTGATGAGGCCAAACATTTCATCAGCTCCCTGCTCAACAAAGACACCAGGTAATTTCATAAATGCACTTTGGCTCCAAGACACCATCTCTACTCAGGACCAACTATAACGCTCTGTGTTCCCCAGACGGAGGATGTCCTGTGAGGAGGGACTTGCCCACTCTTGGATGGCATTGGAGTCTGGAGATCGCGCCGCCACCAGGACTCTGTCCAAGGAGAAGATGAAGAGGTTCTTAGCCAGGCAGAAGTGGAAGGTAACACCTCAAACTTTTATGTTTGTCTTTGAGTTTGAGGTGTTTTGTGCTTTGATACTTTTTTTCTTTTTTTTTGTCACATAGAAAGCGGGTAAGGCCTTGTTAGCCCTGAAGAGAATGGCTCTGCTGTCGAAAAGTGACAGTTCTCCCTCTGGATCTCCGACCAGCCCTGGAGAAGGTAAGAAGCCAACTTTCTTCTATCATTTTCCTATCAGGACCTTTCTTAGTTTTCTGGTTTAATGTTGCTGTATAGGGTTTATTCCCCCTCTTTCATCTCCTGCCTCCTTCCTCCCTGTCCCAGACTCACCCCTGAGCCCGGAGGCAGAGCATGCCCTGCTGTCTTTGGAGCGCAAGATGCACGGGCCGCCCAACTTTACCCAGAGCCTGGAGGACCAGACAGTGAATCAGGGATCCAGTGCTCGCCTCTCGTGTCACCTCACAGGTACACACGACTTCACTCCGAATGTTACAATACTGTCATTTTACTGTTAAGCAATCAGGCCAGAAAGACTTTCATTTGGCCTCCCGACGTGAACTTCCCCCAAAACCGCTTTGCTCTTCGTTCATTTTAAGAGGTTCTGCTTTATTAAACCTGCCCCCTCACCCCTCCATCTATCTTGGCAGGATACCCTGACCCAGAGGTTGTTTGGCTGTGTGGTGAAGAGCCCGTGGTGGAGTCCCCCACTGTGCAGATAGAGTACGAGGAAGATGGCTGCTGTGCTTTGGTCTTAGCCAAAGTTGACCCAGAGGACGCCAACGTTTACACATGTAGAGCCAACAATGACCACGGGGAGGCTTTCTGCTCAGCCAAACTCATGGTTCAAGTGTAGATCCATTAGATCTTCGTGTGCAGAGATACAATTGATAAACATAGAGTTCTTGAGTGCCTTAAATAGTTGTATTGTACATTGTTGTTTTAATAAAAATGGGGATTAATGCATGCTTTACTGTGGCTAGAAATATATAATACATGTATTATTGTACAAAATGTATGAACAGATGAATATTGTTACAGAGCTAGTACTAGCATGTATAAAAGTTGATATTTCTATATGGGACAAAGGTATGGTTGTCTTAAACAACGCGTTGCAGAAAAATCCACAAATGTATCTCTTACTTTGGCTTGTGGGTGAATGATTTTAAAGCTTCCCTACAAATATTCTAGCTGGCAATATGAATGGACTTAGATATCTCTTATGAGGAGTAAATGGGCCTGAGATGACGCTGTTTGAATCACATCGTGAAGATCTGACTTGTGATTTCTGATGTAGCTTTTATTGGGTGAACTAAAGAACGGTACACCTACATTTGTACAGCTATGGCGTTAATTTGAACATGCAATGCATTGGCGAAATGGGCATCCAAGTGTCTCTGGATCTTCCTTCTACTAGTTGGCAGAAACTTGGGACATAGGAGGCAATGAAACGATGTCTTGCTGAGATTTGGGGACTGTATTTCAAACTGGCCCCCGGTTGACGGGTGAATCTGTGAAACAGCAATAGATTTTGCAGTTACAATTTCAAGCCTTTTTTTTCATTTAATTGTATCAAAATGTTTCCTTCTCCTTAACAAAGATTTGTTTGGAATATATACCCATTTTCAAGGAAAATAATTTTTTTTAAATATGAAATTGGGATTTTTTTTTTGTTCTTAATTTATGAATGACATCTTCCCTCACAAACAAATATGTTAATTACACTCATCAACCATTCTGTTATCCATACGAATGCAAAAAACAACTTTACGTTACATTGTGCCGTTAAAGCTTTGAATTTTGTTTTGATAAACACCTGTTAGCTATTGCTAATTTGTTCACACACACGAGAACAGCATGAAACATTTAAGCACAGAAGTGCATGGGAATGCCCTGTTTAACATTGAGAACTCCACCTCTGATGAGACACGAATGTCGTTTACAACATTTACAATCACAGACGACTGCTCTTTAAAATATAACAGTTTATTAAATCAAAATAATAAATGATCAAATCAAGTACTATCAAAACCAACAAACACTATCATATAATTATATGTCTAATACCTAAAGTCAAATGAATAAAGTGGGGTAAGGATATGTATATAGATATATGTACATGTATATGTGTGTGTGTGTGGAAAGGAGGAGGGGGGGGCTTACTCAAACAGTGATGGTGGGTAATCTAAAAAGGGGGCGTGTGAGCCTACAAGCAAAGATGGCGGAGTCTAGAGACCTCCGACAAAATGGCTGAGAGGGGGCCACATGTAACCACGTGGGGCGGCGCACCATGTGGGTTGGGACAATAGATTACGCAACCACGAGTCTGAGAGGTTCAACAAAAATCAGTGAATCTAACTATGTGTCTGCGGGTTAGTAGGGAGAGAGAGAGAGAGCGAGAGAGCGAGAGAGGAAGATCTCTGAGCGCGGTGCTCGGCGCTGCAGTGAGAGTGTGAGGAACAGCTGATCACTCGCAAACTCTGCGGTCGGATTCTGAACCGACCGGTCACGCTTGTACGGTGATAGTTGCGGTTCTAGATCTCACTCACAGATCCGATTTAAAGAAGAGAGAATGAAACCAAACAAAATAAAATAATCCCCAAACAAAACACATCTTTATCACTGCGGTGAGATGCGAGTATTGCTCTCTTATCACCCCGAAACTCGGTCGGCGAGACGAGGCTCCGCCACCGTGGTTTTGGTCTTTGAAGTGATGAAATCACAACCTCCACATCCACTAGCAGCGACGGATCTAATGCAAACAGTTATAGCAGGAAATACACAATATAACGGGACTCCGTGGTCCGCGATGCTTGCGCAATAACACGTTATAACACGACAGTAACTTAACGTAAGAAGATACAGGAATAACAACGACAGAATGTGATCCTGGAGACCCCGCCTGTACCAGGAGCTACCACAGGAGCACTTTGCCTGTTTGTATTTATATGTCTGTCTGTGGACACATTTCGTCACCACGATAGCGTCGCCGCTGTGCAAGATGCTGTCATGAAACTATATACAGGAGTGTAATGGGGAGCAAATTGCCGAGTTTGAAGATGGCTCTACGGTATTATTCTGTATTTTATTTTCTGTAGCATTTTTACCCTCAAAACTAATAACCACACTGTAAGTAAGCTTGTTTCAAATGATGAAATCCAAACATCATGAGAGGAAAATAGAGACACCGGCATTGTGCCGACAAAGCTTGATGTTTATTATTGATACAACGTCTCAAACAAATTACTGTTACGTTTCCAGACACAGCACATCATTACACTGTCCTGTCAATCATTTTTGCAGATTGCATTTCCATAGCTACCAGTTAGCAGTATGAATAACGTGAGATATTACTTTTACTGCAAAAAGCATGAAGACCCGTGCAGATTATGCAGCAAAGAGCAGAAAACCAGTGAAGGTGTTGTACTTCCATTCATCATCATAGATCACCCGGGTTGCAAGGAGTTGCACATACACGCCGTCTCCCTCCTCAAGGGGGATGACTACGGCGTTGCTGCCCATGTCATTGCTGTCGGTCCCTGAAGTGTCCCAGACAGATACCAGCCGCTCGTTGTTCTTCATGATGCTCACAACAGAGTTGGGAGTAGGACTGAGGTTGTTGAACATTGAGAATCGAAAGAAGTACGTCCCACTGACATGTGCTGTGAAAATGCCTGCCAGAATAAAAAGACTGGTTTTAATTTCACGAGCCCTCATATAGTGTCTCTCTCTCTCTCTCTCTCTCTAACACACACACACACACACACACACACACATACCTGTTGAAGGATTGTAGCCATTGCCAGTGTTGGAGAAGACCTTGTTATACTTAAGTGCGGTATCAGTGTTGAAAGGTCCAACGTTTCCACGGCCAGATTTCATGAGAGCTGCAGAAAAGGCCACCTGAGGTTTGCCTGAGAGCACCAAGTTACCACAAACACATCAAAAGTAAGAATTTATGCAGGAAAGAATTACAACACATGAATATTACATCCCATAAAATCATGTTCTGTCTTTGTTAGCCTATACCTGCAGTCAGACTCCGCAGCTCCAGGACTTCTCTCTCAGCGTTTAGCAACTTAGCCTCCAGTAGTGTTATCTTCGCGGCATTGTCTGCAACCTTTTGATTTATGGAAGTGAGGGATAAGGTGTCGTCGTTTCCATGAGGTGGCCTTTGACATACGCAGCAGCCGAACACTAGAATCAGGACTGCAATGTTCTTCATCCTTGTGGTTTTGAAATCTGCGCCTCTGTGCAGCCTTTCTCTGTCAAACGTCCCCCTCTTATACTTCACAAGACATTGTGCAAAACGAGAAACACCAGTTTCAGGAAACA
The DNA here is from genome assembly GCF_050575085.1 of Anarhichas minor. Classification (NCBI taxonomy): domain Eukaryota; kingdom Metazoa; phylum Chordata; class Actinopteri; order Perciformes; family Anarhichadidae; genus Anarhichas; species Anarhichas minor. Next base: position 8,918,493 of record NW_027466453.1, read on the forward strand.
CCCATTTATAAAAAACTAAACATCTTTGGAATTTGGAGCTTCTCAACTCTATCAATGAAGTCCAACAAGTGACTGAAGAAAACTAATTATAGTATTTACTGTAAGGTAAAGTTTACAAAGTGCTTTACGGACATTAAGTTATATAACATTGCTTGTATCAAGTTCAAAGAGATGTGAGGGGTTATAAAAGATATTGATTTATTGAACCTGTTCAAACGGGGCATCATGCAATTTGTTAGCCTTTCCTCTTAAGTCAAACTCCACCCTGGTTATCAGGACACTAAAAGATTTACAGGAAAAAAAACATAGGAAACAAGTTTTTAAGGCTAACTTGATCAATATTATCAGTCATTCAAATATTCTTCTGCTGTGTTTATTATTCGAAGACGTTACGTCTGAACTCAATGATTTGATAAATGAAACCCATCTTTGATGAAACTATCATCAGACAGGCCCAGAAGATTATTTCAGACCCCACCCATGTCCTCCACCCTGAATACCAGCTTCTTCCCTCAGGCAGACCCTTCAGAGTCCCACAGTGCAGGCTCAACCACTTTAAGAACTCCTTTGTCCCCTTGTCCATCAAAGCCCTGAATGGCAAGCTAGCCAGAGCCTAAACCTGTAACACCGATTCTTATTTATTTTTATTATCTTAACTATACACTACAATGTATGTATGCAATATGTTATCTGTATTGTTTTAACAGCAGACAAAGTATGTTTCCAAGACAAATTTCCTTCGGGACAATAAAGTCTATCTTATCTTATCTTATCACTCTTCTTACTGTAGTTCTTTAAATTGTGTGTATTCCTGCCAGTTCTGTCTGTAACAGTAAGCTCTGTGCAGACAGAAAGTGTTTAACATTGGTTAACAAACCTCTGTGAGTGAAACCTTCTGGTGTAGTGTGAAGAGAGCCCAGACCAGACCTGTAAGAGGTCACACCTTAATCAATCAATCAATCAAAATGTATTTGTATAGCACATTTTAAAATACAACAAAGGTTGCCCAAAGTGCTGCACGTACAGTACATAAGCAGTGATACAATCAAATAACAGTAAGTGACATTAAAATCAAGACAAACTGACACAAATCACACAAAAGTGCCATGATACGATCAAAGGCGATACGCCAGGGAAAAGAAATAGGTTTTTAAACGGCTTTTAAACATTGGTGAGGTGGATGACAACCTAATATGAAGGGGAAGGTTGTTCCAGAGCTTAGGGGCAGCAACAGAGAAGGACCGGTCGGCCCGGGTTGTCAATTTTGAGCGAGGTGGGGTATATGTTGAAGAGAATTTTTGGCCCGTGGCAGTGATTTGCAATTAAGTCAGAGAAGTAGCTATTTCTAGCTGACTTAACTGCATTCTGGTAGATAGTGAGAGAGTTCCTTAAGATGTCAAAGGACACATGGAGCTTGTCCTTCTTCCATTTTCTCTCAGAGCTCCTGCACTTTTGCCTGAGCGCCCGAGTGGCTTCATTTAACCAGGGTTGAGGCTTCAGTTTGGGGCAGTATGACCTCAGGGGGGCGACACTGTCAAGAACTGCAGTGCAGGTGGAGTTAAATTCTGTTAAAAAATCCTTTGGAGGAAAGTGCGATTGGGGAGTATCATTAGTTAAAAACAGTGGCGTTTCTCTAAAAGCATTTAAAAACCGTTGTGCGGTGCTGGAGGTGATAAAACGAGGGCAGCGAACAGGGACAGGTGGGGGAGTGTCTGAGCCAGCAGTAACTGCTTCAAAGATGACAGGCTTGTGGTCCGAGAACGTTGCTTCACAAATTTCACTGATGCTTGCAGAAATACCAAAAGATAAAACAAGAATCAATGTATGACCATGTTCATGAGTGGGACCAGAGACTAGCTGCTCAAGATTAAAAGACTTACATAGAAATCCACTTTGCAGGAGGCTGGTCGGTCTTGGTCTGCAGGGGCAAACTTCCATATTGTTTCAAGATGGCTGAAGAGGGATCCGTCAGTACACACGGCCTGTTACAAAAGAAAGGACTCCTTCATCATCACTGACTAAGGCAATACGCTGGGTGAATTGTTTTTGAGAGAATAATATTTGAAATGTTTGTTTTCTGGATTTACCAGGACTGGGGCTTACCCTAACTTGGTGGTTTGGGACGACGGTGACCTCAGAGGTGTAGCGCTCCACAATGGGGGGAAACCTATTTTTTGATTGATGAATAAATCTTCCCTCGCAAACAAATATGTTAATTACACTCATCAACCGTTCTGTTATCCATACGAACGCAAAAAACAACTTTACGTTACATTGTGCCGTTAAAGCTTTGAATTTTGTTTTGTTAAACACCTGTTAGCTATTGCTAAATTATTCACACACACGAGAACAGCATGAAACAATTAAGCACAGAAGTGCATGGGAATGCTCTGTTTAACATTGAGAACTCCACCTCTGATGAGACACGAATGTCGTTTACGACATTTACTTTGACCATGATGTTTCGAAATAAAAAAATAAATAACAAATGAAATCTTAAAAGTTGCTACAAGCAAAACACTCAATTGTCCGTCTGCTGCTCTACTGTGCAAGCGTGAAAGCCAGTTGGATGAAATCAGGCCTCAGGGTCAAGCATGGTGTTATAGCCGTGTCGTGTATTCAAAAAGTTAACCATGTGTTTTGTCAAAGTGGTGGATATTTGACATGTAAAATAAAATGATCTCAATTCTAGGACAAGGTGATTAATGTATTTGCTCATCGTCGCATTGCCAGGCGTAAAACCAAAGTCGGTGCAGGATGTCCACGTGTGTGTTGTGGTTTTATCAAATGGAAGAATTCAAGAACGTCTGTCTAAGGGGAATGTCAAGTGTACATGGTCATATAGCTATATGTAGACTATATGGTTTAATATGGAGTCGTTCACACCAGGATAGCTGCAGTGTCCTGAAAGGTACATGTGTGTAATGTAGGGCTGCAACAACGAATCGATAAAATCGATAAAAATCGTTTATTAAAAGAGTTGGCAACGAATTTCATTATTGATTCGTTGTGTCGCGCGATTATTACGCCACTCAATAAGTCGCGGAGGTGTTTGAGTATAAAAATAAAATTTGAGTTGAGAGCCATTCGCGCCGCCGGTCTCGCCGGGACTATTTGTGTTCATTCGCGCTGGACGTGCCGGAGAGGGGGCGTGGCTTATCGCCCTAAAAGCCGTTCAACTGTCCGCCATTAACCATGGAAAAAATAACCTATTTCTGCTTAGTACGTGTTGTGGAAGTCACAGATATCCCGGGAAACTAAACGCCGTCATGTCTGGTTCATAACATTGTCCAGAGGAACTCTGTGGATTTTATCGAAGTGTATTCACTGTGTCTAGCAAGCCACACGTCGCTGTATGAACACTAAATAAACTGATTTGGCTGTGATTTAACGGCAATAAACCGACAAAAAGGGACTCCGAAATAACTACGTAATGATGCCGATTTGTAGGCTACTTGTCTTCTCAATGGAGCTCTGATGGATCGGTGCTAGGCTATGCTAACATTGTAGCAGCTCCACCAACACTCAGAATAACATCATCTCGACGTAAATACGGCAGCGTCTATTCATTGTTTGTACCATATGGTTTACACACACATTTATACACATAGTTTGGTCCGGTCTCTATTGATATGAGGTATCGTAGAGCTCTGGGTGAACACAGACAGCTTGACAAGCATGACAAGTTAGCGTTAGCTCGTTAATAACAGTAGTAAAGTAGGGGTGGTATAGTTTGCAAGACTAAAGACACGTTTTTATTCACCCGCCTTTTTTGGCCCATTAATATCCAATTCATCGATTAATCGAAAAAATAATCGCCAGATTAATCGATTTTTCAAATAATCGTTAGTTGCAGCCCTAGTGTAGTGTACACAGAAAGTGGTGTAAATACTAGTCTGATCTTTATACATGGCAAACAATAACCTTCATGGCACCAGTGTTATTGTTAGCAGCAGCGACAGCGATGCTGTTTTTTTTTCTTCACCTTGTGAGTCTGTGTGTGAGTCATTGTGACACAATGTGATCCTGGAGACCCCGCCTGTACCAGGAGCTACCACAGGAGCACTTTGCCTGTTTGTATTTATATGTCTGTCTGTGGACACATTTCGTCACCACGATAGCGTCGCCGCTGTGCAAGATGCTGTCATGAAACTATATACAGGAGTGTAATGGGGAGCAAATTGCCGAGTTTGAAGATGGCTCTACGGTATTATTCTGTATTTTATTTTCTGTAGCATTTTTACCCTCAAAACTAATAACCACACTGTAAGTAAGCTTGTTTCAAATGATGAAATCCAAACATCATGAGAGGAAAATAGAGACACCGGCATTGTGCCGACAAAGCTTGATGTTTATTATTGATACAACGTCTCAAACAAATTACTGTTACGTTTCCAGACACAGCACATCATTACACTGTCCTGTCAATCATTTTTGCAGATTGCATTTCCATAGCTACCAGTTAGCAGTATGAATAACGTGAGATATTACTTTTACTGCAAAAAGCATGAAGACCCGTGCAGATTATGCAGCAAAGAGCAGAAAACCAGTGAAGGTGTTGTACTTCCATTCATCATCATAGATCACCCGGGTTGCAAGGAGTTGCACATACACGCCGTCTCCCTCCTCAAGGGGGATGACTACGGCGTTGCTGCCCATGTCATTGCTGTCGGTCCCTGAAGTGTCCCAGACAGATACCAGCCGCTCGTTGTTCTTCATGATGCTCACAACAGAGTTGGGAGTAGGACTGAGGTTGTTGAACATTGAGAATCGAAAGAAGTACGTCCCACTGACATGTGCTGTGAAAATGCCTGCCAGAATAAAAAGACTGGTTTTAATTTCACGAGCCCTCATATAGTGTCTCTCTCTCTCTCTCTCTCTCTCTCTCTCTCTCTCTCTCTAACACACACACACACACACACACACACACACACACATACCTGTTGAAGGATTGTAGCCATTGCCAGTGTTGGAGAAGACCTTGTTATACTTAAGTGCGGTATCAGTGTTGAAAGGTCCAACGTTTCCACGGCCAGATTTCATGAGAGCTGCAGAAAAGGCCACCTGAGGTTTGCCTGAGAGCACCAAGTTACCACAAACACATCAAAAGTAAGAATTTATGCAGGAAAGAATTACAACACATGAATATTACATCCCATAAAATCATGTTCTGTCTTTGTTAGCCTATACCTGCAGTCAGACTCCGCAGCTACAGGACTTCTCTCTCAGCGTTTAGCAACTTAGCCTCCAGTAGTGTTATCTTCGCGGCATTGTCTGCAACCTTTTGATTTATGGAAGTGAGGGATAAGGTGTCGTCGTTTCCATGAGGTGGCCTTTGACATACGCAGCAGCCGAACACTAGAATCAGGACTGCAATGTTCTTCATCCTTGTGGTTTTGAAATCTGCGCCTCTGTGCAGCCTTTCTCTGTCAAACGTCCCCCTCTTATACTTCACAAGACATTGTGCAAAACGAGAAACACCAGTTTCAGGAAACACCCATTTATAAAAAACTAAACATCTTTGGAATTTGGAGCTTCTCAACTCTATCAATGAAGTCCAACAAGTGACTGAAGAAAACTAATTATAGTATTTACTGTAAGGTAAAGTTTACAAAGTGCTTTACGGACATTAAGTTATATAACATTGCTTGTATCAAGTTCAAAGAGATGTGAGGGGTTATAAAAGATATTGATTTATTGAACCTGTTCAAACGGGGCATCATGCAATTTGTTAGCCTTTCCTCTTAAGTCAAACTCCACCCTGGTTATCAGGACACTAAAAGATTTACAGAAAAAAAAACATAGGAAACAAGTTTTTAAGGCTAACTTGATCAATATTATCAGTCATTCAAATATTCTTCTGCTGTGTTTATTATTCGAAGACGTTACGTCTGAACTCAATGATTTGATAAATGAAACCCATCTTTGATGAAACTATCATCAGACAGGCCCAGAAGATTATTTCAGACCCCACCCATGTCCTCCACCCTGAATACCAGCTTCTTCCCTCAGGCAGACCCTTCAGAGTCCCACAGTGCAGGCTCAACCACTTTAAGAACTCCTTTGTCCCCTTGTCCATCAAAGCCCTGAATGGCAAGCTAGCCAGAGCCTAAACCTGTAACACCGATTCTTATTTATTTTTATTATCTTAACTATACGCTACAGGTGTGTTGTACGATGGGCAGTGTGAAATGTATTTGTTGGCTGGTGGCAGTCTGTGCATGTAATGTATGTATGCAATATGTTATTTGTAATGTTTTAACAGCAGACAAAGTATGTTTCCAAGACAAATTTCCTTCGGGACAATAAAGTCTATCTTATCTTATCTTATCACTCTTCTTACTGTAGTTCTTTAAATTGTGTGTATTCCTGCCAGTTCTGTCTGTAACAGTAACCTCTGTGCAGACAGAAAGTGTTTAACATTGGTTAACAAACCTCTGTGAGTGAAACCTTCTGGTGTAGTGTGAAGAGAGCCCAGACCAGACCTGTAAGAGGTCACACCTTAATCAATCAATCAATCAAAATGTATTTGTATAGCACATTTTAAAATACAACAAAGGTTGCCCAAAGTGCTGCACGTACAGTACATAAGCAGTGATACAATCAAATAACAGTAAGTGACATTAAAATCAAGACAAACTGACACAAATCACACAAAAGTGCCATGATACGATCAAAGGCGATACGCCAGGGAAAAGAAATAGGTTTTTAAACGGCTTTTAAACATTGGTGAGGTGGATGACAACCTAATATGAAGGGGAAGGTTGTTCCAGAGCTTAGGGGCAGCAACAGAGAAGGACCGGTCGGCCCGGGTTGTCAATTTTGAGCGAGGTGGGGTATATGCCTGCAGCAGGTCAGACAGATAGACTGAGACGGTGCCATTTAAACACTTAAAAACAAATAACAAAATTCTTAAAGTAATTCTGTACTCTACTGGTAGCCAATGAAGGGATTTTAAGATCGGTGAAATGTGTTCACGCCTGCGTGTACCAGTTAAAAGTCTCGCTGCAGAGTTCTGCACCAACTGAAGGCGTGATAGAAGTTTTTTGCCGATTCCAGCACACAAGGAATTACAGTAGTCCAGTCTAGAGGTGATAAAAGCATGAATAACTTTCTCCAGGTCTTTCGAGGAGAGAAAGGATTTGACCTTAGCCAAGAGTCTTAGCTGAAAGAAGCTGACTTTGACCACGGACGCAACTCGGAGGTCCAATATAAAAGATGAGTCCAAAATCACACCCAGATTTTTTACATACATTTGTAGTGGGTTGCCATGGGGCCAAGACACAATGAGGGACTGTCCGGTATAGCAGCTGAAATGCGAGAGGGATTGATAAGCATGATCTCTGTTTTACCTTCGTTGAGGCATAGAAGATTTAGCGAGAGCCAGCTTTTGACATCAGCTAGGCAGCACATTAAAGAATTTATTGAGGCAGTTCCGGGTTTGAGGGGAAGGTATATTTGAATATCGTCGGCATAGAGGTGATAAGAAATGTTATGTTTCTGGAAAATGGATCCAAGAGGCAGCATGTACAGTGAGAACAGGAGTGGACCCAAAATGGACCCCTGGGGTACCCCACAGGTCAGGGGTGCCGGTTGAGAGGAGCAGTTGCCCATGTTGACAGAGAATGATCTGTCGGTCGGGTAGGACTTCACACATTGTAGGGCAGTACCTCGGATGCCGACAGAGTGCTCAAGGCGGGAGATTAAAATGTCGTGGTCCACAGTGTCAAAAGCAGCAGAGTGTTCAAGTAAAAGCAAAATGGCGGGATCTCTAGCATCAGCAATGAGTAAAAGGTTGTTAAAAACTTTTAAAAGGGCAGATTCAGTGCTGTGAAATGTTCTAAAACCAGATTGAAAAACATCACAGATGCCATTCAAGGTTATAAAAGATTGAAGCTGTTGAAATACAACTTTCTCAAAGATGTTTGACAGAAAAGGCAAGGTGGATATTGGTCTGTAATTTGATAGGTCAGAGGGTTCCAGATTAGGTTTCTTGATGAGAGGAATTACTGTTGCATGTTTGAAATAGACTGGGACTGAACCAGAAAACAGATTTATAATTGACAGTATATATGGTCCAATTTCAACAAAAACCTGCTTAAAGAGACCTGAGGGGATGATGTCAGAGTGGCACATTGTAGTTTTTAGTTGATCAACAATTTTAGTGAGAGCTGGGAGGGAAACAGGCTTAAAATGGTCCAACACAGCAGAAGAAGTGAGAGAATTACTTGGATCAATGTAGTGGGATATAACACCAGACCCAAGATTTGAGATTTTGTCCTGCAAGAACCTAAGAAAGGTGTCGCACTGTGTCGGAGACATACTTAAACACGTCGGGATCGGGGGGTTGATAACAGAGTTAATGGTGTTGAAGAGAATTGTTGAACTGTGGCAGTGATTTGCAATTAAGTCAGAGAAGAAGCTATTTCTAGCTGACTTAACTGCATTCTGGTAAATGGCAAGCTAGCCAGAGCCTAAACCTGTAACACCAATTTTTATTTATTTTTACACTACAGGTGTGTTGTACGATGGGCAGTGTGAAATGTATTTGTTGGCTGGTGGCAGTCTGTGCATGTAATGTATGTATGCAATATGTTATTTGTATTGTTTTAACAGCAGACAAAGTATGTTTCCAAGACAAATTTCCTTCGGGACAATAAAGTCTATCTTATCTTATCTTATCACTCTTCTTACTGTCGCTCTTTAAATTATATGAACTGTATTATGTTATATTGCCTGTGTGTATTGCTGCCAGTTCTGACTGTAACAGTAACCTCTGTGCAGACAGAAAGTGTTTAACATTAGTTCACAAACCTTTGTGAGTGAAACCTTCTGGTGTAGTGTGAAGAGAGCCCAGACCAGACCTGTAAGAGGTCACACCTTAATCAATCAATCAATCAAAATGTAGTTGTATAGCACATTTTAAAATACAACAAAGGTTGCCCAAAGTGCTGCACGTACAGTACATAAGCAGTGATACAATCAAATAACAGTAAGGGACATTAAAATCAAGACAAACCGACACAAATCACACAAAAGTGCCATGATACGATCAAAGGCGATACGCCAGGGAAAATAAATAGGTTTTTAAACGGCTTTTAAACATTGGTAAGGTGGATGACAACCTAATATGAAGGGGAAGGTTGTTCCAGAGATTAGGGGCAGCAACAGAGAAGGACCGGTCGGCCCAGGTTGTCAAATTTGAGCGAGGTGGGGTATATGTTGAAGAGAATTTTTGGCCCGTGGCAGTGATTTGCAATTAAGTCAGAGAAGTAGCTATTTCTAGCTGACTTAACTGCATTCTGGTAGATAGTGAGAGAGTTCCTTAAGATGTCAAAGGACACATGGAGCTTGTCCTTCTTCCATTTTCTCTCAGAGCTCCTGCACTTTTGCCTGAGCGCCCGAGTGGCTTCATTTAACCAGGGTTGAGGCTTCAGTTTGGGGCAGTATGACCTCAGGGGGGCGACACTGTCAAGAACTGCAGTGCAGGTGGAGTTAAATTCTGTTAAAAAATCCTTTGGAGGAAAGTGCGATTGGGGAGTATCATTAGTTAAAAACAGTGGCGTTTCTCTAAAAGCATTTAAAAACCGTTGTGCGGTTTGTGTGGAGGTGATAAAACGAGGGCAGCGAACAGGGACAGGTGGGGGAGTGTCTGAGCCAGCAGTAACTGCTTCAAAGATGACAGGCTTGTGGTCCGAGAACGTTGCTTCACAAATTTCACTGATGCTTGCAGAAATACCAAAAGATAAAACAAGAATCAATGTATGACCATGTTCATGAGTGGGACCAGAGACTAGCTGTTCAAGATTAAAAGACTTACATAGAAATCCACTTTGCAGGAGGCTGGTAGGTCTTGGTCTGCAGGGGCAAACTTCCATATTGTTTCAAGATGGCTGAAGAGGGATCCGTCAGTACACACGGCCTGTTACAAAAGAAAGGACTCCTTCATCATCACTGACTAAGGCAATACGCTGGGTGAATTGTTTTTGAGAGAATAATATTTGTAATGTTTGTTTTCTGGAGCTACCAGGACTGGGGCTTACCCTGACTTGGTGGTTTGGGACGACGGTGACCTCAGAGGTGTAGCGCTCCACAATGGGGGGGAAACCTAATTTTTTGTTTTTGATTGATGAATAAATCTTCCCTCGCAAACAAATATGTTAATTACAGTCATCAACCATTCTGTTATCCATACGAATGCAAAAAACAACTTTACGTTACATTGTGCCGTTAAAGCTTTAAATTTTGTTTTGTTAAACACCTGTTAGCTATTGCTAAATTATTCACACACACGAGAACAGCATGAAACATTTAAGCACAGAAGTGCATGGGAATGCTCTGTTTAACATTGAGAACTCCACCTCTGATGAGACACGAATGTCGTTTACGACATTTACTTTGACCATGATGTTTCGACTTTAAAATTAAAGTTAAAAAATGAAATCAGGCCTCAGGGTCAAGCATCATGTCATAGCCGTGTCGTGTTTTCAAAAAGTTAACCATGTGTTTTGTCAAAGTGGTGGATATTTGACATGTAAAATAAAATTATCTCAATTCTAGGACAAGGTGATTAATGTATTTGCTCATCGTCGCATTGCCAGGCGTAAAACCAAAGTCGGTGCAGGATGTCCACGTGTGTGTTGTGGTTTTATCAAATGGAAGAATTCAGGAACTTCTGTCTAAGGGTAATGTCAAGTGTATACAAGGTCATATAGCTATATGTAGACTATATGGTTTAATATGGAGTCGTTCACACCAGGATAGCTGCAGTGTCCTGAAAGGTACATGTGTGTAGTGTACACAGAAAGTGGTGTAAATACTAGTCTGATCTGTATACATGGCAAACAATAACCTTCATGGCACCAGTGTTATTGTTAGCAGCAGCGACAGCGATGCTGTTTTTTTTTCTTCACCTTGTGAGTCTGTGTGTGAGTCATTGTGACAGAATGTGATCCTGGAGACCCCGCCTGTACCAGGAGCTACCACAGGAGCACTTTGCCTGTTTGTATTTATATGTCTGTCTGTGGACACATTTCATCACCACGACAGCGTCGCAACTGTGCAAGATGCTGTCATGAAACTATATACAGGAGTGTAATGGGGAACAAATTGCCGAGTTTGAAGATGGCTCTACGGCATTATTCTGTATTTTATATTTTATAGCATTTTTACCCTCAAAACTAATAACCACACTGTAAGTAAGCTTGTTTCAAATGATGAAATCCAAACATCATGAGAGGAAAATAGAGACACAGGCATTGTGCCGACAAAGCTTGATGTTTATTATTGATACAACGTCTCAAACAAATTGCTGTTACGTTTCCAGACACAGCACATCATTACATTGTCCTGTCAATCATTCGCACAGATTACACTTCCCAAGCTACCAGTTAGCAGTATGAATAACGTGAGATATTACTTTTACTGCAAAAAGCATGAAGACCCGTGCAGATTATGCAGCAAAGAGCAGAAAACCAGTGAAGGTGTTGTAGTGCATGATGTCATCATAGACCTCCCGGTTTGCCTGGAGCTCCACAAACACGCTGTCTCCCACCTGGAGGGCGATGACTACGGCGTTGCTGCCCATGTCATTGCTGTCGTTCCCTGAAGTGTCCCAGACAGATACCAGCCGCTCGGTGTTCTTCATGAGGCTCACAACAGAGTTGGCAACATGACTGTTGTGCATTGAGAATCGAAAGAAGTACGTCCCACTGACAAGTGCTGTGAAAATGCCTGCCAGAATAAAAAGACTTGTTTTAATTTTGCGAGCCCTCATATAGTGTCTCTCTCTCTCTCTCTCTCTCTCTCTCTCTCTCTCTAACACACACATACCTGTTGAAGGATTGTAGCCATTGCCAGTGTTGGAGAAGACCTTCTTATACTTAAGTGGAGTATTAGTGTTGAAAGGTCCAATGTTTCCAGAGCCAGAATCCATGAGAGCTGCAGAAAAGGCCACCTGAGGTTTGCCTGAGAGCACCAAGTTACCACAAACACATCAAAAGTAAGAATTTATGCAGGAAAGAATTACAACACATGAATATTACATCCCATAAAATCATGTTCTGTCTTTGTTAGCCTATACCTGCAGTCAGACTCTGCAGCTCCAGGACTTCTCCCTCAGAGTTTTGCAACTTAGATTCCAGTAGTGTTATCTTCTCGGCCATGTTTGCAACCTTCTCCCCCACCACTCCCAGGGTTTGACTTATGGAAGTGAGGGATAAGGTGTCGTTGTTTTCCTCAGCTGCCACTTGACATACGCAGCAGCCGAACGCTAGAATCAGGACTGCAATGTTCTTCATCCTTGTGGTTTTGAGATCTGCGCCTCTGTGCAGCCTTTCTCTGTCAAACGTCTCCCTCTTATACTTCACAAGACATTGTGCAAAACAAGAAACACCCATTTATAAATCACTAAACATCTTTATTGATAGAGCTGGGAAACTCCAAAGTCCAACAAGTGATACAATTTTTTTAATTATAGTATTTACTGTAAGGTAAAGTTTACAAAGTGCTTTACAGACATGAAGTTATAAAACATTGCTTGTATCAAGTTCAAAGAGATGTGAGGGGTTATAAAAGATATTGATTTATTGAACCTGTTCAAACATGGCAGCGTGCAATTTGTTAGCCTTTCCTCTTAAGTCAAACTGCACCCTGGTTATCAGGAAACTAAAAGATTTACAGAAAACAAACAGAGGAAACAAAGCTTTTAAGGCTAACTTGATCAATATTAACAGTCATTCAAATATTCTTCTTCTGCTGTGTTTAAGACAAGATAATCCTTTATTAGTCCTGCAGTGGGGAAATTTACAGGATTACAGCACTATATAGTACAGTGCAAACAAGAGACAGTAAAAAACAAGATCCAAACAAGTATTATAAATAAGTAATAAACAGTAAAGAATATTAACTAAGTAAAAAATTCACAATAACTAAATACAACTAAAAAAATGATATATACAGACAGAATAATGTTTTTATTGCACCGTGTATTTATATTGCACTGATTTAGTGTTGTGTGGTCTACTGGGAGCAGCTGGTTGTGCAGCCTGACAGCGGCAGGAAGGAAGACCTGCGGTACCTCTCCTTCACACACCGGGGATGAATCAGCCGGTGGCTGAAGGAGCTGCACAGAGCTGCCAGGGTGTCCCGCATAGGGTGGGAGGTGTTGTCCATCAGGGATGATAGCTTGATAGCTGTCTCCCACCACTTCCACCGTATCCAGTGGACACCCCAGCACACTGCTGGCCTTCTTGGTACGTTTGTTGAGTCTGTTCCTGTCGGCTGTCGAGATGCTGCTGCCCCAGCAGACCACTCCATAAAAAATGGCTGATGCCACCAAAGTGTCAAAGAAGGTCCTCAGGAGTGCTCCCTGCACTCCAAAAGACCTCAGTCTCCTCAGCAGATAGAGTCTGCTCTGACACTTTTTGTAAAGTGCGTGTGTATGGTCAGTCCAGTCCAGTTTGTTGTTCAAGTGAACACCCAGGTACCTATAAGATCTCACAATCTCAATGTCCATTCCCTGGATGTTCACTACCGGAGGAGAGTATTATTCAAAGATGTTACGTTTGAACTCAATGATTTGATACATGAAAACCATCATTCTTACTGTAGCTCCACCTCAAACACACCATATGCCACGCTACTAAAAATAATGTTGTAATGTAGAAAAAGTTACATCTTCAAATTGTATTCTTATATACTGCCTGTGTGTATTCCTGCCAGCTGTGTCTGTAACAGTAACCTCTGTGCAGACAGAAACTGTTCAACATTAGTAAACAAACCTCTGTGACAGCACAGCACAGGGAATGAATCTCATCTGAACCAGACACAGAATTGGACCTGAAAGAAATGTTTTCCTCATCACATAAGTTGCCTGTCATCTATTTCTCATATTGTATCTTTGAACAGTTCTGAGCTTCTATTGTCTGTGTGTGCACTGTGACATGACCTCATCTGTATGTCTCTGCAACACCAGGACTTGACTCCTGTTTTACCTTCATTTAGCATTTTTAACCAATCTCACCAGGAGTCCATACATGATGAATCTGGCACAAACACAACAACGAGTAAACAGATATTGATACAATCCACTACACTGGAAATCCTTGCTTGCAGCACATAAAAAATAATAATGCAATAAATGACGCTTCGACATAGATTTACTAAAACAAAAGCTTTTTAATTCCACAGACAAAGACATGATGAACAAGAAATAGCTCGTAACCCTTTTAGATGTTTTAGTGTTGAGCCCACAATCGTACAAAGAAACATCATTTGAAACCACGTATGTATTCCTGACCTATAAAGTGACTAAATATGTACAAGGAAGTCAATAAATTAGCTCGTGGACTATAAATAAACAGTAAGTATGTTTAATGTGCATCGTCAACTCAAGTGTAAGATACGGACGTGTGCAAAAAGAAGAACCAGCTTCCTGTGTAGGACAAGTGTTGATAGGAGGTAGAGCAGAGGCCTCATGTCGACCGCCTCCTCGATGGCGCCTCCTGCTGGCTGCTATACAGCATCGCAGCTCGGGAATCGAAGGCATTGACCATCTGTTTAACCACTTCGTCAAAGAAGATTCTGGCCAGCTGAGAGTGCAAAAGAGACTTGAATTCAAACGAAACCTACAGAGGACACAGGAGGGGGACAAACAAGTTAGTTTATTGTATAAATCACAACCAGAGACGTCTTTGGCTGAATTCAAAGTCGCTTTTGACTGTCAGACTTTCCCTTCCTTTAAATGTCCATCTTATCCAACATGTTTTACTGAAATCTAACTGCTTCCTGGCTGACCCTGAGGTCATCTGAGTCAGCATTTTTGGTCAATCTGCCTCCCAGCAGCTCCTTTACACTGTTCCCTGAGAGCTGTTTCAGGCCTCCTGGGACACCAGCGTGCTACTGGAGACCAAATTTAGAGCATAATGAGATTTTACCCAACACTTCCTTTGAGTCAGTCATCCATTCACAACAGTACAGGAGCGAAGACGATCCCTTAAGTCCCATGGGAAAGTTACCGTATTTTGATCAGTGGGTTTGTTTACAATAATAATGTCGCTGCTATTTGACTCATTTTAATTGTTTACATTATTCTATTTTCATTGCAGAGTTCTACTTCCAATTCCAACGACTGTGGCTGCTGCAAAAACCGGATTTACACTTACATAGAAATCCACTTTGCAGGAGGCTGGTAGGTCTTGGTCTGCAGGGGCAAACTTCCATATTGTTTCAAGATGGCTGAAGAGGGATCCGTCAGTACACACGGCCTGTTACAAAAGAAAGGACTCCTTCATCATCACTGACTAAGGCAATACGCTGGGTGAATTGTTTTTGAGAGAATAATATTTGTAATGTTTGTTTTCTGGAGCTACCAGGACTGGGGCTTACCCTGACTTGGTGGTTTGGGACGACGGTGACCTCAGAGGTGTAGCGCTCCACAATGGGGGGGAAACCTATTTCGAGGTCCGCCCGGACGTCACCGCTCTGTCCCTTGGTGACCCGAGACTTCTTGCACCAGGGAACAAAGTGCTGGTACTGGTCCACGCTGGCCACCACATTGTACATCTGCTCTGGAGAATACCTGCACACACACACACACACACACACACACACACACACACACACACACACACACACACACACACACACACACACACACACACACACACGCACATCCGATGAGACCGTGTCACCGCTTCAACATCATTTCACGTATTTAATTTAATTTCAGTGGTCTTAAACACATTGCACATCATTTCGGGGCACTCACCCTAATGTCCGGCACTCGGTGTACTCTATCCTGCGTGTGCTGGTGGGAAAAGCCAGGTTGATGAAGCTGCGGCTGGGTGTGCTGGCGGGGACGCAGAGAGGAAGGCCGGCCCTCCTCGCCGCCGGGGCCCCACAGGAGCCCCACGAGTGTCTTCTGAAGGGGGGGGGGGGGGGAGACATTAATGAGTTTGTGTGTTAATACAGTGAGGGGGACCTGTGACATCCGACTTTACCCCTCAGTATTTTAGGTTGTAAATTCCCAATAGAGCCGTATGAGCATCTATTCAAGTGAGAGCTAAGCATTCATGAACATCTCTCCCCCCCCATCTCCTCCTCCAGTGCTTCTCCGGTGAGGAAACCTAGGTGCATAACTACCACAAGAGGGAGAGAGGACCGAGTCTCGTGACTGTAAGTTGACCCGTTCACTCGCGCACATCCCCCACACAGTACCCGTGAATACGGTAACGACAAACCAGCTCCGGAAATTTCAAGAAAAAAAAAAAGGCAGTCTAACGTCTAAAATGACACCAACCGCTACATTTCGATAAACGCGCGTGACATTCAACCAAAACTTCTGCCTTCAGTATTTCACCGAACGTTAGGCTTTCGTTTTCGTCTCCGTCGGGGGGGGGGGGGTCCCGTTGTATTACTCACAAGATATTTGCTCTTCTGCCGTTTCCTCGCACGGCTGTAGCGGAGCGGGCTGCAGACATCTCCCGCAGCGCCGTGAGGAGACGCGGGCTCGTTCTTCTGGTCATGCTGAAGTTTGTGTGTTTGGAGACTCACACAGGCTGCCGTTCAGTGACTGATGACTGCTGCACTTGTCCGATCAAGAAAAGAGTGACGCAACAGGAGGCTCTAGCCAATCAGAGAGCCGGATCCAGTTTAAACGATAAATTGATCACTTCATTTTTTTTTTTTTATAGACACATATATTTTGTAACTTATTTCCATGATTTCTAATAAAACAAGGTGTCACAAGTGGTATTGTTATTACGGAATGCACAATGAGTCTACTAGTTGGATCTCTTACTCTGAGACAGACTGAATTTAGACTGACACTTTTACTCTTGTCACCCAAAAGTACATAAGGAAATGCACATTTGTTGTTGTTTTGCCTTATGTGTTGATGCTTTTAATGGTTTTATGTGAAGCACTTTGAATTGCCTTGTTGTTGACATGTGCTATACTAATAAACTTGCCTTTTACTGTAAGAAAAGTTGTTCCATATGACACATTTGTGATTGAATCGCTGAAGATATAGCATTCGGCTAAATGAAAATGTTTACATTATGATAGCAGTGTGATAGGAAACTACATTTCATTTGAATGCACCATGCTCTTAACTGACTTTATTCTGCATAATACTGTATGCTCTAAGAGGCTGGCACCTCTGGGTGATGCAGCATTCAGTGTTAACACACAGTCCGAACAGGTACAGCAGGATCCATCTCAGGATCTTCAGACTGGAATTAATTCACTTGATCAGGGAGGGATTTAAGAACCTCAGACATGCCATCAAAGGCCAGAAATGTCATGCGTAGACGTAGAGACATGCCATTGCCAACCATTCAGGTTATAAGACAACATACTCGTGGGCTTAACAGGCTGTTCCAACGACTACACAGGTGGTGGCTGCTGTTCCAGCTGGCCCTCCTTCAGTTTGATGCAGTTCAGTGATTCAAAAGTCCAACTGAGGCAGCTAAACGTCCTCTTTACAATTCACTTACAACAACTCAGAAAGACATTGCTTAACTTTTCATTGTTTTTAAGTGCCCTCTTTTACATTTGTACTGAAATAGAAAGGTAATAGAGGACTTTCAGTAATAACTAACTTCTGTTAATGCAGATTGTTGTCTCACGACTACATAGGAGTCGCTGCAGTGATGTCACTGGTTTACAAAGACATCACTGCGCATGCATTTTCAGTTCACATGTATCAATCATTGACAGGCCGTCATTCCTTCAGCCGAAGAACTTAACTGTGTGTCTACTTATATGTCGCCCACAGGAGAAAATATATAAGACGGCTTGTCTAAAGCGTGCAAACTTCTCCGCTAAAAAGCCTTCCTGTTAGATTTCAATGATTAGGAAAGTGAACTACAGAATATATGACGCCATCTGTTATATTCTGACAATATGTTAAGAGGACAGAGATACTGAACGGATATTTCCAGACTAAACTAGCTGTTAACAGTGTTTTTCTACTCTTCTTCTTTCTTTTTCTTTTAAAATAAAAGAGATTTTTCCACTTCAACAAAATACCATATCTCCTGATTATCAATCGGACATTGCCATGAATACATATTTACTGGGGAAGAATGTAGAATTTGATCAGTATTTCCTGTGCTCCCTATAACATACTCCCTGTGACACTTGACCTCTATTATGAAGTAAGTAAGGCACATAATGCACAACGTCGTTTCAGTTCAGTTCAAATGCTTTATTCGTTTACCCCTCGAGGGACATTTTAAGACATGCCATTCAGCGAACACAAGAACAGAAATGAAACATTTCTTCGTTTCATGCTTTAGAGCGAGGAAGCTGTTCTTGTTGCTTGGGGCGAGCCAATTTAAAAATGAAAGAGTGTTTTACATTTTACAGGGTGGCAAGAACCTGTCGAGAAGCTCGCTGATCCCTGTGAAAATATGCCAACCAGTGTGACGAGAATCAAAAGACAGGAATGCACTCACAAGCCTTTTCAAATGTTTCTCCACCAACCAGAAAAATGATCTAATTTTATATTTATAACTTTACTTTGTGATAAGGAATACAACTTTTGATAAGTGACATACAAAAATAGAAGCATGAAGTCATGTGAACTAACAAAACTGAACTCACAGCCCTTAGAGCAACCAGTGAGTCACACAGTGCCTCAACTTTATTCCCGATAATCTAAATTGAAAGAGCAATAATGTTGACCTGCGCACATAAAGAATTATTGTTCCTCAGCCGAGAACATGATTTTGCTCAAAGCCCTGATGTACTGCGAGCCATCTGGAGCTGTGATCTTCAGTTTGGTGAGAGGTGGCACCCCTCCCCCGGTGTAGTATCTGAAAGCAGGGCTGTGGGACTGGATGGCCTCCAGGAACACCTTGGAGACAAAAACAAACACACCACAGGCTTAAATGTAGCAGCGCTCCGACGTTGGCACACTAACTTTTGTCAATTTGCTGTGATAAACTCAAACTATCGCAGTATTCTGATCCTCTATGAAGGAAGAATGTGTACATCTTGGATATCTGTTTATAGAATCTTGCACTCTTTATATTTGCACTTTTCCCTACTTTGCACCGCGACTGCTGCACAAAGACGTGTCCTCTGTCTAAATAGAGCTCGACCTTATCTTTGACGCACCTTCACGATGTCCTCGGTGTCCTGCGCTGCGTTTTGGAAAACGGAGCCGCAGTGCTGCAGGTATTTTTCATAGAGGCTGAGGGTGAGGGCGTCCACCTGTTGGAGGGACGTGTCCCCGAGCTCTGCCCTCTGCAGGTTGACCAGGAAGTCAGTGTTGACTGGACCACACTCGATGAGACTCACGCTGCAGGGATGAAAAGCACAATCAACATTTACAGTTAACAGCCTCTAAAGTAAGGGGAAAGAAGATAAGCAAACATTGAAACTCACTGGATATTGAAGTGTTGCAGGAGGACAGCCAAGCTCTCACATGCTCCCTCTATCGCGAACTTACTGGCACAGTACACCTCATTAAAGGGCAGACCTGCAAGAGAGCATGAAGCAGGAAGATGGCTTGTTTTGGCAATTTCATGCACGGCAGCGACTGCCAAAATCATTAGAAAAACTGCACGTGCGGAACACACTGTTGACGTCCGGCGATTCCTCAACCCATGTGCTCCACTCACCTTGAAGCCCTCCCGTGCTCCCGGTGACCAGAATGCGGCCTTGGCCCTGAGCCTTCATGTCTGGCAGGAAAGCCTGGATGGTCTGGATGGTACCGAAGAGGTTGACCTCCAGGATGTGCCTCATCGAGTCCAAGGACTGCACCTCCAGCGGCCCCGTCAAACCCACTCCGGCATTACACACTGCGGGGTAGCGAGGGTAAGCCCATCAACGCACGCACACACACACACAAATTACAATCTTAACGAGAACACGCCGACGACACAGGAGCGTACCCAGAATGTCCACTCGCTTCTCCACAACCCTGTCCCTCGCGCCCAGGATGGACTGCCGGACGGTCACGTCCATTTGGAGTATGTCCAAGGTGTCCTTGTGCAGGCTTTTCACACACTCTAAAAGACGCTCCTTCTTGGCCAGGTTTCTCATCGTGGCATACACTAAACAGAAAGCATGTAGTGGCATGTCTTGATACAGATTCCTTTCAAATGTTTTGCTTTTTATACAGATCAATATCAACAGTTCCTGACCCAGTGCGGACACAAGGAATGCGATAAAAGACAGAGACAGCATTGGTTACCTTTGAATGTCTTGTTTGGGTCGGAGGCTAACCGGACAGCCAGGCTGAGACCGATTCCCGAGGAGCAGCCCGTGATCAGCACCACCTTCTTGTCCATGGAGCCGCCGACTGTCTGCTTCAGGAGAGAGCAGCTGGACAGCAGAGGATAAGATGGAGGCATGTGAAAGCTCTTCTTCTCAGTGTTTTCACACATTTCTCTATCACAAGGCCAGTCAACCCTAAACATCTTATCGGCCACCTGGAGTCCTCCCATCTTTTCACACGTCCTTGTTGGTGTAGTTGATTTTGTTTTTATATTGAGACACGTGGGAAACATTGGTGGCTTTGTGGGGGTGCTTGTGTGGGGGTGCTTGTGTACTGACATCAATGATCGGTGGTGTAAGAGTATATTCCATTTTTGGAGGTGCTGTTGGGAATAATTACAGATCATGCACTCCTTTAAATTGCACGACATATATGCACCAGGTGGCAGCAAAGCATCATGATATCGGTCACACTGGCCTCTTTCCTGGCTGCTCCATTGACCACATCTAACAATGAGCTGAGGACAGCCAGCAAGGAGCACAATGGGTTTGAGTTCAAGGGGTCGAGGAGGGAAATCGTCGAGCGCTGTTCTCATTAAATCAGATTTGGAGACCTTGCATCCTTTTTCCCAAGCTCGGGAGAGTAAATTGTTATTTTAGGTATGTCTCACAGAGAGTTGTCGTTTGCCGACGTTTCTTTAAATGTGTGACGAAGTGATTTCAATTCAAAAGTCACATTCTGAGATTTTGACCACATCGCGTGGTTTTCGTCATACGATGAAAGCTCTGAAAAAGCTAGTAAATGGAGCTTTGATTTGAGATTATTTCCCTTTTACACACGGTTCCCAAGATTAGGAAATAACTTCCATGCTGGTGTTGACCTAGAGTGTTGCTAATCAGTCACTGTTAGACGTTTTATTTCAATAGGCACAGCACTTGCTAGTCTGAAGTTCATCTTGCCCTTTCAAGATTTCATCTAATCTAGAGCAATAGGATAAGGGGTTAGTAGCAACTAGCATGACGTATTTTACAGTTATTAATTCTTTAAGTAGTAGTGAGGCAGACCTTACCACTGACGTTACCTCAGGGCCAAGTGTCGGTAAGCAAACTGGTCTTTCTGCCCATTTTAGGAGGATTAGAATTCTAGAAGAAGTATCATAATGTAATGGCAATGCTATGCAAATTACAGTGACTACCTGTCAAGATGTGTTTGTGGTAGGTTTATTGGGCATTTTGTGTAATTCTGTGGTAAATTTACTGCAAAAGCTGACAGTGTTGCGTCAGGAGACCCTAGTGCTCAACTAAAGATGCTTTCCAGTGTTTTCAATGTTGCGCTGAGAGGAAACTTGGCCCATTTCAGAGCAAGAAATTCTGACCAACGCCAAGCTCCTAGAAGTGTCTGTTATTCCACATTAATCCATCATGCAAGTTCTGCGCAGTAACTGGAAAATAAGGTTTGTGACAACAAGATGCCATTATACGCAGTTTTCGCTGGGTGGCGCCAAATCCTCGTGTACAGACCGTTCATCTATCAGAGCTTGTGTAAAGTCTAGCAGAGCCATGGACTGACTAGAACATTGCATCTGATCAAACTGTCAAGAAACACTGGACATAGTGCTGGGTTTGGATGAATTCTTAGGTAAAATAAGTGTGATTTATTCTCAGGAAATGTAAAATATAGAGTGTAGAATATGAATGTGAAATTTGACTTTATTCTCTGTCACGGTCCCTCTCCTATCTTCTTCCTCTTTTGTGCCTCGTTGCCATGTTTCTGCATTTAAACTGGTTTTCCGTCACACGTACTCCTACAGCTGTGTTTCCGACCGGTCAAAAGAACTCGCATATTCGTGCAACATTTCAGCAGCCTCATTTGAAAGAATTTCTCCCGCTGATGAGAGGCAAACCAAGTAGGAATTTCCTGCCATTTTGCTGCGTTCCTTCTCTTGAGATGGCATCGGCTTGGCCGCTGTCCCAGAGTCTGTGGGACAGATAACAGCAGGGCCTTGAACCTCTCTCGAATATCTACGACTCCCAAGCACCGTTCAAAATATTGAACCGCCTGACCTCAGACGTTGCTGAGTTTGAGCTGTTTTATGGTATCCTGTGTGCAGCCATTCGTTTATTGTCACTAAAACGTGAAACATGTACCCGAAAGAAGAAATTCATCCTCTTTCCTCTCTGTCAACCGTGCAGACACTTAGAAGTATGGGCTTCACCTCCTCCATTAGTTGTCTCTGTATCCATCCTGGCAGCACGCTGCAGTCTATGGTACATGGTCAATGCAGTATCGGGAGCTTGCTGCTAAATGGGGCCGTCGTCTCCCTGAGGCCCAGTAATTACCAAGAGAAGATCGAAGGGAGGCTTTTAAAACACCTGCTGGACAAGATTGACCCAAATGTAAACAGACTTCTGAAGACCTTACATCCCACACATGCACAGCTGTGAGTCATTTTTGGGAGAAAGGTAAAGTGTTTGCTGGAAGTTGTGGATTCTGCACTGTAATAGCGAATAAGATATCTGCTACTGCTTCATAACAGCTCTCCAGTGTCAGTTCGTTCATGTGCTCACCCCGGTGTGCAGAACCAGGTCACGTTAGGCCGTGCTATTCCAGGCACAGACGCAGGTAACGAGTGCACGGTGCAGACACAACACGAGGTCTGGCTGCCCAAGCAGATGTGCTCGACAGGATGTCCCGTGTGAGAGTGACGAGCAGAAGTGAAACAGTTGAAGACGTGTGGCGGTGGCGGTGGCTGTGGCTGTGGCGAAGCTGAAATGTCACGCTATACCTGGCAACAAAGTCAAATTAGGCCGTTGTTTACTGAGAGCGTTTAAGGCCAAGCTGAATTAATGCAAATCTTTTCTCAGAGATGCTGCCTCACTTTTCAGGTGCAAAATAAAACAGTTAATTGGCCTTTTGAAGCTGATAATATCAAACTTGTTCTTTACTGAAAAAGAGGTCAGTCATTCTTGTTATCAGCAAATACAGTAGCAGCCAAGGTTGGATCTACATCAGCCGGGTAAGAGAGAGGAGACAGGGCTATCTTTGATGAGGACGTTGAATAGAAAATAAAGCCTCCTTTTGACTTTAGAATAAGATATTTTATATTGTTTCTGGAGCAAAACACGATGTTTAACAAGAACTATTTACTGTGTGGTACGGCATCATGTAATATACTTCACATGTGTTGTTGAAGATAGTACAAACAGGAGACACAATTTCCAGTAAACTCTACCTCACTGATTTAATTCTGTAGTTGCCAGGCGGTAAGTGTGATAAAATACAAATTGATTCAACAAATATGTCCGCATTCTGAGCACTTTCACGGAGTGTGTGAAAAATAGTCATATAGAAACCGTAAGCTAAAAGTACAAACAAATTAAACTAGTTAGCTAAAAGTAATAGATAAACAGCAGATTCAATTGATAAATTGATGAAAATAGCTCAAAGTAATGGTTGAAATTGTTGTCTAAAAGTTAAAATATTAAAATAAGGACATAGAAGACAGAAATGTGACAGAAATGTAATGTTTGGATTGGCGTTGTCTCCATGCCATTGAGTTCATATCGCAGCGTTCACATGATCAAATGTATTCCTCTCTATCTGTCAGAGAGGCTTTTGTTTCACTTTGTTAAAACCTCCGTTTGAGTTCTTTGGTCTGGACTTGATGGATTTTATGATTATATATCTGATGAGGTAGAGTTACTGTCTGTGACCTCTTCTTGCCTCTCTTCTCAACACACACTATAGATACATTTCATATTAATCTTTTTAGCTATAATATTTTATCAAACTCTGCAGCCTCTCGACTCTTTTGCTTTTTTTTTACCAACGTTTTGTCTGGAGACATGTTATTTTGGGGTCTCTAGACTTTCTTCTAGTATGTGTGCATGTATGTAGCTCTTTGCTCACTGGTATGGCAAATGTCCAAAGTAAACTGTTTGAGTGAAGATATTCCTTTGTGTCTGTTGCAGTTGGATGTAGCATGGCAGGGATATGGATAGCCGGGACTGGAGCGAGAGATCGGAAGAATTCCCTCCTCTGACAATTTAATCCAGGATGATAAAAAACGCAAAGCAAGGAGCTGTAACCTAAGGTACTTATAAACCGCCGCCTGATGAGAGATGTGGCTCCGACCCTTCTGACGGCGAATGGCAGCTTTACTTCAATAAAGGGGAAAGAGAGAGCCTGAGAAATGCACCGAGCGTTTTTTCACAAGGCAGCATAGAGGGAGTGGGACGGTAAAATCATCACGGCTGAAACAGGAGAGGATGTGTGGAAAGTATGACCACACCGACACAGAGGCCGAATCAGCACATTTTAAATGTCCAATGTAGAGAATAGAATTTCCTGAAAACCACTTTGATAGAACAAGCTCGAACTTTATTATTATTCCTTCCTGATCCTTTTAGAATTGTACTTGCAAGTTATATTCTTAAAGAGAGAAATGCAATCTGTCTGAAACTGTTACTGATGACAGAGCTGCAGGACCATCATTGGTAGTGCTCCACGAAGACGGAGAAAAAACAAATACTGTTTAGTCATCAATATTTCAAGTGCAAGTACATTACAGTCTTCCTGTGGGCCAAAGGGAGGGGTCTGGCCAAACTTCCACCCCAGAGCAAGGTGAAAGGTCACTCAGGTCGTGTCCTGAGAGAGGATTAGGCCGTCATGTTTTATACACGTGTATTTCCCCAGAGTTTGTTGATATATGGGAGGCAGGGTTAATGGTTGCCTGCTGGACGTGCAGCTTTACGTCAGCTGTAACCCTCAGGGCCACCGCCTGACCTGCCGGGTTTGCATTCCACAGCACCAGTTTGTGTACAAAAGCCTCAGAGCTCCAGGAAGTAGCGATGATTGTGTCATGGGAAACGGCCCCTCCGTCTTCAGTCAACCTGCTCGAGGCATTCTTTCCCTCTGGGACATCCTGTTCCTGCTCTTTTCTCGGCCCTCCGGGCGCTCGATTCTGTCCAGAGACTAGACCTGACCTGTATTTAGCTCAGAGCGCTGAAGTCGTATAGTCGCGGCTTCAGCCGGAGGTCAGCGCGGGACAGATCCAGTGTGCATGCATTTGCTGGATCAAATCCCCGTTCCGGCTGAGTAAATAGAGTTGGAGACGGCAGACGAGTACGGTTGCACTGGGCAGCTTTAGTGGCTCAATGGTTGAATGTGAATGGACAGGGAATCCTATCTAAAAACAAATATGAATATTAGGTCGCTGTATTATATATTATTTCTTCACTGTGAAATTGTCCAATCACACACATTCCAGTTGTTTTCATATCTTCTTTCTTGGCTCTCCGTCTCGTCGCTCCAGGTGCAGCCGGTGGAGAATGCCAGGCACTCCATGCATCAGTACCTCACCTGTGATGTGGTGGGTGGGATGAAGTGATGGGTGGTGTGTTGGGGCACGGCAAGTGACTCAGTCATGTTGGTATTTACCCGCTATCACATCAAAACGGTTCTCTGGAAGTCAATGCAGGCGTGTTTTCGCACTACCCCTCGCACACAGTTCTCACGCCAAACGCCTCCTTCTCCTCTCTCTGTGTCTTCACTGTGTCTCTCTCTCTCTCTCTCTCTCTCTCTCTCTCTTTGTTTGCCTGAATTGTTTCCAAATAATATTTTCCCGTGCACCATCTTGCCCTCTAACAGACACTGAAATCAGTGGCGCGCTCCGCCCACCACCTGGTTACCAGGAAACCATCTGTTTACATCTGGTTCTGGACACACTGTAACTAAGTGAGCAGACACAACATGAGGCATTGTGTGTGAGCATGCATGACAGTAAGTGACAAGACTTCCTCAAAAGACCTTCCCACAAACATAAACATCACACAATTAAAAAAAAGATTAGCATTTGTTTTTGCATTTTGCTGTCCATACTGTCTCTCTTCTTCTGAAGCTCTTTTCTGTGTGCTCATAGCAAACCCACTTCCCCTGCCTCTCACATGCTCAGTACACACAGAAGGAGACTAAGGTGCTCTGTAGTTGCGTTATGCATTGCTCAGACCTGAATAATAAAGTCCTGATTTGATATTTGATATTTCTCCTAACGTCTGCATGTTGCTGTTTTCTTTTGTTCCCTGCTGCTCGAGGATACCACACCTATTTTATTAGCTTGCATAAGCTCGCGGTTTAAAAGGAAGCTGCAGTGAAACTCTGGCACGCAGCCTGTAAATAGATGTCACCTCAAGAACAGAACATAGCCCATACCACAGCTGCTTTAGCTGCATTAACGCTGCCTTGCCTTTCAGTTCCCAGGAGCGAAGAACACAATCACATAGCGTTTTACACCTGCGGTATGCAAACCCGCTAAACGCCTATCACCGTCTCTCTCCCCAGTTAACACTTCTCTCACACGCCTGGATAGAAAGAAATGTCACCTGTCTTCATTCCTCACATACCTGTTCCCGGATTGTCATTGTTTTGGTTTTTTTCCAACACTGTGGCGTTCTCATTGGTTGACTCCTCAATGGTTTCTGTTTATGCTGAATTTAGAAAAAGCTGCGGTGAAACGGAGATTGCCATGGACTGCAATAAAAACAGAGATACAACTCTACCTCGAATCTTACACGTAAATCACATAAGTGCTCAGAGTCTCTGGGTAACACGTTTGCTTGATTTCTGCTGTAATTCCTGTCAATTTCAATTAGTCTGTGGTTAGAACTGCTATTGAAAGAAAACGACATTTCATGGCTAAAGGACATTTTTGTAGCGAAACTTCATGTGGCAAAAAATGACATTGTTTACGTAGTTCAATGTGTACAATATTTCAGTTTATTCTCATGCCGATAGGTCAGATCTCTGGCTTCGTGCCTCCTCTCTACTTGTGCTACATCATGCTTGATCGGAGGTTATTCTATATTTTCTTCTTTTTTCGTGTGGAGCTGGATGGTTGACATCCTGACTTGAACCTGGTTCTTTGAGGTCACCTCCTGGCTATGTAACTTTGATACAGCCTCAAATTTCCATTTAGTGTTTGCTCCAGAAACAGAAATAACATGCTGATAATGTTGTGCCACGTGAAAGAGTGAGCACACGTTAGAGTCAAATACCATAAATTCTCATAACAAATATCAAATTAAAGAGAAGAATAATATGCCTCTTGGAATCTAAAACACTTTTTGCCTCCCTTCTCACCAGAGAGAGTTATTTATTATCAGGAGTTTTTATTCCAAATAAACAGTGGATTGTGTAAAAATGCATTTTTGTTACACAACCTCCCGAAACGAGCCGCAGATGCAGATAGACAACATTCCATCTGGGTCTTATCACCTCTCAACATCATTTCCTTCACATAAAATGACCGAGACCAGGAGCCAAGTCCTTAAAGTGTGCTTGTGCTTACTGTAAAACGGTGCTACGTGCTAAT
Source organism: Anarhichas minor (assembly GCF_050575085.1). NCBI lineage: Eukaryota > Metazoa > Chordata > Actinopteri > Perciformes > Anarhichadidae > Anarhichas > Anarhichas minor. Next base: position 8,946,092 of record NW_027466453.1, read on the forward strand.
CACACATCACTCCCTGTTTTGCCGTGTCAGTGGCCCTTCATTTTATTGCTAATGTAGATCCGTCTTCCTCCTCTTGTACCCAATCATCTGTCGACAGAGATAGAAGGGGTCACGGTGACATGCTGGTGAATTTCCCAGGCACCTTTAAGACAGCCCTTGAATCTGTCCTGCATTTATGAGACGACAGAGCAAAGGTCAATAGAAAGCTCTGGGAAACGTGCTGTGCTGCATGATCCTCCGGGTAGAAGTCCTCCGGCAGCTTAGTAATTATTATATAAGAACTTTTTTTCGGCCTATAATTTGGGTTCAAGCAGACGTTTCTGTGGTGGCAGCAGATAGCGTTAGAGGAGGAGAGAAGCCCAAACGCACGATTATTAGCTTGCTGGTTATGTAAAATGTGTTGTTTTTTTCCGTGACTTTTCATAACCAAGAACTCAAGTTGACTTCTGGGAGTGACAAGTGTGGCAATGAGGGGAATGCCATGGCGTTACGGCCTATTATGGACACCATACTGAGCAGATGGGCCAGTTTCACTCTCAATAGCATTCCAGCTGCTTTTAGTTTCTGCTCATCAAGCTGTTGTGAACTCACCGTCACATTCCTGCCTTGTTTACGGCTCATTTTCAGGAAGGTAACAGGATTAGTGTGTCTGAACACATTAGGCGTTCACGTCCTCCACGCCCTTCCACTTACAGTAAACTGAGACAGTCAAATAACACTTTTGTTTCTTGACTTGTGAGGTTCGTAAGTGTCATTTGTCACTTTAAGGGAGGCTATACTGTACACAGTGATTATAAGTTATAACGAATGGCTTTAGTAGCGTTAACAAATCATCTTAATGCTTTTTTTAGATGAGTAATCCATCGCAAAGGCTCGACAGTTCGACCACTTAACTTCTGGGTACGTGCTGCAGAGCCTCCACTGATGGAAGAAGAAGACAGATGATGTAAAAATACTCAATTACAAGTAAAAGTTCTGCATTCAAAATCTTACTACGGTAAAAGTACAGAAGTATTGTCCGCTGAATGTACCTAAGTACTTTTAATGCAGTAGCTGCTCCAGGTGGAGATGGTTTGACCTACTTTCTATACAGTTGAGTCGTTTAATCCAGTGGTTCCCAACATGAAGGGGTCTGGCCCCTCTAACAGGTCACAAGACACATTTGAGGTCAGGTGACGATTAATGGAAAAGGAAAGATGAAAAACTGGCAGAACTGCTCAAAAAACTCAAAGACATCTGAAACAAAACAAGAGAGCCCAACAAGACAGATATTTTTTGTAAGGGGTCGCAAGCCAAAAAGGTTGGAAATCACTGGTTTAATCTTTAACACTGTTGCTCAGAGATTATCACAGCGTTCATGTTACACTTGCACTGACAAACACTGTTTCTTTCTGTCAGAAAATCCTTTTAAAGATGACAAAGAGATATACTTAATTTTGAATACATGTGGTAAATGTATTTTTCTGGAAATGTAAGCGCATAATAGCAGTAAAGGAAACACACTTCTGGACCTCATCATTGAGCGCTTTGAATTGTTTTAATTCACGAATTGTCTTGGCTGTCTGAGTCTCACAGTCGACTCAGCCAGATCACATGACTGGTCCGTCTCTGGGCTCTTTGATCAGTGCCTTGGATCACACACTGCAGTGGACATGTGCTGCTCTCCTCATTAACGTTGAACGTCCAGACAAAGGTGAAATGACATCAAAGGTGCTGGAAAACTCGAACATGAGAGAGATGTCAGACTAGATTTGGGGTATTCTCCTTAGCGTGGGAGTTTTTCTCGTGTCCTTTGTGTGATTATGAAACCATCTTTACACGACCATACCATTGCTGAGAAAATGACCATCGTATCCAATAATTCAGTAAAATGATGATCTTTGAAGAAGAACCTTATTTAGACAGCTAATTCTTAATAATGAGAGCATGTCACATGACTGTAAGGCTTCTGTTCACACCACAGTTTCTTCATGTGGAAAAAAAAAAGGCCCTGAGGCTGGTCTTTATTTAAACAATGAAGAGATCTGTAGTCTCATTATGATTCATCCGTCTTCATCGCTGGAGTCTGAGTCTTGTCTCTGGTTTAGCATTGATGTGGCAGCAGATTCCTCCGGTCTGGCTTTGCGTCAGCAAGGGGGATTCCTCGAGATCCAGCAACTGGGTGCTGCATTCTTGTCGTCCCTACACTTTGCTCACGAGACACAAACAGCTCGACGGTCGCAGTCGCAGACAAGAGCCGCTTCCTGTGCCCCAGCTGGAGTGAGGGGTGTGAGAAACATGATCGCATGAGCTCAGGGTCGTGGCCAGAGAGGCGAATGGCAGCAGAGAAGCACATAACCCCGTCCCACAGTGACGATGGTCCGCTCTTCTACGGACTCAATAGACCAGGAAAGAGAGACAAAGGAGTTATTCAGTGTCTGTTAACACAAGAAGCCCTGTCTACAATAAATACTATGAATGAAGATAAAGATGTGTATAGGCTTTGTGACCCAATACATGGAAATTCAAAGATCATAAACCCAACACGTCTCACCAAAATCAGTATCCCAGACAAACAGTTGGAATTGATCAGGGAGTAGTTAAAACCAGATGGTGCTAACCCTTGATTTTATTAGTGGGGTTTCAGGGTTTCGAATTAGAGGAAGGCCCATCTAGGGCGGGTGTCCCATCAAAGCAGGGGGCCACGCCCTCAGCGTGGCCACAGACGTTGGGCTGGAGGGCGGCTATGGAGGGTGTTTTATGTTCCCATTCAGCCTGAGGAAAGAGCTGCAGACCACTGGAAGCTGGACACCCTCCAGCTCTTTATCCTTTAAAGATAAATTCATTGTACTTTGACACATTCTGTTATCGCCAGTTCAACATTGCAAGAGTAAACAGGAGCTCTCACTTCTGTTTAAAGGCAGCTAAACAGATTCCTTCCTGTGGAAAATTAGACTGTCGGAGTAAAGTAACGTTTGATTCATTGGCAGCTTGTCTGATTTGTGATGTTATCGGCTGAAAAGCTGAGGGTTGTGATAAAGAGGGCAGTTTGAACAGAGAGGCCTGGAGGGACGTATGAATAATCGGCTGTCGACGTGAGCTGTAAGTCATAGCCGTCGGGTCCTCGAGTGCCAATCCAGTGGAAACACACACATATGAGTGCACACTTAGGTCTATAGGTGTCTCCGTGGGAGGTCTTGTAAGGGCAAAAGCAAATGAACTAGAATGATGGGAGCGAATGAGCTGCCGGATTCTCGTTTAAGTTCATAGGGGGGGTGCTCAAGGTGGCCTCTTGATTTACTGAGGCCAAAGAAGTATTTTGTTTGTGCGAATGGGAACAAAACACAGGGTAACAGTAGCGGGCTCGTAAATGACTCCGTGGAAAAGAAAGACGATGGTCCAAATCCCCCTCATCACTATTTCACCTCTCTGAGGCTTTGAAGGAAGTAGAAAATAAATAATAGAAAATAGATTTCTGAGCTGTGGATCAGCTTCAGTTCACGAAAGGAAATGCAGTTATTATTGTTTGTATAACTCGAGTCCATATTTTTTGTGTGCTTTCTGTGTTTAAGTTGGTTGTACTCTTGGCAGATATATTTTGGGCAAAGACATTTTTGGCTCTGCATGGTCCCCAGAGGATGATTCCTATGTTTTGCGGACCCCCGGACCACCTGACAAACACTTTGGTCCAAGTCTCCAGGTACATCAAAACTTTATGGCCTTGATTTTCAAGACATTTGCTGTACTTATTCTTTGTTCAGAGGGTAATTCCCAGTGATTTTGGTGACCAGCTCACATTTCCTCTAATGCCACCGTGAAGTAGAATTCACTACTGGAACACAATTGATTTCATTATTAAATGGGCTGTGAAATGTACTCAACAAATTCATTGTTGGTGTGCTGTTCTTTCAGTCCAACTCTCTTGTATTGTACAATCTTATATTGCAGCCATTATTTGTTGTACTTGTATCTAATTTTGGTAAACCACCTTTAAGTTTTCCTCAATTAGTTTTTCTCATTACCAGCTTTGGCTCTCTAAACATATACGATTCTGAATAAAGGCCTTTACACACCAGCGGCTAGAATAAACGACACGAAAATGCAAAATACTGGGCTGCGAATAACTCACATCAAAACTATTCATAGAAACAGCTATGCAAATTTGGGACAGTTGCAACACTTTTTACATACAGTGCATCCGGAAAGTATTCACAGCGCTTCACTTTTTCCACATTTTGTTATGTTACAGCCTTATTCCAAAATGGATTAAATTCATTATTTTCCTCAACATTCTACACACAACAACCCACAATGACAAAGTGAAAACTGTTTTTTGCAAATTTTTGCAAATCTATTAAAAATAAAGAACGAAAACATAACATGTACATAAGTATTCACAGCCTTTGCTCAATACTTTGTTGAAGCACCTTTGGCAGCAATTACAGCCTCAAGTCTTCTTGGGTATGATTCCACAAGCTTGGCACACCTATTTCTGGGCAGTTTCTCCCATTCTTCTTTGCAGAACCTCTCAAGTTCCATCAGGTTGGATGGGGAGCGTCGGTGCACAGCCATTTTCAGATCTCTCCAGAGATGTTCAATCGGGTTCAAGTCAGGGCTCTGGCTGGGCCACTCAAGGACATTCACAGAGTTGTCCCGAAGCCACTCCTTTGTTATCTTGGCTGTGTGCTTCGGGTCGTTGTCCTGTTGGAAGATGAACCGTCGCCCCAGTCTGAGGTCCAGAGCGCTCTGGAGCATGTTTTCATCAAGGATGTCTCTGTACATTGCTGCATTCATCTTTCCCTCAATCCTGACTAGTCTCCTAGTTCCTCCCGCTGAAAAACATCCCCATAGCATGATGCTGCCACCACCATGCTTCACTGTAGGGATGGTATTGGCCAGGTGATGAGCAGTGCCTGGTTTCCTCCAGACATGACGCTTGGCATTCAGGCCAAAGAGTTCAATCTTTGTTTCATCAGACCAGAGAATTTTGTTTCTCATGGTCTGAGAGTCCTTCAGGTGCCTTTTTGCAAACTCTAGGCGGGCTGTCATGTGCTTTTTACTGAGGAGTGGCTTCCGTCTGGCCACTCTACCAAACAGGCCTGATTTGTGGAGTGCTGCAGAGTTGGTTGTCCTTCTGGAAGGTTCTCCTCTCTTCATAGAACAACACTGGAGCTCTGTCAGAGTGACCATCGGGTTCCTGGTCACCTCCCTGACTAAGGCCCTTCTCCCCCGATCGCTCAGTCTGGCTGGGCGGCCAACTCTAGGAAGAGTCCTGGTGGTTCCAAACTTCTTCCATTTCCGGATGATGGAGGCCACTGTGCTCATTGGGACTTTCAATGCTGCAGAAATGTTTCTGTACCCTTCGCCAGATCTGTGCCTCGATACAATTCTGTCTCGGAGGTCTACAGATAATTCCTTGGACTTCATGGCTTGGTTTATGCTCTGATATGCACTGTCTACTGTGGTACCTTATATAGACAGGTGTGTGCCTTTCTAAATCATGTCCAATCAAATGAATTTAGCACAAGTGGACTCCAATCAAGTTGTAGAAACATCTCAAGGATGATCAGTGGAAACAGGATGCACCTGAGCTAAATTTTGAGTGTCATGGCAAAGGCTGTGAATACTTATGTACATGTTATGTTTTCGTTCTTTATTTTTAATAGATTTGCAAAAATTTACAAAAAACAGTTTTCACTTTGTCATTATGGGTTGTTGTGTGTAGAATGTTGAGGAAAATAATGAATTTAATCCATTTTGGAATAAGGCTGTAACATAACAAAATGTGGAAAAAGTGAAGCGCTGTGAATACTTTCCGGATGCACTGTATATTTTAAAAAAAACGGAATGCTATTGAGCCAGAGCAGCATCTGGCAGTCTGGAAACAGCCGGATGTCAAATGGTTAAGAAATTCACCTTCTACCTAATAATGACAATTAGCAGTTTTATCTCCTCTACATATTGGCTCTGAGCAGTTGACAGGTATCTGTGCTAAGCTAAGCTAAGCGGCTACTGGCTGTAGTGGACATGATGTGAGAGCGTCACAATCTTCTTATCTGCCAGACAACGGATAAGCGTATACTTCCCAAAGTGTCAAAACAATTCTTTGATGCACAAAGACAAAGAGCATTACGTGGTGCACCTGCTCAATAAAAGAGTGGTCGTGAAGTGTGACAGTTGCAGCAAAAAAGAGAAGGTTATCGCCTTTGTCTGACCTTTGACCCACACCTCCCCTCATCTCATTCCTCATGCGAGTCACAAAGAGCCAAACGGTGACAGAGCAAGCTGCCCGCTGATTACAAGCACAAAACGCAAACATACACAAATCACACACATATGCAAAAGCACTCTCACAGACAAAACTCCGGCTCCAGAGTGAGCTGGTAAAAATGAGCATTGATTAATACACAGAGGGGTATCTCATGCGAACCTGCGTGACCTTTCAGCTCATGAGACCGACTGCACCTTGTGCGGTGTTTACCTCACAAAATCTTGACCGTTTCTGTGTTTCTTTATGAGGCTTGTTCGGATTTTTTCACCTCATTTTAAGTTGAGACCTTCCCATAAACCCAAAACCACAAAGCTCTCCCCGATGGCCTTGTGGTGGGACAGATAAAAGGCCGAGGCTAGCCTCTTTAAAGATCTTCTTGGCTACGGTCTAAAGCAAACTCCTCATCCCACACACACGCATTTATTCTCAAGGAAAGAAAAATCTTCATAGGAATTGAAGCCCTAAAACTCTTTCGCCAGTTGTGTGTTTTATTTGATCATGAATTTTATTTTGTTTCATATTAAATATTGTACTTATTTCTGAGCTCATGGCCAGTTGACGATGAAACTGGCACGGGGATGCAGATGGGATGTGCGAGTGCAGCTTGTTGCACTGTCACCACGGCTACGCAAACACAAAACACAGGCTGCACGCTTCAGCAGGTAATCATTAGCAGCGAGCCGACCCTTGACCCCTGCCATGCCTCAGATGAGATATGGTCGAGTCTACCTGCTGTTGCTGGAGTCACTGGGCTGTGTTACCCAGTGTGATGCAGATGCATTGAGCTGCCTGTTTGTAGACTGCGCATTAACAGAAGGTGCAGGTTCTAAGCGCAAAACATTGTTTTTCAAGTAGCAGGAGTACAGCTTACTTATAATCTATCAACATGTTGTTCCTCAGAGGTATCGTGTGTCTGTCTGCCTTCTCCAGTAGCTGTGTGGGTGAATACTTTCTTGCATCAAACAAACCCACTTCTAAAAGATAATCAGGAAATTCCCTTGGCAAGAGCCTGCCACAACAAATACCGTGCCTGAGAGCCAGGCATTCGTCTTGTGTGTGCTTGTTTTTCCAGTTGTCTTCATTCCCCTTTTCAATTTCTCTTTGTTTCTTGACACGTTCTTTTCTCCCCGGTGCATCTGTCTGCTCGACTAACACTATACCCCGTTTCTTAATGCTTACCATTCCACCTCCTGCTACCTCCCAGGCTCAGCTGCCAATTAAAATACTTTATTTTTTGTTCCATTTCTCTCCTGAGTCAGACATTCCAAATGGATTTCTCTGCTTCCCCATTTCCTCCGTTTCATTCTCTCATCCTCCTTTTCTACCCACTGGCACGTCTTCTCCCGTTACCCTCCTTCACATTTGTGCCATCAACAGCATATTCTTCCATCCCGTGCTAGTTTAGGTTTATCTGACCATCTCAGAAAGGAGTGAAAAGCCCCCCATCATAATTTTTATCTGGGATTACTGGAAAATCATGTTTATTACCATCAGACCGCAATTGCTATTTATTTTTTTACAACTGTATTTTCCCATGTCATTTACCGGCAACTGAGACAAGTGATTTGTTTTGGCAACCGACCCACACAGATAAGCTTTTGATGGATGGCCACGAGTGCAGGACTGTGTCGGCCAGTATAGCATTTCATCTGGTCCAAGGAGAAAGTGGCAGCTTTTAAAATTCCCCCAAAAATTGTGTTTAATCCCGTCTGATATCATCTGAATCGTGCTGGTATTGTGTAGGCACGGAGCACGTACAGTAAATTGAGCTGTGGAAGGCTTTGCGTCGCCTGTTGTTGGATTAATGAGACAATGATGTGGCTGTGAGGGGAGGGGGGGGGGGGGATGGAGACCGGAGACGGAGGCAACAGCTGAGAAAGCCCTTTCAGTTTCTAAAGTTGGTCTGTCTGTCTGTGGTTCAGCCTGGCTGCATCTGTTAATGCCCACACCCCAATGGCATTTAGGGTGGTGCAGTATCTAAATCTGCATGCAGCTATTTTGGCCAATCTAGACACGCTTTGATGAGCTACTCGGAGAGTTCTTGCATGCGGAGTCATCGAGACAGAGCTCAACAACTCGCTGCCTCTATTCTCTACTGTGTTGAGACAAGATGAAAAGATGACCGAACACTTTTTATGCTTTGTGAACACACAGTGCTGCATGGCTGTAGTATAGCTTGCACAAGTGTTACTAAATCATCCGGCTGTGTTGAACATGTTAGTTCTGTTGTTTGTTTGTTTTTTGCCTGAAGAAAAATAAGCACTTTTTTACCACAATCGCTCTGCCCTCACATGCACGGTGTCTAGCAGACATGTGCTCAGCTACAGTTGTGAATTCCTCCGGTCTGAGAGGTCACGTTGCCAGAAAGCGAGGCAGGATGTGGCAACGCGTCTCCTCTGCTACCTCCACCTGAGAGCTGCAGCTTTCATCCTTCTCTTCCTGTGCCGCTGCTCTGCAACGGCACACACAGTGTGAGATTGAAGAAAACAAATCAGTTGCTACAACCAGAGGAAAAAAAAAAAAAATCTGTTTCAAAAATAAAAAAAGTCTATTTCATAGTTGTGGGCAAAAGAAAGATGTGCAGTTCACACTCAATATTTCCACTGCAATCAGCTGGTTTGCAAACACAAGTCCTCCCATCGCCCAACTCCTGTCTTTCCCACGCATTTATCTTGACACGTCATGTCACTTTTTTTCCCCCCATTGGGTTTTCTGGTCAGGAGAAATGAACCAAAACCAGCTGCTCAAATTTGATTAACACCCGGGCTGGCTGACCTCGCTCCAACTGCAGATTTTTGCACCCGTGGTGTAAAACGTGGCTGTTGTTTTTAGCTGATTTGTAACACAGCATGTGTGTGTTAGCCCGGAGGGAGACGTTTGACAAATGAGGCTCGAAGACAAATGAGATCGAGAGAAAAGCAAAATCGCTCAATTTGTCATGAGGTTGTGTGTTCTTTGTTTTTGTTTTGTTTTGTCAATTTTAAAATACTCATCCTTCTTCCATTTCATCCCACTTTGCTTCCTGCCCCTGTGTGTTTCCCCACCTGTGTGATTGTCCTGATGAGACTCACCTGTTGCTCATCAGACCCTGCTGTCACCTGTCCCTCGCTATCACTCTCCTTTCCTTGAGTATTTAGTCTTTGGTCAGTTTGCGTTGTTGCCGATTGGCTACCTTCTTGTCATCTGGTTTCTCATTCCTTCAGCTTCTTTTTTTTAAGTTTACCCACAGTTGAGTTACTCAAGATGACGTTAGGATTGAAAAAAGACTAACAGCACCTGTTTGATCTTATCTTTATTCAAACACTATAAATAACCATTGACTAAACATCATGGGGTGGGCGGGGGGGGCTGTTCTATCAGAAGCTCTGACTCTAAAGCTAACTTCACATGAAAGAATACTGTGATAGCTGAAATCCAGATGGAGGATTCCCAACAAGGCCACACATCGCTTCCCCCCTCGGCCTGTTTGCCAAGTGTTGTCTTTAGATTACAAACAAGGCAACGAGATCTCCAGCCTATTCTGATGTCTTATTTGTATCCCTCCCTACAGGGTTTCTTTTCCCTCTGTTGCCAAAAGGATTAGGAACTTATCTTTAAATACTGCTCGAGCGTCAGCCCTGCACGTCACCCTGCTCTCCCGAAGTGAATGACTTCCAGCCCCGGCGTTTGGGAGCCCACTGATCCTCCTCCGTCAGGCCACAGAGGAGATGTTTGTCCTTCTTTTTTTTTGTCTCAACCACAGCAGTCGATGTGGCAGAAACACCAGCAGCAGTATAGAGGCGAGAGAAAGGGTTAAGCATTCAAATCGACCGGAGCTATTGGGCTGTTTAGTTTTATGAGGTGCCAGACCTTTGGCGCTCCATTCAGACTCCTTTACACTGAGGTCACCGCAAACAGATTAAAGATCGCACCAGTGTGTGACCTATAGGCCCGCCACCGTTAAGCCACTGCGCGAATGATTTATGGCGTTGATGAAAGCGTGACATCATGTATTACATCGGCTGACTGTTAGCCTTCCCTAACCCTGTAAGTGGTGACATGCACGCTATCTGCGCAAGCAAATTTAGGGTCTGCCAGCGCAGAGACATGGAGCTTTTTTGTTTTTTTTGCCAGAGCATCAGTTGCTTGTTAATTACAAATTGCCCAACCGAAGAAGGCAGGGAACACTTATCAACTGAGGTGAGATTACCAAGTAGCCCTCTTGAGTCTGAACCCGCTCATTACATGGAATCCTCTTTCTGCGTAAACAATCGTTTACAACTAAGAACCATAAACAGAGAATTTAGACGGTTTGCAATCACGCGCTGTAAGGGTTTCAGCATTTTGCAATGGAGCAGATGTATAGTCTTGTTAACAAGGCAAATTTCCTAAGACAGGTTGATGGCTTTTTTTTTTTTCATTCTCACGAAATGTTGCTCTGTCTGTCGTACGCTACCGTCAACAGGTGATCTCAAAACGAGGGAAACCTGGGAGAGGAGGCAACCAAAGGGACTCAAAAACATTTCACCAGTGAGAGCTGTTTCACCTCAAAACATCGCCTAACTTAAGAAGGACACACGGCTCATCTTGTCAGGCGTTCGCTGGTGCCGGATGATGGCATGCCTGCTCAATCATACCTCCTCCATGCTCTAAGTGAGGGCTGCAAACGGGTCATTGTGCTCCTTCAAGCAGAAAGGAACAGTCTGGGATGTTATCAGAGTATGAGATCTTAACATAACTGCACGGGCCTCCAAGCGGACTCATAAAGGACCGGCAGCTCATTTAACAGCACAGTGTCGCAAAAAGTCAAGGGAAAAAGACCACTTACATAATGAGACCCCCACCCCCTTTCTCTCTCTCTCTCTCTCTCTCTCTCTCTTTACACCCCCAATGGCGACAAGAACGAGAGGAGAGAAAGGGCATCTTTGAAAATGTGGACAAAAGACTGTCTGTCTCTCCCACACGTTTACCTAAGGGAGTCGTAAGAGAGCTTAATAGTGTACATTCACCCCGGTCTCTTCTTTATCACCGAGAGCTTACGAACGCTGCGTCCTCTGGCCGAGTCATGACAAGTCCTATTTGTTCCAGTGGCTCGGAGTGTTTGCGTTCCCCAGGTCACGGCTGAACTTCTCATATTTATGTTAGCCTAACTGCCGGCTGGCAGGCTAATTCGCTGGTATGTGTTTTCATTAGGTCCCTGGGGCCGGGTAGAGCTCCCTCGCTAACGTGGCTCCTGTGAACTCTGACCCCGTGCTTTAATGGGAAGGCTGGCAGAGAAAGAGGGGTCAAGGCCTCGAAGTGGGCTCGCTTAGACTTAAGGTAACAATTTGAGGAGGCGAAACAGGTTATGTAACCTTGTCGCTGGACGCTAATGACCCGGTATAGGGCCTGAGGAATGCCCCCTCTCAATAGGTCTCTTTTACATCAGTCGCTGGTTGTGGCAACAAAATTAGCTTTGGTATGGTAAGATTGGACAAATCCTGCTCTGTGTGCTAGATAACAGCTATGTAGGGCATGTGACAAACTACTAGCAATGTGATCCGCATGAGCCAGAAAAGCATGTACAGAGGGACCTGACATCCCTTCTTGTTCTTCACTCCTTCCCTTCCCTCGAGGCAGCACAAACACTCATGTCCTCGTTTAGAACCATGAAGAATACAGGCTGGTATGCGTCTCACCCTTCTTCAGGAAAATCATGTGGCCATGTGACACGGTGCTGAAACAATAAGTCAACCCTCTATAAAGCTTTGAAAACGACCGATCTTCAGGTTTCAGGCAGTTGGTCAGACAAACCAAGCAATTGGAAGTCATCTCATTGTGTTTTAATCTAAATCATAATCAGCAATGGAAACAGTTGAGAGTTGTAGCTCTAGATGGCAATGACTGATGTCCAGCGTGAGTCTTTGCCTACTGCCACGGGGTACACATATGGTCTCCTTTACGCCAGTCGCAAACTGAGGCAGAAACCCACAGCTTCCACCAGCAGTTCCTTTACCATCTCTGTGTGTGTGTGTGTGTGTGTGTGTGTGTGTGTGTGTGTGTGTGTGTGTGTGTGTGTGTGTGTGTGTGTGGTGCTCTGTTTGCTCAGGGTCAGCCCGGGCCTCCTCTTTCTAACAGCTTCACAGTTACAGCATCAGCAAGCCTCTGGAGCTTAGGTGACACATTTCTCATGGAAAGCCAGATCACCGCCAACTCCGCGGGCCATAAATACCAATCCCTATGCCTCACTGGTTTGTCTTTATGTTCTCTGCCCTGGAGTGACTTGTGATGGGACTTTTCTATTTCGGATTCAAATGAAATATGTAATGTAATAAAACAATAAGAAAAAAAAACCTGAGTCACCTGTGGTAATTCCCGTAATCTCCCTTCCAAACCGTCCATGTGCCACGCATGCTGATGAGCTGTCTAATGAGATCTTTTGAATTCTTCTCTTCAGGTTCAATGGGCTGATAAGCAACCCTCCTACAGACTTTTGCAGAAAGCTCTCATACCCCAAGGGCAGTTTCCCACTCCTTCACACTGACCGAGTGTGAGAAAAAGCCTCACCTGAAGCGCAGCCAAGCCCAGATACAAGCGGCACGAAAACGCATGCCAACGATGACAAACACGCCTGAAATGTGTGTGCTCCTGTGTTTGTTTCTTTCAGGAGTACGTTTGGGTGGTCAGTGTGTACAACATGGGATTAGATGTAAAGACAGAAAAGGGATTAATCAAGTACATTCAATGAGTTAAATTGCCATTTAAGCATCTTGTTAATAAGACCTTGCAATAAAGTTTGAACTATTTGCCTGCGTTATTAAGTAAAATAACTTCATGGCTCACAATTCTAAAGTGACACATCATAACTATTATACTGCTGTAAATGATAAGGGATGAAGTAGTTTGACCTCCTTCACGTTGACATTCTTATGATTAATGTGTGTGTCATTTTTAATAATTACCATCGTTGTATTACTTACGGTCAACATGGGAACTATTCAACTGAAACTAATGATTTAACATAAACAAAGTCGTTGTTTGTGTTTGTGTAACTGCACCGATTAGCTCCTGTCAAGTGAACGCACCACTTGCCAGCTGACTTGCACCGCCTCTACAGCGCGTTCATTGGCTTTCCACTGCGGAGCGTCAGCACAGGGGCGGGGGGGGCCGACGAGGAGTTTATTGTTAGGAATGTGTAGTAGCACTCAAACTAATTTACCGCACCGACTGTGCCGCAGTCCCCGCAGAGCATCACCCTCTTGTTTTTCGGTGGAACGCGCGTATACTGGATTATCTCCCGGTGGTTTGACACCGCTGCTGTCGGCTCTATAAGCGACTTTATTTTATCATGCAACTGTTTGCTTGAGAAAACCGTCTTTGTTGTGTGTTATATTTGGTTGGAGAAAAAAAAAAAAAGACCGATTTCAATTCAATTGCGACTTCAATGCCAGACTCAGCGAAGATGATCAAGAACGGAATGGTGACAAAGATCCACACGAGGATAAGAGCGGACCCGTTCACGGCCAATTACGAGCTGGTGGGCAGAGAACTGGGCAGGTGAGCGTTGTTTGTTGTTCCCAGCGGTCATTGACCAAACGCTGATCCGCGTGCTGACTTTGCTCGTGCTGCTGCGCCTGCTGGAAATGTGCTACACTATCTTGATGCGCTTATGTAAAGCTGGTAATCATATTAGATTTGCTCTCGGGTTAATGGGAAGCGTGCTAATTGGACATTTCCAATCCCGCATTCCATCCCGGGCAAAAGCGCAGAAGGTGACGCGCTGTGGCACGCGTAATGCGTCCTGTATCCTGTGTTTTGGACTTTGTGATGATTTAAATTTAAATAAAAAGGGAGCCCAAAGAGTGCTGTTAGATGAGGAGGGTTTTGAACACACTGTTCGGACATGTCTGACATCCAAAAGGTGAAAGCAAGATATTCCACTTTTTGAAACTCCTCTCCTGCGCTATTGTTTCTGTCGATGCTCACTTGTGTAGTGTAGTAGTTTCTAGTGTAAGTGGTGGTGGAAATGTAAACTTTCTCAAATGCCATGAGCTGAACTTCAGAATCAGTTTGGAGTCATATCACAGTAGCGGTCACAAGGGTAAAGTGGCAAGACGTACAGTAAGTACACCAAGGTCCGTGAAGGAACGGTATCTGAAAACACACAAGACCTGTTGTGTGTCTTTTTAGTGTAAATCAGAACCTGTGTGTGGTATAGACCTGCTCTCCTGTCTCATACCTGCTTTCCCCAACATGAAATATACCATGTTCCTCCTGTCTCTCTTCAGCCAAATGCATGTTGTGGGTCACCCACTGATGTGTGGATCCCAGTAACAGAAGTGCACATTCCAGCCGTGTTCAAGCGGAGATTCCCCAATGTGCCAGAGACACTAAATGACTTTCCTCAAAAAGCTTTCTGAATGCTTGGGTTTCTGCCAATTCTGCATCTGTCTCCAAAACTCAATTTTCACTGTAAGCTTGCTGCGCTGCAGAGAGTGGTGGGACAGCCTAAATAAAGAGTCAGTTGGTAGTAGCCAGTTTTCCTTGTCCGACACCCTGGGACATCCTGGGACAGCAGCCAGGACCTATGGGGGGGGGGGGAGGGTTTGGCTTGAGGCTGCAGCCTCTAAACGCCCCCGTCTTTCTCCTCTTCCCATGAGTCCGACCCAACAACATCCTGGGATCAGGTCTTATAATCGCATTAAGTGCAGGAATGTATGCCGGCAGATCAGTCTGTACATTAGGAGGGGTGTTGACCATATTAGAGCAGCTTTTAGGTGACGGAGTTGAATTCTTCCTTTTATCAATAGGACTCATTGGTCTGCATAAACCTTCTCATCATTGAGCTTCGCATTGTGACTTGTGGTCCCCTGCAGAACTGTGCGCAAAAAAAAAAGTTGTGGCCAATCTGTAAAGCAGAAAGAGGAAGTAATGCTTTGTGTCAGTTCGTCTGTGAAACAGGAAAGCGAGAGCTGTGAGGGCTGTCGTTTCTCATCGCACTTCAGACATGAGTCAGTGGCCCGCTGAGGGAGACAAAACGCAGACTCCACAGGAAACCAACTTCTCAATCGAATTATGACCAATCTCCAGTGGTGGCGAGGAGTTATTTTAATGTCTCGCAGTAAAGTTGATGATTGGTGACAGACCGAATTTACAGAGCTGCAAATGAGCTGTGTGATCTCCTGTGGAGTCAGACCGGATGTTTGAGAAAGAGGTTTTCTACTGTAACACGGCTAACTGTGGGATTTAATGCAAAGAATCTCAATGTGTAGAATATAACATTAAAGCACTGTGACGTGATGTATAACCGGGAGAGTCGGTGCATCTGCCTAGTGACATGGCAAGAGTGTGAACGCAGCCGGCTGGGAGATGGCCGCGTTCCGTAACCTCTGACCTGTCGTCAGCCTTTATAAAAAGGCCTCCTGTTGCTCCTTTTCACTCCATATGTAGTTCCCAGCCCACAGAGAGCTGCTCTGAACTTGGCTAATTAAGGATGAAAAGCCTCTGACGAGGTTTGCCTTTTCACTCGGAACAATGAGGCGTCGCCATTCTGCGAGACTGTGGTGTTGGGGGGGGGGGGGGGCAGGCAGAGAAGGAACAGGCCTTGCAGCAGCTCGGGGGCCGTAGCCAAAGCAGAACCAGGCTCTGGCCAGAACAGTTGCTGTTTTTGGTCGGCGGCGGCGGCATAGTGGGCTTGGAGTAACGCTGTGTGGGAAAAGTGACCGGCACCATGCTGACCGGGCCACTTCATTTAGATTCAGTTCACAGTCATCTTTTCCTCAGCACCCCGGCAGCGTATTTGTATCGTGCAGCCCGCTGAAACATTGAGATGTTAGTTGGACACATAGACGCTGAGGTTACACGGTGTTCATGTTAGCCTGCTGCCGAGGCTCCAACCCGACTGTAGCAGCAGTGACCCCCTGCCTGGCCTGCCCAGCAGCGGTCTGGTTGGGTGGTCCTGGTCTCGGGGCTGCTTGTATCAGCCGACTGGTCAGCTTTTGTGCGATTGTCAAAGGAGAGGCAGGCTCTGGCCGAGGGTCCGGGCAGGGGGTGTCAACACGGTCCCATTTGTCCCTGCTGCTGTCAGCTGTGAAAGAAAGGGAAGTGGACAAGGCCTCATTATCGGCCCTGGGAGGGACGGCTGCTGATTGTGGTCGGCTTGACACGGCGAGGCAATTCTGCACACATCGGACATCCTGCCCACACCCACGGCTGACCCCTTTACACCTCAGATGAATCCATCAATGTATATGCAGAAAAACATTGGTAGTGTTGACGTTAAAGTGGATCCAGCATCCGAGCTGTTTTGTCTCTTTGCTTTTGCTTGACCTTAGCCTTATCACGTCCCGGCCTGCTAGTCGGCAGCCTTATCTGCCTCCTGTCAGACCCTCCTGAAGGCTAGAAGAAGTTGAGGAGAAACTTGAAAATCTCTAATGAACGTCTAATGACTCATCCACAGCTGAGCATATCAGTGCTCCCTCGCACAAATCCAAATGATGCCAGTGAACCTTCTTACCTGTGAACTGTTCTTTAACCTCGCCTATACAGTGTTGCACTCGTGGCCAACCGGCGGGCTTTTCCTCATGCCTTGCACTGTAATCTAGGTTTTGCCTCATGGCAGTTTAACTGTCATGAGTATGTCCAGTAATTTTAGCCTTTCATACGCTGCAGTTTCAGTGGCCTAAATTTATTCCAGCGGTCCCGTTGGCTACTTGGGGGGAATCTCTAAACCAAATATATTTGAAAAAGCCAGTAATGTGGTTGTGATTATTCTGTCTCATTCTGCCTCTCGACTCACTCTCTCCCCTCTTTTTTTAATTTTTTTTTCTCCCAGGGGAAAGTTTGCGGTGGTAAAAAAGTGCATTGAGAAGGCGACGGGGAAGCAGTGCGCTGCAAAGTTCCTGCGAAAGCGAAGGAAGGGCGAGGACTGCCGCATGGACATCTTAAACGAGATCGCCGTGCTGGAGTCGGCCAAAGCAAACCCCTATGTGGTGGCGCTGCACGAGGTCTACGAAACCAACCACGAAATCATCCTCGTCCTGGAGTGGTAAGACACTGGACGTTACATAAACAACACAAAAGTTCATTCAAATGGCCTTGTAAGCTTTCCTCGGTGTTTGAGCCACGCCAGGTAAAATAGGGGATAGAATCATCAAAATCACTTGAATGGTCACTCACTAAACTTTCCATGAGTGGATTTCTTCCCCATACAACAAACCTGAGCGAACAAACCTGAACAAACTGGCTTTTAGAAAACTCCCCAACACATTTACTCATTTCTACTTAACAGGCATCAACAAAACTTCACAATGCAACATCCTGTGTGTTGCATGACGAGAATGTCACAGCTTTGGTGTTTTCATGTGAATTGTCAGCTTTTATCTTTATCTGTCTGCTCTGTGAAAAAAAAAAAACCCTCTCTCGCTTTGAGTTATGTGCTGGTTGCTGAGGGCACAGCTGCAAGTCACTCAAGTCTTTCTCACCTCACCTCAAAGAAAAACCCACACACGCACATGTGTGAAATGCATAGCGCTCGCACTATTGTGACACGACTTCAGCCTTAAATGGAAATTCTCTCTCTCTCTCTCTCTCTCTCTCTCTCTCTCTCTCTCTGTGGTTAGCTGCTCGTCTCGTCGTAGCCTCGGCACCTCAGTTTCTTGTTATGCGAAATGTCAGGAACTGTCACTTTAAATACCAACGTGGCAGAACTGCACCGAGCTCACTGTGTGAAAAATAACGATGTATCGAGCTACAAGTGAGTCAGTTCGAGACTCAGCACACCAGGTGAAGTTCAGTGATTGTTCAGTGATCCGGCAAGGTCACCCCGGGCTGTCTGGCCCTGGTCTGTTGCGGTTGGGTGTTAACTGACATGATGCATATCCAGTACGTGTTCTCTGACCGCTCTAATGACGGCCTCTAATTAGGATTTAGGAGAAGACACTTAGCATCTTAATTACCTTGCTCGCCTCATTACAGGGAGATAACGCGGGGCAATTACGCTTCAGCCACGTCCCCCCGACCCTGTTCCTGAACTGCTCGCTGCTCAGGCAGGAAGCCCTCCCCTGCCCAGTCCTCGGTAGTCATCCCAATCCCAGACATGGAATGCCTCCTCAGAACAAAGGTCTCTCTGTGGGGGGGGATGTGTTTGACCTCTGACTGAAGTGTGAAAGGGGAAGTCGCACCACAGTTCACCCCTGCATGCCTGCAGAGAAAACATAGCAGGAGGTCAGTCGGCAGTGGGCAACAGTTCCTCTTTGGCCTCCAAGTGGAGCTGCTCTCTTTGAGCCTAAGATCAAGCAGCTCGCACATGCACAATATTTTTAAAGCTTAAAGAGCTCCGTTTTCACATGCCAGCTCGTGCTTTTTTTTTTCTTCAGTTTTTCCCTCTATCGCACTGTACGTTTGTCCTAAAAGCTGCAGCGAGACCATCGGCCTCTGCAAAGCTGCATCTTCAAACTGTCTGACCTCAGCATGAGTTTCAAGAATTGCAAACCATTTTCCATTTCCTGTGGGTTTAAATGCAAGCAGCAAGCAAGGCTTCCAAAAGTAGCACACACCGCCACTCGGGTATAAAGTGTTATGCACACACACACACACATACACACACACACACACACACACGCGCTCTTCTTGTAGCCGCAACCACATCCATGGTAATGTCAGAGAAATGGATGCTAGAAGCTGAATTCTAATCATCTTGGAGAGCTCCAGCGTGCGTCAGTACCAGAGAAACCCCCCCAGCATAATGACTAGTTACAGAGATGGTCACTTTGATGAAAAATGAAGGTGCATCACTATTTTTTTTTTTTTTTTTTTTTTGTGCACAGTAGCTATGTGTTTCTGGAGAATGAATCACTGTGACACTAATCCAGGAAGCAGTCTTTCGTTTCCTGCTCTAAAGGAAAGTGTACAACAACCTCTCCTTCAGAGCGAAAAAGGAGGTTGACTTGGTTTACTGCTGAAATGGAGAAATGCTTGATATGTTCCCAGCTCGTGCCTGCGAATGGTTGTTTAGCTCCTCCGTGTCCTCGCTAATGTTGGCAGCAGCGGGTTTTGTCTCGCAGCTCGCTGCAGGAGGGAAGGGGTCTCCCTGCACACTGAAGTAGTGTGTACATTAACTCTCTTAGAAGGAAGGGGAGCGCGGAGACAGTATTTAGACTTCAGGGGAAGTATCAGATCATTCCTAAGTGCTTGGTCAGAATGTGTGCAGACTGTTGAATTTAAACAAGATGGCCTTTATCTAGATTTGAAACCCTCTCGGGCGCTCTGTTCACAGCTTAACGAAGCTGTTAAAACACGTCGTCACGTCAAGCAATTCATTGTTCAGACGGGTACGGTAATAGTTCAATGTCCGTGTTAAGTTCACAGATTCAAGTTCAAGTTCAACTTGCTCATTTCCTCTCCTGAATGAAAACACTATGGGCTTGCTTGCATTTCATTTACACAGGCAGATCAGTGCGGTTTCACTGTCTGTCTCCACTGCTCTCATGTTGGCAACAAGCGGGGTAGGTGGCAGGTCAAGTAATGTGTGCTGGGAGCAAAATAAATAAATAAAAGGAAGATTATATGGACCAATGACGGATATCCTCAAAATCCCCCCAAAACATGGGAGCTGAGGATAGTAGTAGAAGGAGGGGGTGGGGGGGGGGGGGGGGCTGGTTATGTAACAGTCGTGCCCACAGGGCCTGGTCACAAAAATGTCCTCTGAAGATAAAAAGCATGTGTGCCATCTAAATCCCCCACACATGGTCCTAGTTTGTTTGTGTGGGTGAACTGTCAGCTTCAGGCATTGATCTGACTGATGGGAGCATCCAATGTAAATCCACCATGTCTCCGCTTTACTAAACTTTGTTACACAAGCGCAGCAAGACCGGGCAGGACTCTTGACTATTCCTTCCACATAAATGTGAGAGGTTGTCATTGAGTTGTCTAACTACTAAATTCCACACAAAAAAGAACCCGGCTAATCCCTGACATTTAATTTGTTTTGAACAAACGAGCGAAAAACTATGCAGGCTGAGGCGCACACAGTGTCTAGTTACCAACCTGACACGACCCCTCTGCCACCCTTCTGTGGCTAATGTATAGCTTAAGATTCCTTTCTACTTTTAAGAAGATGTTTTGATCAGTTATTCAGAGTTTGCCCCTGGTTTGATTTGGTAAATTAACCCGCAGTATATCAGGCTGTATAGGCTTATCTGCATCAGCTGTAAGCTGATATGACCCGTCTTATCTCCTGTAATATTATTGCTAATGGGAATTCTAAAATTATATTGATTCACGTTGGACTCGCATGCAATGCGTGGATGTGGACGGACTTTGTTCCTCCAAGTCAAAGTACACTCATGAGGAGACGGGGCGTTGCGTCATTTTAAGACACTGGAAATGACTTATGGTTTGTTTACTACGACTGTTCAAATGGGACGAGTAGCAATTTTGCTATTGTGAGCTTGTGTGACTCAAACTGAGAGGAAGGGTGTATTTGTGCAATTTATTATAACAAGTTAAAGAGAATAATAAAAAAATGAAAGTAAGCCAAACTGAGCTCCACTGGGTGGTGTTTTGTTTTCTTACACTTTTCCTTCCTGTGCTTTCCTTCCAGCGCCGCCGGTGGCGAAATCTTCAACCAGTGTGTTGCCGATAACGACGAGGCCTTCACGGAGAAAGATGTGATCCGGCTGGCCAAGCAGATCCTGACGGGAGTGGCCTTCCTGCATCGGAACAATGTGGTGCATCTGGATCTGAAAGTGAGCACGCTGAAAGATTATATGACAATATAATGGCAGCCTAAAGGAGATATGAGTTCTGTTATGCAACCTCGACTCATTCGCTGTGTCACGACCCCGTTCCCACGAGGGATCAGTCGGTAAAGGAACCTCACTGAGCCGTCGTGTTTTCTTTAATGGCCTCCCCTGGGGGGGTAACAAGGCAGTCGTCATTGAGGTTTTCTTTCTACATCGCATCTCGCAAATTGACCAAGCATCTGGTTTCTCAATACATGTTATACGACCCCTTTGAAAAGCCAGTCTGACCGAGAACAAACGAAACCAGTCGCACGCACACTCCAGTACCTGGACTCATGCCAGTGTTTGGCACGGGTATCCTACCTGTTCTCCGTCTCATCTGATTGGCTTAGAGGATGAGCTCAAAGGGAGACTGACGAATCCCAAATCCTCTTGGAACCAGTTACCTCAACTGCTTTGACTCATTCACGCTGCCATGTGATTACTGACCTCAAGACACTATGACACTATGTACCATACCTCCGTCTAATTTGTGTGTGTGTCCTCCTCTCCAGCCCCAGAACATCTTGCTGACCAGTGCCCGACCTCTGGGGGACATTCGCATCGTGGACTTTGGCTTGTCCAGACGCATGGACAACCTCACAGAGGTCAGGGAGATCGTGGGTACCCCCGAGTATGTTGGTGAGTCCTGATTTAAGGCCTTAAATACCCAGAATCACCTGTGTCTTTTCAATGTGAGGGCCATTTGTCAAGACTAATTGGGGCCATGTGTTTCTCTTGCAGCACCAGAGATCCTGAACTATGAACCCATTAGCACTGCGACAGACATGTGGTAAGTGTGCTACAGTAGTTAACGGGACTATTTCCACTCATTTAGACCACTTTAGTTAGTTTTGCGTCTGAGGATAAAAGACTTATTGAAGAAGTTGACATCACCTCCCTAATGTGCAACAGACAAGTCTAGACCTTTGACCACGAGACCATCTTTGCTTCATTCTACATTGCAGTTAATTCATGACTGACAGATTCTGCAACCATCAACGTGACAAACTGCCTCGTAACTTCCTTCCCCTTTCTTCCTCCCCATCTGCCAGGAGTATCGGGGTCCTGACCTACGTCATGCTGACGGGCGAGTCGCCCTTCCTGGGCGACGACAAGCAGGTGACATTCCTCAACATCTCCCAAGTCAACGTCGACTACTCGCAGGACACGTTCGAGGGGATCTCCTCCCTGGCTGTTGACTTCATCAATACCTTGTTGGTTAAAAACCCCAGGTGAGCCAGTTTACTATAAAGACGAAGATATCATCAGGAGTTGTGACTCGGTCACTTTGAGCTGATTTAATCACCAAGGATGTGAGTCAGGTTCACACTGGCACGGAAGTGCATCCGCATACGTCTAGATGAGTGTATGTGGTCACAAGATTTACGTCACTTCGACGAAAGTTGGCTTCCTTTTTTTTTGCAGACTTGTGGCTGTAAACTCACCTAATTTTAAAGAAAAAGAAGGCCACTGTCGTCGTGTTTTGACATTACACCGATGTGTCAGTTTTGTGTGTCAACATGTTAACGAAAGAAGAGTTGAACTGAGGTGAAGCTTTGTAACCATACTTCTGATTAACTTAGCTCTAACTCTGATTCTGATTGAGGGCTCCGAGACTGAGCCATGGAGGCTACATTGTCGCCACAGAGTTGATGAAAAGTAGCAGCGGCCTCTGTCTCACATCCAGAGCCATAATCTCCAGTCAGTATCGTTTAATTGCAGTAAATTACTGGTGGCGTTGGAAAAAATGGAAGATTCCTCAGTGTTGGAGTAATCGGTGGGAGATCGAAGGGGGGGAAAAAACTTGAGAGCAAAAAAAGTGCTTTTCTTTTGTGGTTTTCCGACCCAGATTGAGTGAATCGGAAGATCCAGGCGATCCGTCGGTTATGTAAACTCTCCGGGAATTTCCAACTCATCCGCAGTGTTATTGTGTTTGTGTGTACAGGAAGAGAGCCACGGCGGAAGAATGCCTCAACCACCCCTGGCTGAACTCGCTCGCCCATCCCAACTCCCCCCTGCACCTCCACGCCAGGTCGGGCTCCTCTGTGGACGAGCCGGAGACGAGCCAGTCGGAGTCGGAGCCCGAGAGCCCGGCTCCCTCCCCAGAGCTGGACCTGATCGGGTCGTACCTGGCGTGCCCGGGCCAGGGGGGACTGAAGACGGGCCGCGACGCCTTCTCCTTCAGCGAGCCACACTTTCCCACGCGGCCTGAGATTAAGCAGGAGCTGATCTGCTGAACGGCTTCTTGGCAGGTGGAGAGGGACTGAGCGAAGTCGAACTTCGCGGAGCAGACGCTGAAAGCCAGTGAGCCCGGTCTGACTCAGGGCCACGCTATACGGATGCTGTACGCCTGCTGCTGGCTGCTTCTACTGCTGTGATGTCTGTGAGGCTCTGTGTGTGTAGTCTAACACCTCTGCATGTGTATGAATAATCCTCACTTCTCCGTGCTGATTTATGATCGTACGGAAGAAATGTGAGAGGAATAAAGATGCAGGAGATAAAGGGGGTGGCAGAAGAGACTCGAGGACTTTGTCGCAGGACTGCACTGCTGCCTTAAAAGCGACGTGCTTTACACTGTGGCTAGTTCACCCCTGCACGCACACTGGTTTCTCTTTTTACCCAATTAGCCTCTTGAACTGTGTTTCAGCGAGGAGGCAGCCTTGGGGAAATGACTTCACTCACTGTGCGCTCTCATCAAAACACGTTATGCTTCGACTGACCCAGACGTACCTTCTGTGATGAGTTTTGTTGAAGGATTTAAAGGGTTTTAACACATGGTTGTACTTAGCTAAAGAATTAAAGCAAAGGACTGCTCCACTGTTTTATATGTTTATTTATGTGTGTTTGTCATGCCACTTCACCCCCTAAAAGACACAAAGCCCACATCAATGCCTGAGTTTTGAAATACTAGCATTCTAGCATTTTTTTTTAAGGACAATCTGAAGCACTTTTTATTTTGTTATAGTAAGAAACCAAAGGCTCTTCAAGCACAGTCAGCTGTCACACAATGTACTGTACATGTCAACCATTTTACACAATCTACTGTTTTTGTCACATTACCTTTTATTCACAAAGTGCCACCTTTTTTTTCAACATCACTTCTGTGTTAATATTACAGTTTTGCATTGTTTTGTTGGCTATTGCACAAATTGCACAAGTGTGTTTTTTTTTTTTTTTTTTGTACTTTAACTGCAAGGTTGCCACAAAATTTCAGGCTCTTCAAATATTGTGAAAACATCAGTCTTGGAAAAAGGGGGATGGCAGGGGTTGAAATTGTGATTGTGCTCAACTGAAGATTTGTATAATTATGGGATGTTTGCCTTCAAATGGTCGGGAGCAGGGAAATTGGAAGGAATTTCTCAAAACAAGTACTGAAATGTATATTGTGAGTTAGTATTAAGATGAATCTGTAAAATAATTGATGCGTCTTTTTTTTTTTTTTTTTACATATGAATGTTAACATCATTATATCATTTCTTATCTTGTACGTTAACTTTTACTTATTCCTGTTGTCAGGCAGGTTTGCACTTGTCCTTGTGGACGCTATGTCAAAATGAATAAATGTTGAAGACATGCATTACAAAATGTAACAAAGAAAAATACAAGTGCATTTTGTATCAAACTATTATACTTGTGTGTGTGATTTGTTTTTTTGATTTATTATTATAGCAGCAT
Organism: Anarhichas minor; assembly: GCF_050575085.1. NCBI lineage: Eukaryota > Metazoa > Chordata > Actinopteri > Perciformes > Anarhichadidae > Anarhichas > Anarhichas minor. Next base: position 8,970,761 of record NW_027466453.1, read on the forward strand.
GAAATTTAACATTAGCAGCATTACTTTATTTTCCAAGCAGTTAACTTGGCTCATTATTTCTGATTTAATTCAAGGGATCAGTTACATCCAAACTGCAAAAGGGAAAAATTATGTTTCTAGATTTGGGAAACAGCAAAACAAGAACGATGACTTTAGGGATGACAATGTCAGTCTATACTAAAATATCTCAACAACTGATGGATGGATTGCTATGACATTCTACAGACATTCATGGTTCCCAGAGGATGTCTCCTATGACTTTGGCTGACTTTTACTCTCGTCCCTCCAAATATCTGCAAAACGTCTGACATGCGCATCAGGTTTTTGCTGTACTCTGTGTTAGGTGCTCATTGGCAGCCGTTAACACGCCAAACTAAATCACAACATAAGCATTATACCGGCTTAACATTTAGCATGTTGGCATTGTCACTGGGAGCATGTTAGCATGCAGATGTTGGCAGTGCCTAAGAACCGTTTCAAAGCTGCTATGCTAGCATGGTTGTGGTTGTTGAGTATAATCACGCAGATATTAGAATCATTGTGTTTTTGTTACCTGAGAATGAGCCGTTTGTATCTTCCTATGGACAGGCTCCTCTTCACAGAGCTGGCTGTCATGTTTCTACAGTAGCCTAGAACGGACAAATCAAACACTAGCTATAGAAAGGGCCGTTCCCAATTTTAACGTTTTCGCGCCGGCCACTGTACTTCTCCTACATGCTTGGCACATGGGAGAAGTTTCAGTTGGTTGCAATCTGCCACCTCACTGCTAGATGCTGACAAATCTTACACATTGCACCTTTTAAAGGACCGGCCATTGGGATTGGGCCTCTCTACAGCTCAGCCCTGCTTACGAATGGACTACAGCGAAATCCTTCTGTGCTTTATAGATTTCAAAATAGTGAATTACGGAGATAAGGAATTGCCCGGCAACATGTTTTCATGCAGAGTTCGTGCAATTTCCTAAAGGAATGCCTTCAACAAAAAAAAAAAGAATTGCTTTTTTTTCATAAACCCAAATGGTAAAGATATAAATGTTAGATAACAATGTCCTCATGGAGCCAATTCTGATTTATTTTGCATTAGCATGTCAACATTATCAGTGGACCTCTGATGGGTTGCAGTATGCATGTACAGCACGTGCTTCAATTGTACTCCCTGGTATTTAACAATCCAAAGAAAACTGAGTTTCCCCTGGGATCGTGGTTCCCAACTTTTTTACAACCATTTTTTTGTGTTATCTTTTTTTTTTAATCTATCTTTTGTATCATCCCACCACATGTTCTCACACCAAAACAAATGACCCACGTGTGGACCAGATGACATGTGAAGCATCTGCTTTTCCTCTCAGCAAGTCTATTTAGAGAAACAGAGGTATCTTAAAGAAAATAAAAGTCCTTCTCTCGGGCCAGTCTTCCATAAATATCCAGCAGACTCTCTGAACAGGAAATGCCAGCATCCTGTGAAGAGGAACACAAGAGCAATGCTTTCCACCGTAGTTCAGTCTGTCTCTCTCCCTCATGCACGCGCTCTAATGCTTGTTTACTTGTGTGTCAGGTTAAACAATATCCCTGCCCGCCAATATCCTGAATTCTTGCTTTAATGTGCGCTTCCTCCCGTGGTCGGCTCTGGGCCAGGTCAGCTCTGCTGTGGCCAATGAGGAGAAGGTGACTGCTTCCCCTAAAGAAAGTCCTGCTGCTGCATGGAGCTGAGGAATGCCAGAAATGTTCACAACTGGCCTCCTTCCTTTTTCTTTCAAACCTCATCCTTTATGCCTCTCTTCCCTTCTTATGGGGTTTGTTTTCTCAGTGAGAGGTGGTATTGTTTCCATACAGCAAACACACACACACACACACACACACACACATAAAGGTATTGAAGTGGTTGATTAAGTGCCTGTTTCTCAGAAGGACTCGGGATCAGTTGATGTGTCTTTGATATCTAAGGTGACCATTACAGGATGATTTAAGGCAGATGTGAGGCAGTTTGCGCTGTAAAAGTGCACTTGGCTCCTGCAGATCCAAACAAATACAGAGAGTATAGTCAAAAAGCTTACTGTGACATCCAGATAACCTGCTGTCAACGATCTCCGTGGAATGAAACTCAGGTCCTGCTTAATGGTTTCTGAGGGTTATCAGGCAACAGATCCTGCTTTTAAACGGCCCAGTGAGGCACATGACTTTGTAAAAATCCATTTGTCTCTCTTGAGTCTGTGTAACAACAGTCAAAACAGATAACATGAATGAAACAAACATTGGCTTTTCTTGCACTATACAAAACCTGGATGTCTGACATCTGCTGGGCTGTAAGATGTTTTATTTGCTGTATAGGTGCTCAGCAGGCGTTTCATCTCGTGCTAACCAACCAACAGGCCAGTCTGTCAGCGCCTCCGGCCACGACGCATTGATCCCTGGAGGTTTGTGAAAATCCAGAGCTGGGATCTCAAAATGTAAACTTCTTGGGAAGCTGGAAGGGCTAAACATTCTACACTGTATAGGTCAAAACCATCAGTTATACAACCAAAGATTGTTTGACAGCAGTGCGACATTTTTCCCATGACTTTTCCCATCTGTGTGCCACTGACAGCCAAGGAACACGCTAAAAAAACAGTTCCATGACTGTAATCACATATTTGCTTGTATGTAAAGCACTTTCCTTCATCATATTCAAATGTTTTTGTTATCTGACTGGACGAAGAGAGCATGTAACTTCATGACTGTGTGCGTGGCAAATAGGCCGACCCTTTGATGACACGTGAACTGGAACCCATCTGTCTTGTTATAGGGTTAGATTAGATGCAGAGGCACTTGCAGCCCATCCTTATTTTCTTGGGCCCAACCAGCGACCCGCTTCCATCACCAGATAGAAATGAAGTCTTCCCAGCTCCTCGTAGCGTTCCTCTCTCTCCGTCCGCCTGACCTCCTGCTCCGCTCGTCTCTCTCTGTCTCCTCTGTCATGTTTTTCTCTGTCCGTGTCTCTCTCAATCTCGCTATCTCTACATCTCTTTCAGTGCACCAGTTTTGTCATAAGTAGTTCCCCTCGCACCTACACAATGGGGAAATTCCTTTACGCTCAGGTTCCTGATTATACTGCGGAATGAGAGTACACTGATGTCAGAGAGCTCAAGAGAATGTGTGTGTGTGTGTGTGTGTGTCTAGTCTGAGCTCACCTTTACATTGTAGCTACAATGATCTCGATGACACAATGTACCCTAAAAACTTTCATTTCATCCCTTTGGGTTTCTGCTCAATTGCCATCCTCTCAGTCACTCTCTCCACATCAGTTCGCTCCTGCTACATTCCAGCGTTGACCTTTAAGATCTTTAAGATCCACATAAAGCCTGCACCACATGCCAGAGCTTCGGCCTCTTGACGCTGATGGATATCAGTGGCTGGTAGAAATGGACCTTAAGTGGATGACAACAGGCAAAGGATCCCAACGGTTACCTGGGATTCTGTCTCTTCGTCCCAGAACGCTATGGCAATGGTAAGACCGACCATGACAAATCAAAGGCGGCGGCTGAAGTTCTCCATGTCCGCTGACCATATGTTGACCGGTACAAACAATGGAGATTTCTTTCTTTCACGTTTTCCCAGCAATGCTTACAAGAGAAAAAAACAGAACGAGAGGGGAGAGAATTTCCAGAAACACTCGTAACCGCTGGTAATATGTTTCTCATAGTGGTGCATTCATAGCAGCGAGGGAGGCAAATGCCTTTGGTTAAGCGCAGCTATTTATTCTGTCCCTGGAAACGGTTGAAGAACAACAAAAGCATTCTCAACGAAGAGCAGCACGACCTGATGCTGCTGCCTGTTTTCCTCCGTCTGCGGTGGCTACATCCTCCCTCAACATGGGGGCACATACTGGCACACACATCGCACCCCAGAAAGCCACACAATAGGCACGCTCAGCTCGGAGAGAACTTTTCAACCCGAAAGCTGTGTGAGGAACCCAACCAAAACAAGGGACGCCGCTAAGTTGATCCTTAAAAGGTTCCATTTCAATGCGGGTAAGCTCATGGAAAGAAACAAAAACACTGCCAGTTCTGTTTGGATTTGCAGGACGCGGTGCACACGAATGCGCACTCGCATGTACTTAAATTGTAGTTGATACACACACACACACACACGCACGCCAGAGTACCCACGGTGAACTCTGCCCACTGACTCGTTACAAGCTTGGGAGGGAGTCCAGGTTTTGTTTCAGACTGACAGGGAACAGATTCTGTCGGTCTCTTTTTCCAGCGCTTGATTTTCGACCCACAGCGCTCTGCTTGTTTACTATGGTACTGGATTAGGGAGTTATTTGGAGCACGCACCTACACCCACACACACACACACACACACACACACACACACACACACACACACACACACACACACACACACAGGCAAGTACCTCCATTCAGGACTCAGGCACGTGCTTTAGGGATAAGTCTGGATAAGACTCTTTCACTCATGACAGTTCCGCTTTCTTGTGGCTCTCTACATCCATATGTGTTTGTGTTGTTGTTGCAAGTTTTGAGTTGCATTTAGTGTCAAGGAACATTATGAACATTTAATATTCAACACCAAAAATAAGAAAAAAGTCATGGATAAAGGTACTACATCCTGGTTATTCCTGCATGATGTCGCTATATTTTTATCTCATCTGGCTTCATGTATTCCACTTGTTACATGTTCACATCCTGTCTTGATTTTCATCACTTTCTATTGTATTTTTGCTTTCTTTCCAACGTAAAGTTAAAGTACTTTTTCTTCTCAGCCGTATTACTCTGCCCATTGTCCAAGTGCTTTGGTCTTTAGATCAAAATCTTCTCTTTGTAAAATCATTGAATCAAAAGAATTGTTTCCAGTTGCGAGCGAGCACGGGGATACACATGACATCCATCTCCAAGCTGGGCAACATTTCATCCTCACTTTTTAAAACTTGCAGCTGTTAAAAGCTTCTCGGGTCGGGTTTCCAGACTGTTGCGCTTCAGCCAAAGAATCTTTGTCAGCGGCGTCTGGGTCGAGATTTACGATCAAATCAGCTGGTGCTGGTCCAAAATATGCTGGATTTAACCAGGAAAAAAACATGATCTGGGGCAAACATCTCAACTGTAGAGTTGATGCGGCCGCGGTGAAACATCAAACTGCCTTGCAAAAAAATTGTGACAGCATTATATCAATTGCTGTGGTGTCTGCCTTTATCGAAAACGTGTGGTTTTCTCGCAATTTGTCCAAAGATCGGAACTCGATCTTGAACCGCATGCGGTACCTTGGTGAGATAATAAAATCACACAAGCTGACCTAGAGTGCACACATTCAATAGTGGCACAAGTACACACATACACATTGTATGTGTACACCCCACCAAAGGTGACCTTGCTCTCCCTGCCAAAAATGGACCTTAGACCCCGGGTGACGTCCTGCAGCTGCTTTGGGGTCAGGGAGGTCTGCACCGCCGTGTAGCGGTCCCTGAGTTGAGTTGAAGACGTGATGACAGCATCTTGCCATCAAGATGACTGAGGTTGTAGTTTGTCTCGGGCGACAGGTGGCGCGTGGGCTGCGTCCTCAGCAGTGCACGTTCCCCATGTGGATGTGAGTTCGTCAGTTGATGCCTCTGTGAAAGAGATTCAACTATAGACAGCAGTACCTCTGTGTGTCTGACAGGCCGTCCCTGGACATCATTGATAAATACAGACGTCAAGTCTGTAATTAATTATCATTAAGCTGCGTCCTCCAATATGTCTGCCCGTCTCTAGTTCAAAGTGTGTGCTTAAATGAGAAGAAGAAAAAGCTCAGCCATATATATAGATATATATCTATATATACAGTATGAGGTACAACAGTCTAGAGATGGTACACGATTTGAGTACTTAACTTTCATTTCTATTTATTTATGGTAGTAATAATAGTTTTTGCTGGGATAGAGCAGAGATCCAGCAACTATATGCACAACCTTGTTGTTTGCAATAAAGGCTTACCCAACAGCGATAGAGGGCAGGAGATCGAGACCAGCAAACATACTGACAGTTTGCTTTTAGTGTGACCTGAGGGTAAATGATTAGAAGGTACATAAAAGGTTCATGAACAGGTGAAACTGCTTGCCCGGCTCTGGCTCAGCTCACACATCATTGATACATCGATGGCTTATTGAAGCCTGAAGTGTTTCGTTTTTGTTTTTTTTACTGGAGATGTCTTCGTTTTCCAAGAGGGGGCAGCAGATGTTTGTGGAAGAGATAACACCAATGTTGTCGTGCCATTTTAAGTAATGTTGAATCATACATAGGAATCATAATGTTATCAAGCACTTAAATGCACTCAGTCACTAATAATCATTCAAACTCTGGACTTTACCTGCTTTCAACCAAGTGGAATAATGAAAGTGGTGCCTTACTGCACTGACTCAAATTATTATTATTACCTATTTTGCAAATGACAAATGAACTGCTGTTCATGCACTCACTTCAATTTCAATAATAATTGAATAAGGAGTTTTGGCAAAACCCTCTATTAGCAAAATGACCAAAATGCGTACTGGGTGCACAAGTTTGTGTTGTGTTGTTGCAAGTTAACAAACATTTGCATGTACGTATGCAAACATTTGCCAGTTAGCAGTAATCACAATGTACACCTGAAACTGATGTGGAACACGTTTTGACAGTATTTGATCATAAACCAAAGTAGGCCAATTGGTATAATTACAATTTTGACGAAATAAAAGCACTAGATGAAAAGTTATTTCAAACAGGAGAGACAAGTGAATGAAGAAAAGTTGTCCGATCCCCAAAGTCAGTCGGATTAATCCTCTGGGGACCATGAATATCTTTACAAGATTTCATTACAGCTAGCTGGCGCTTGTTGATTTGTCAGTATTATGATCTCTGTCAGCGTGATGGAATTTTTTGTGAGAAAGAGGAAAGTAAACATGTCCTTTTCACTGGAATTCTCCTCCAGGAATATTTCTAGGTTTCTTGGTGCCTGCATGAATTAGTGTAAAGGTCAACTGTCACATCTTTTTATGTGATTGTCACTTGATTTCTTCTTTCTCCTTGTTTTCCCTTTCTCCTGGCTTCATGTGTTATGCAACTCTCTTCCACAGAGTTATGAAGATTTGTGCATGTTTGTGTGTGTGTGTGTGTGTGTGTGTAACATTGTCATGGCTGTCAAATTGTGATATTGTCTGAAGCTTCCTGATGTAATCGGCCAAATCGGAGTGTGAAAAAAGAGTCTGGAAACAATAGCTGGGGGTCAGACAGGTCATGTGGTAATATAATCCCTTTGGTGTAGGAAGGTACAGGCCCTTTGCTTCCACTCTCCCACGCTCACCTGGGCCGTCGATTAGCCAAATGGACCAGCTTGTCAGTCACGTCTGCTTGAACAAGTTTACCTTCTGTGTCCGTCAGCAATGATGATTCCTGATGTGACAGCCTGAGGCTCTCTATTTTCAAGAGGGTTCAAGAACTAGGAGTATCATTGAGGACAGATTGTCTCAGCACTTTGAATACGGAAAAGCAAACAAACTGCACATCTTCCATTTCAATTTCTACAATACTTTATCGATATAGTTGCTCCCATCTTCCTGGGCTGTACTTCATGTTCAGCGCTAATTAGCAAAAGTTAGCATGCTAATAACAAGCTAAAAGATGGAGAACATTATAGCTTTTTAAACATCGGCATGTATGTCATTGTGAGCATGTTAGCATGCTGATGTTAGCATTTAGCTCAAAGCTGCACACAGGTAAGTAAGCGTAAGTACAGGTTTAAAGGGCTGCTAGCATATCTATAGACTCAGTGGTAGTCTCTTTTTTTGAGTGTGTGCAAAATGTCACATATTTAATGTATGTTCTGAAAATAAAATGTGTCTTCTGCACAAACAAACATTTCTGACACTACTTTTAAGTTGACTGGATGCTGGGAAAGGTGGGTCCCTGTAAACCACTGAAAAGTCACATTGGTTTCATAAACCTCATATTTCTGTATTAGTCTGTGTTTGTGTTTAAAACACGGGGTTAAATGTGGAAATCCATTTTAAACTGAACCAGCATGGGGAAAGTGCACCTTTCTTTGATCAAATTTCCCATATTCTTGTGAACGCTTTTAAGGTGATATTTATTATTATTTTGTGATTATTAACGTATTGGACAGAAATTTCTTTCTGTTTGTTCTACGCTTGTTATTGAAAAAGGATTTTGTGTCACACGATATTAATGATTTTCTCCATAACAAGAGTACCGTGGCACGAGATGTGAGCGGCTCGAAAAATGTTTTCATTTGTTTGTCTGGAAGTCCAACACTGCTTGAAAATGTGTGTGTGGGTGGAAAACAGTTGAGAAGAGAACATCAATGTTATTCCACAGCGGCAGAATGCACAGTACCTTGGAAAGAGGGGGAAAAAATCATTCTCATAAGTCCATCGTCAGTTTGTGTCATACAGCGAATCCCAATTTCATGCAGATTGATGAAACGTACGATAGTTTGTGCTCTTCAGGCTGCAGAGACTCTAAAACACACAGCATTGTTATTTCACACTCAATAAGGTTGTTGTTTGCAGTATTTCTGTACAACAACAACATTACAGTGATATTTCTGGATAATTAGTCGCCGTTGGTGTAGCTGTTTCTAACGTTGTCTAACATCCCAAACCCACGTTCCTCAGTGCCTGGATCACGAGGACACTGAGGCCTACAGCACGAGAACAGCTGCAAAAGCATCTCTCTGTTATCCCAAAGAAAAAACAAATCTACTCTAACATCACGGGAAACACAACATTCCTTGGGACAGTTTTCTGCCAAACTAAAGTGCACATAATGTTTGCCTTAGATAAAGGAGCAAAATAATAAGCTCGGTCTCGTTGGGGTTCATGCTTTGAAACGGCGGAGTAAAAGTCCCGGGAAGTGTAAACACCACAGGATTTCTTGGTCTGTTATGAAAGCTTGCTCTCACCCCTGGTTATACGTGACACGCTGGGAAATATCAAATTAAATGAGCTTGTCCCAAAAAAAAAAAAAACGTTAGATAAATAAAGAGCTCTATTATTACTTTAGGCTGTTGTGGCTAATAGCCGCCAACCCCCTCGAAAAGATATGGCAGATAGAGAACAAGATGTTCCTCATCCCAGAGAGGCTCAAGGTTTTAATCGTGAGGGTTTAGACCTCAAGAAAAGACAAAATCACAGTGGTGAAAGTATGATAGATTAAAAAAATATTATTTTGATGAGTTTTTTTGTACTTTTACTTTGAAAGCATTTCTTTTACTTGTATTAGAGTATTTCTGCTCTGTGGTATTGCTACTTTTACATAGATCTGAGTACTTCTTTCCCCACTACTGAATATAAATATGTGAAAAGGTTTAAATCTGAGAAGTTTCCTGTCGCTTTTGACGAGACTGAGAAAGTCAAACCCTTTCAACATGGGTGGAGGCACAAGTGGATACTTCTGTTTGGACTCATTACAACATGATTGCCCGTAGACGGCTAGACTGAACGAATCCAGTCCATAAAACAATGATAAGCGACATGTTAAAGAAAAGGCCCATTGTGCACAAAATACATAACTGTAAATCAAATTACAAGTGCCCCTTATGTTTCCTATTCGTCTGCCAAGCAATGGCCAGGATCATGTTTCAGGCACAAAGTTCAGCAGGTACTCAAGATAAATTCATCTGCCCCAGACAATGGTCGGTGCTTTTATTACAACTTCTAACATACCGAGGGGGAAAGCACAACACTCCGTTCTCACGGGCCACTGCAGCTGCAGAGCCTGTTCAATAGCACCACCGTGAGGAGCGATGACACATTGAAATCCTACCGTCCCTGAAGCCACCATGCAGGGAGACGGGGTTGATTGAAGCCGAACAACATTGAAAAATAAAAGAGTAGAAGTACCTCAAAGGAAGATACTTTTATCCATCTATACACTATGAATATATAAATATATATAGAGAGATTCTCAAGCCATTTTTCTGCGTAGTGAGTACCATCACCTTAGTGTAGTATTACTACTTTTACTTAAGTAAAGGCTTTGAATACTTTCCCGTCACACTTTGAATATCACCACTGTGGCAGATTGATCAGAGGAAATTACACAAAGAGGAAAAACACAACGTAATCCAGCTCTTTCCAATTTATTGACTCAGAGATGCACAATTAAAATGTGGGTGGAAAATGATTTCTCAGGATTGAGTATTATTTTAAAGTGTCAGCAGTTTGCGGTTCTTACTCCCATCTAAGTGCGACAATAACATTTTAAACTTTAACATACAAATGAACATCAGCACACTGTTGCTACAGAACGTCCATCTACGGATCCCCTTCATCCTCTCTGTGTAGACTGATAGAGAACACATCACTTAACACAAAGGACATTTATGGCAATGTTATTAGCGCGCTACGCAGGATTAAACGTCGGTGCATCTCCACCTTTAAAGCACTGACTGACATCCTGATTTAAGTGTAATTGTATTCCCTTTGGACCTCTATAGCTCTGGGTGTGAGGTCAGTGCGCAGTGTGGTAGAGGTGTCAATGCGTTGTGCAGAACAATGCAGAGAGAAAGAGAGAGACAACGTTGATACAACAACGTGGAGAGGACAGACAGGAAAGTTGTAAACCGTAAAGTGACACTTCTGTCACTTTACTCTGAATAAGCGCCAAACAACATAGTCAAGACACTTGCACAAAACACCTGGTTTATGATGGTACTGCAGCACTGCCACCAAGAGGGAACAAAGAATGCAGATTTTATAAAGGAAAGATGTGCATAAATAATAGTAAACTAAATAAAACAAAATGACTTCACTAAGACAAGACACATAACGGATTACAGATAATGCTATTTTTTCTGAGGAATGAATGAATGAATTTGTGAGTAGATAGGAAACATGTGGCAGTCTGACGGATGAGCTTGTAGAGTGTAACTCATGGAAACTGCATCTCTCACACACACACTCAAAAAAATATCACTATTCAACTTCACGCAGATTCTCAAGAGATGAGCGACATCGACTAAAGAAGACGAGTCGTCCCATCTTATTCCTCGAACCTCCCGTCCAGGATGCTTTCGAAGGTGAAGGGGAGGAACTTGAAGCCCTGGCCAACGTAAAACTTGTTTTGGAACTCCACCCTGGAAAGAAAATCAAAAAAAAGGTCCAATCAAAGCAACACAACGACCAGGAAGCCCCTCTCACGCTAACACAGGCACGTTAGTGGTGATGGCGGTCAGGTCGGGTAATGCTGAGCGCGTTAAACCCCCCCCCCCCCCCTGCTCTTCATTCCACGGTCCCGTCTACGTCCCTGCTGCCTGGACCCGGTCCCAGGGTCAGACACATAAGCCTCTTATTCCTCCTCTGGAAAATGATCAGGCTCCATTTCTAAAAAAGATCCAGCGCTAAGTGACGGCTGGATGACCTTTAAACCGAGCAGCCAGGAATACCTGCCGCTCCATAGTCTGGTCCGGTGCAGGAGGGGAGACGAGGACGGGAAAGTCGTAGAAATATTACTGCACATAAGCTTCTGCACTCAGGAACAATCCAAACTGGTGCCATTTATATTGTTAAACAAAAGAGTATTTAGACTTGAAGGTACATACAAAGTCTTCTCTGTACTGAATCATCCCCAAAATTCCCATAGACGTACTTCTATTCTTCAATTAAATAGTATATCAGTGTTAGCATCTCCAGACAGCTGAGCAATTTAAAAAAGGGTAAAGAGGCCAACTTAACTTTCCTCCACCTCTACTTTGGCAAACGTGTGACATCACAGAGTCACATGATGTCATGGTGCAGCTCACTGGAAGTAAAATATTTGGACTGGTGATTTATATTCGCTTCCCCGCATTCCAAAACTGCACCTTATTGTCTCTGAAGGGCCATTCAGTGAAAGCCGAGTCACCCGGCATTCCGGTGGATAATCATCCAAAAGGGTAATTATAGAGGAGAGTGGCGGTAACACAGGCACGCTCTGGAAATGTGCGAGCGGATTATAAAGCCTGGATGGCATTCAGCAAAGCCCGACAAAGATATTAATGAGGGGGGGACAACAAAAGGCTCATGTATGCCTCAGCAAAGAACGTTCTGCTGCCACACATAACAGCCCGACATGTTCCAACTTCTAATTGGGACACGCCCTTGTTGACACGTGTTCAACTTGACTTTTATTTACATATTTGTTTTTACCGTTTCCTAAAAACATGGTTGTCGTCTACGCTGGATTTACATGTTAAGTACAAACTGTGGCCCTTGAACTGTTCGTTTTCTATTTGTAACGCAGAGAAGAAGAAGAAGCAGGTCCTTCTTCTTGTCACTTACAAACAGAAGCACCTGTTTGCGGTTGACCTGCGGATGGCGCTGTAGAGCTGTGGTTTACGGTGCTTACAGTCAGCTGGCATTAGTAAGAGTCCTCTTTTTAAAATAGCAAATCCAGTACGCAGGAACTTAGATTAATGCTCATTTGACCAAAAAAATAAATAAATTAATAGACAAAAACAATACTCGACTCACCAGTGCAGTCGCAGTGCATGCAGGAAGGCTGACAAGCCCTCCATTATGAGAAGAATGGCAACTGTGAGAATGGCGAAGAAGAAAAAGACGATGGCCAGAACGAAGAACCCTCCAAAGCCGCCGGTAGACAAGCCGATGTGCATCACCATGGTCCACAGCACTTCTGACAACTCTGTGCGTGGGAGAGAGAGAGAGACAGAGAGAGACAGAGAGAGACAGAGACAGAGAGAGAGAGAGCACACATCTGTACATCTGTATTCAAACCTGGACATTCAAAAAAGGGAGGAAAAGTGGGACTTACGCGCGTGAGCCAGGCTGAGGGCCCAAAGCCTCAGATAGGAGGCCGTGTTGGAGATGCAGCCCAGGCAGTACTCTATGGTGTGGATGGCCTGAATGACCGCCACGTCCCCAAAGTTAAACTGCAGGATAGATACGGAACATTAAAACACTAAAATCTCTACAGAACAACATCTCTGCAAACAGGTCCTGAGGTCCACGCAGGTCTGCTTCATTGTGTGTGCACGATCATACAGCTAAAATGATAGGAAAGCCATTTGCCACAGTGGACAAGCAAAGCCTCTTAAAATTAGAAGAGACACCCGTCGTCTTAGGACCCCGTGGACCCAGAGTATCAGCTGCCCTGCTGATCCCTCATGCATATCACCATGGTATGAGGCGTCCCTGCAACCCACGCTTCAGACAAGTGACTCCCGGAACACACCGACTAACACTTACATACGCAGCAGGCAATGGTTGACAGCGTACGGAGACGACAAAGCGAGGGGCAGAAAGAGACAGAATTGCTAGACATGCACTTTGACAGGGGGGAGGGGGAGGGGGCTGGGGGGGGTCAGCGTGAGCTCCTGTCCTACCTCTTCCTCCTCTCCGGCCTTGACAGCAGGTGACAAAAGGCAGCGCTTGGTTATTGACGGCACACACACACACACACACACACACACACACACACAGATCGGCAGACAGACGAGACACACACCAGTTTAACAGAAAAGTGAGAGGAGAAATCAGTTACTCACTCAACAAGAAAAGAGGGTTAACTTTACAGGATGACAACACATTTTACAATTAAACCGGGGGGCGGGTCCATAATTCAGCACAACAGTTTACGGGTTAAAGCTCTTCAGGATTTACAACAGGCAACCCAACTGGTCTGATTTTCACAAAAAGTTTAATTAGTCTGAATATTCTACAAGCAAACTTAATAAATAAAAAAAAAAAAAAAACTATTTCTCAGTATCGTTTCCTTTGATCTTAAAGTGACAGTGCTAAACCTGTTAAACCAGTTGACCAAACCAGACCGTCATCCATAATTGATGTCTTTCGTTGCCACACTGGAAGTGGAAACATGAGGTATCGGTTTCCAACTGGAGCGACTGAATTATTCAAAAGATGTGAGGAGATCCTATAACCCTCCCCCCTCCCTCTCTCCCCAAACTGCTGGGTTGCCAGTTTTCTAGTTGTGTGAGAAAGAGGGAGAAAAGGGCATCAGGTGGAAGTCAGTGTTACCTCAGGCTCCTCCTCAGAGTGCTGGGAGAGCTGGTCATGCTGGATGATTTCAGCCTCGTCCTCAGTGGGCCCGTTGCCCACCCTGATCCCTCCAAAGCTGTCTGTGCCCTGACGTAGAAGATAAGCAGAATAACTCGATTAATAAAAAAAAAAGGGATTATAATTGAAGTGCAATGTGTTATTTCAAGTCACACCGCTGATCATCTTACCAGGTTTGTCCGCCACAAATGCTGTCTCCGCAGAACCAGAGTTTTCACTATTAACATACAGGGAACGCACGCCAGGGCGATTACCACCAAGAGCGATTGTATGACCATCTACACGGAGGAGAGAGAGAAAGAAAAGCAGGACAGTGAGGACTTGCCGAGGTTCATTTCAGGACAAAAAGGATGGATGGGTGTGACGAACAGGTGCGTCTGACCTGTCCTCTGTAGAGAGGTTTGTTGCTGGGGTCGTTGTAGTTGAAGAGGAACATGTTAATGAAGGCGATGAGGAGACTGGGAGCGTCCTTGGATATGCTCGCGTCGTACGAGAGCCACTTGTAGAAGATCAGACTGACGAGGTAGCCGAACAGACTGGCCATGAAGACGATCTCTGGGATGAATCCCAGGTAGATATTCAGCGGCTTCTTGAAATACCTGCAGAGAACCACCACCACCATTTATTTTGTTTTTTTTGCATTATTGCCAACGGTGACAAAGAAATACAAGAATTCTAAGCAGAAATGTTGGACGAAAACTCTCACAGGTGGTTGAAGAGGCCGAGAGAGACGCCAAACAGCATGTGGATGACTCCCAGGATGACGGACATCTTCATCTTGAACGAGTTCAGGAATGTCAGCTTGTTGGTGGCAATGCTCCATATCTGAGAGACAAGATGGTCAAAGATGGTGAGTGTCCAAGAACCAATCTGTTCATTGTGAGAGGCTGTCTCCTTTTAACAAAATCTAATTACAATAAACCTTATTATAGAGGGAAGCTAATGTTAGTGCCACCATTATCTTCAGCAACAAGCCATTATTTATGATTCATTTCTTAACAGATATATAATCATTTACCAAGACAAACAACAACAACAACAACAACAACAGATTACAAAAGAAGAATATTCACCGGATCGATGCCGATGGGGTACGGCCCTTTGAACACTCCGTCTATTGTCGGGTCCAACTGCAAAACTTTATTGCCTTGCAGCGTTTCGAACCTGAACAGGATGAGAGCGCCGGTCACTTTTGTGTCTCCAACTACCGCGCGGCTACAGCAGCACACCGGGGTCAACGACACTTACGTCCAGTTGGCCCCCAGCCGAGCGTCGAACATGGGCCTGACGCTCCAGCCGGAGCCGAACACGTTGAGGGACTTGGAGAAGCAGTCGTTGTAGATGATCCCGGTGTAGACGGAGAAGACTCCCATCAGCAGGATGATGTAGCGGCCCGCGAACACCATGCTGAACATCTGCCACAAAACCATCAAGGAGAGATAAGTAGGTTTCTATGAGCGTAAATCCACAGAAACTCGGCACAGCTGGATCACCAGTGAGGATGGCGTAGGGCTGATGGGATGGCCGTGACGGGGACCCGTACCTCGTTGTCGTTCTTCTGGGCCGTCAGCCGGTTCTCCCGCAGCACAAGGTACAGGGCAGCACAGGTCATGAGCACCCCGTGGCCCAGGTCACCGAACATGACCGCGAACAGGAAGGGGAAGGTGATGATGGTGTATGGCGCTGGGGACAGGGAAGTATGGAGGCAGGCGTCACATGAGGGGGAGGGGAAGGGGGGGGGGGGGGGACAGTGCAGCAGGTGAAACAACACAAGAGTGACACGATAAACGGCAATGATGACGGGTGATGAGGCAGCGTAGGCAGCATGCCTTTTAAGTTACGTTTAATGCCTCAGGCAGCTGGGTAAACTGACTTTTAAATAGAAAAACTGCTTTGACAGATACATGACAACGCTGACAGGTAATGACAGACAGAGACAAAGGTGCGACACGTGCTCTTACCTGGGTTAATCTCACGGTAGTTGCCGATTCCATAGGCGTCCACAATGTTTTGGAAGCCGGAGGTGAACTTGTTTGTCTTGTTAAAGGTAGGTGGGGTCTGCTTAGACTGCATCCTATTGAGGATGGAAGGCACGGTGGAGCCGCTCTTCTCCTAAAGCGCAGAACACAGTGTCATGCAACACAGGACTACGACACACGCTCGGTTTTTCTTTCAAAGACCTGAACTACAAGTGCAGTGCAACCGAAACTTGCGCGACGTGTATGCTGTCACCATGACCAGTTGGGATTGCACAGCTGAATAAATACACCACAGTGGATAATTTGTATTCGAGTACACACAAAAGCTTGAGTATACTGCAAACACCCCGTCTGCACTGACGTAGTTCAGACCTTTGTGCGTTTCAAACCACGGCTCTGCTGCGTTCAATACACGACCAGGTGAACTTGAGCTACTTTCTAAGAATAAAAAGGGAGGCCTTGTCTGACTGCGTTGTCAGATCTGAGCTAAACCTACTAAATGGCGAGTACTTTCCTTAAACTCAGTTACTCACCGTCCCCCTGCGCAGAGCAAACTGGATGGAGTCCATGTCAGAGACGGGACACCACACCTCAGCGATCAGACACTTCTGAGTGACGTCGATGTTGCAGAGGTTGAGGGTGTGGTAGACGGCCTTCATCTTCCTCACCTTGATGAACCACACTCGGACCGTCTTGGCTGCAGCTTGCAGGACCCGCTGCCTGTGATCCTCGGTCTGGTTCAGCACCTTCGGAGGGAGGCAACAGTAGAGGTGGCCGTTGGTCGGAATGAAATCATATATCGATATGACTGTATTAGAAGTGATATTTGTCTGACATCCGTCTCACGTCTGTCAGTTATTGCTGCCTATCTTGGCTATTTAAAAATAGATTTTGAATCTCATTGAGGCTTTTCTGGTTAATAACAAAATAAAATCTGCGGAAAGATCAACATCATCTTTACAGTTCAGTTGGCGCCAAAAATGTCGAGACAAATGTCCGCTGTGGGAGCCAGAAACACCTTTTCAGAAAAGGCTGCTAAACACAGCAAACATTCCTCATACATTCCCATTTAATAGTGTGATAAGTGAGCAGTGAGTCCCATGTTAAAGAGCAACAGGCTGTCTAATCCATTAGGTGTTCCCGAAAGAGATACAAGATATTCCCAGGTATGCTGCTGTATGACTCACATTTAAAGCAGAGTCCCATGATCAGCAAATAGCAGGATATCTAAGCTCTGCACTCTCCGCCTGTTGTCGAGAGGCTTAATGGCCCACCCATAGCCGACTGCTGTCCGAATAGTATTCCTCATTCAGCCCCTCATGCCCACGTAGCGACCAGCTAAACAAAACGATCCACATTCCCCGGACGGTGAAGCCGTGAGACTGTAACATGTGAGAGATTCACTTCTAACAGACTGCAGCGAGTACAACAAATGTGATCTCTGTGATGTGCGGGTTGTGTGCGTGTGACATGATGTGACATGATGTAAAACACCCATATGGGCAGACGTATCATCACGTGAATTTGGTGAAATTTGCAAAGCTAAAGGAAGGAGGACGCGATGATTTCTAAAGTCGTGTCGTACCTGTAGTAAAAAGAAGTTGGAGGGAAACAGATGTTATCAACGCGATTGGCAAAGCACATAGTATCTGTCATTAGAGTGACAAGAGCAGTTGTGATTGCCTTCCACATCTCATCGTGTACGTGAACTCTATGAGCAGTCACTTGTCCAACCTGAATGAAAATGTACGTCTTGTAAATCTGGCTTCGAGTCAAGACGAGAATAAACGGTTGAGCGCGAATGTGTTAGACGTCTTGTGAAATTTCCTCTACAGACGCCTTCCAGTGGATTTCTAAAGAACTCTTTTGCTGATGAGGCAGAAACAAAGAAGAGAGAAGTAACTGATTCAAGTGTATTTTTTTCCTGTGTTAAATGAGTCGACATTGTGTAGCTGTTTTCCCTTTTTTTTACCATTTGCAGGTCATCAATGCGTGCGTTCACCCCTGCCAGCATCTCTCTCCTCTCCTGGGATGTTTCTGGACACGGGTACAAGGTCGCTCTGAACCTGAAGACGGATGAAAAAGAAGCGCTTATAAAAAATTTAAAAAAGGATCCATTGGTCGAGAACACTTCCTAAAAGTGCGCTCAACGTTGGTGAGTCACGTACCCCTCGCAGATCTTCTTGACCCGATTCTTGAGCTGGTCTCCCTGGAAGAAGATGATGAAGACCGACTTGTGGACCTGGTCGCTCTGTGGGAACATCAGGACTTAATAAATCACTGAAACCGGCGTTAGCGTCCGACCCACTTTCACAAGACATCGGTGCCGAGACAGTACTGACCGTAGTCGGGTCCTCCAGAGGATCTTCAATGTCCGCCTGCCTCAGGAACACGTTTCCTCGGCAAACCCTCCACAGCATCCTCTCGAAGGTGGGAATGCGTTCCCTGCCGATGACTCCAGCCACAAATCTAGAACAGAGAGAAAGCTTCGGTCACAGTTGAATTACAGAAAAGCTATAATTATCAAATGCTAACAATGTCTCCTATTTTATTTCTATATTTCATATACCGTACATAGATCCTTTCTGATGTTTTAAAGCCTGGGTCATTGCTTCTGGAATAGGCCTTATGTGAATGATAAGCAATCTGAATTACTTGCTCGACAAAAGATTTAAAAAAAACCTCTTCTATAAGTGCCTTTCAGTGAGACCGGATGGCCATGTTTTGTGCGTCTATTCTTCGGCTCCGTCTTAAGGAAGAGCTGCTCTCAGTGAGAACACGGACTGAAATGTCTCCACTTCAATAAATCACATCTGTGAATGTGCATCGTGAGTAGATTTAAAAGGACCCGTGTTGCCTGATTAAGCTGGGCAGCCTGAGCCGGTGTGTGCGAGGTGATTGGCTGGTTGTTGTTTTTAATACACAGACGGCAGAAGTGCAGAGAACAGAAATCTCCTTCATCCTTTTGAATGAGGGAAGAGAAAAAGCAGACTCACCCCAGTCTGAGCGGAGCTATTCGGTGGGGCTCATTGGGGTCCAAGAGGGTGTTGGAATCGTCCAGTAAACTGGGATCCTCCATCTGCATGAGAGTCGGTTCATTTTCACATGAATGTTGAGATTTGGACAGGAGAACAGCAAAGAGCCAGTGTTTGTTTTTCAGCATAGACGGTGACTTTTCTCCAGTTAATGAATAAAAAGCCGTGTTTTCGGTTCAATGATTCACCTCAATTAAAGCCCACAACAACTTGTAAAAGCTGACTTAGCGTTGTGTGTCAACACAGTTTTACATGTGAAGGCAATCAAGTGGAATTGATGTTGGGCAAAGGTGGGCAGGCGAGGCTTTGCTCTGGAAAAATGAATTTTAAAAAAGTATTATACAGCAGTGGAATTACAGCTTATTAACTAATGCGACTGGCTAGTGTAAATGAGCCATGACCATGTGAGCAACTGTAAACAATCACGAGTGAACGACCTTCTGCCAGATCAAGCAGCAATAAATGCTCCATTGTGTGTGTGTGTGTGTGTGTGTGTGTGTGTGTGTGTGTGATCATAGCAGACAGCTTTTCAGCAGAATCTGAATTACACCAAAGCAAACCAGAAGTGTCTGCCTTTAGACTAAAACATTAGTAAGTAGTAGTAATATGAAATAGTTTCCCCAAGATGTATTTGGAGGTTTTAGATGTTACAACAGTGACGATTAACAATTCTAAAAATAAAAGCACAACTTCTCTTTATGAGGCCTACGTGCACAAGTCAAGCTGACCTCGTCAAAAAACTGCTGCGTGCGACGCAGGATGTGCTTGAGCTCGGTCAGCTCCAGGAAGTTCTTCTTCAGGGCTTCTTGGTTGGTGTTGATTTCCTTCAGCTCATTCTCGAGCTTCTCAAACGTGGCCTGCGTTGAGACATACAGAGGGGTCAGCAGAAGGATGCGCAGAGAGAGCTCACTGTTTATCTTTATGGGGGAGAGAGAGAGAAAGAGAGAGCGAGCGAGCTCACCTCCAGGTCGATCATGTCTCTTGGGAAAGGGACTTCCGGGTTCTCTCCTGTGTCAACCATCGGGATGTTGGCCTTCTTTATTTCTTTCTCCACGAATCCTGCGAGAAAGAAGTAACAAGGATAAAATTCTTAAAAAGTCTTGTGTGGTTAAGGAGACTGAGCAGCGGCATTTATTTCCACACAGGGCTCCGGTGATGGCAGTGGAGGACATTTGTGAGCTCACTTACTCAGTTTGCGATCCATCTCCTCACATCGTCGTACTTCATTGACAAACTTCCGTTGGAACACATTCACATCAGGATTTAGCTGCACAAAAAAATAAAAATAAAAACACGAGTGAGGGTCACGCACCAGTACATGGATGTTTACAAAGGACACACACTTACATCAGCAACCCAAGCTGCTCCAATATCAATTATTGAATGATGTGCTCAAATTCTGCTTACTTATCCATTGACTACCCTATCAATAATATAGTCTTTTATGAAGTATAATCCGATGAAATTTTTAAGATGCCACTGGTGGTGCACAGACCTACTCTGTTCCAGCCCATCCTATATTCTAGCACAAAGCTTCCCTCAGGGCTCGTCAGGAATGGGCTTCCTCATGTGTGGAATGAGCGGGTCAGCTGTGAGCACATGATGAACACGACGCTGAAGGCATGCACTTGCTCAGCGAACGTCACTGACGGGGGTCGTTTTTTTAATTTTAAAATCACCACGACGCTGACTTCAAGCATGAAAACGGCAGATAATAAAAGCAATCAGGATTCAGAAAACAGCAGAGCAACAGTAGACTTACGTCACGGAACTGCACCATCCCGATCTCGCCCAGCTCGCTGACACAACAGTAGGCGGCCTCCGACTGGAGGAAGAGCTGAGCTAGCGTCATCTCCTCACTTCTGAAGAGTTCCCCCATGTTGCTGAAGGATGGGCGCGCTCTGCACC
This sequence comes from Anarhichas minor, assembly GCF_050575085.1. Lineage (NCBI taxonomy): Eukaryota > Metazoa > Chordata > Actinopteri > Perciformes > Anarhichadidae > Anarhichas > Anarhichas minor. Next base: position 8,991,723 of record NW_027466453.1, read on the forward strand.
CCTTAGAACCAAACGGGAACCTCTGGAAACTGAACATCGATATATACGGGCGATTAGTCGGCGAGACGTGAGGGATCGGAGAAGATCCACATTCTACACGTTTCTCTGCATGGCACCCTGGTGTCAAGACCACTAATGAGGGAGGCCTACGTCAGCTCGGTGTTGGTTTAGCACAAGTGTGACAAAAAGGAGAAAAATAAAAAAAATAAACCAGCTTGCCCCTCGTGCTGATCTCATGATCGGTGAAGGAATGTTGTTACACTCACAAAGTGAACCATCGCAATTAAGGAATGTAAAATTTGATGTATAATTTCCATTGTGAATACAAGTTAAAGATGAATAGTTAATCTCGTTAGAATGCGGTTTACGCAATAGTTGTCATTTGACACTAAAAGGTGAAGGTTTTCTCAGACTAGCTAACCAGCACAGCTTCTGCTGTAGAACCACCACAGGGCTTATCTGTGGATTTACAAGGCATCACGTGACCAGCAGCTCTCGTAAGCCTCACTTCTCACACTGCCTCAAAGCAAAGGGCACATCCACTGGTTCAGCGTTAACACAGAAAAACAGGTTTAAATAACACCACGAAACCTGACAAAACTAACGATTCACAGCTAAGACTATTCGTATCTGTGTCATCGATTAACAGACCGGGTATCAAACCCTTTTTGTAACCAGTTTAGCCACGTTACCCAGTCCGATAGTTACAGTTAATGGCTAACCAACATTAACACGACACTGTCACATCTAACAGGGCAGCGATCCTACAACTATTAGCATCACGTGATGCAATAATTTAGCATAGACACACAATCACAGACTGAATAATTAGCGTCAACGGTATTGACAGTTAGCAAATAGAATAGTAGCTAGTTGACGGGTGCTAGTTAGATTAGCAAGCATTAGTTAAAGTGCAATTTAAGAACACGATGACATTATACAACAGAAAAGTAATAGCAGGGGTTAATATTTACTTATTCTGACATCATGTTGTCAGTTATCTCACTTATATTACTGTTAACCTGCCTCAGTTAAAAGAGAATGTGGGGCGAAGAAGAGAGCTAACGCTAACTTAGCGCACCTGTTGATCAATATTTGACGTAGCCCACATTAATAACAACATCAACGCTGGAGGAGTTTATGTAATTAATTTGCCGTATGAATAAACAACAGTGTTCTTACTGTTAAAGCGGAGCTTCAGTCTCTCTCCTCCTTGGTTTCCTTCCTGGTTTCCTGTGCTGTTTGTTGTGGACTGGTGGTGGTCGGTACTTCACAGCTGACAGCGCCTCTTCTTCTTCTTCTTCTTCTACTGTCTTTGAGGTTTTACAGTTTCACAGCAGTTTACTGCTTCGCCGCCCCGTTACTGCCTCCTGCTGGACATAGCATTCCTTAATAATGTTGAGGGTACTTTGCTCATAAATAGACAATTTAAATTTCACTACACTACTATAATAATCAGACCATAATTAAACCTAAAAAAAAAAAAAAAAATTGAAAATGATCATTTAAAATTGTAAAGAGGAAATATAGGAATATAGGAAAAAATAGAAATATGAAAAGGGAATCAGAATTGAATATTGAAATGCATAAATGGAAGAACTTACATTATATATATATATATATATACATGCAGTATATAGATATTTTTTATTTTATTTTTTGCACTTTTTGCATTTGGCAATTTTAATTTTTTCATGGCATTTGCCATTTGGCTACGGCTAGGGCGCAGAGAAAACTAATGGACAGCAGGGGGCGCTGATACTGCCATGTTTGCAGCGCAGTATGTACGGAAAGGAAACCATGTCGAAAACCACTTTTCCAGTTATTGGCGGCATTTGTTTATAGGTAGTCAAAAATAATGGCAGCATCAAGAAGCATACTGCGGGCCGTCCCTTTCAGATTTATTTGGAATAACACTGGTGAAAATATGAACCAAGAGAGACTCAAATGGCTCAAAGCAGTGGTGGTTAACGTGAAAGCGCGGGTGATGACATTGAGTGTGTTGAAGCTGCAGCAGGAATGCGTCGCCCTCATTAGAGTGTAGCAGGTGGCTAACTTATTGGATAAATACAGTAGCCACACATCATCACAGGAAGTAAATTTCAACTGAATTATTTTTAATTGACGATATTAAGACAACAACTATATGTAACCTTGACAGCAGTTGACGTTATGCTAGCTGGTTGTAGCTCACTGGGTTGTAGTTCAACACTTTTCTGGATAAGGTCTTCCCATCCTTGTGATAGGCCTCCAATTATTGCTAAAATGTATGTTAGTAATACCGTCTATTCATTATCTAACAAATAATTTGGTGAAAATTCAATACTTAACAATGATACACACAAGCAAACAGAGTCTCTCTCTACACTTCAAGTGCCTGTGGTGCTCTATATAATATTTTGATTTCATTTTTGGGCAGTCTGATAAAGTAGATATCCACCATAGTTCCCCTGAGAGAAGTGACTGGATATGAAACAATTCACTATAGGTATTAATTAAACAAGTGGACGCTGTATTGAAGCTCAATGCCTTTGTAATGAGTGCAGTGACATCATTCATCCACCAGGTGGAGACATGGGCCGTGTTTATACATGGAAAGCTGAAGGACGGACCTTTCGATGCTGCAAATGAATACAGACGACTGGAATCAACTCACCAAACAGCAGAGGTAAGACATCATTTATGAATATGGCTGAATAAAGTGAGGTTAATTGTTTCTCTTCTCCGGCTGCTAGTTCAGTAAGTTTTGGTTGTAAAGTGATGAGACATATTGTGGGAAGTCTCAGCTTTTATAGTGCTTGCGCACAGAGGCTCCGCGAGTTGGTGCTTGGACGTGTGCGTCTAAATTTTGCTTTATAATCATGAGACCTTTAAAATCTAGATTTGAGTAAATATTTCCACCAAAATCAATATTCAACCTTTCAACCTTTGTTTCATTATAATACATTTAATACTTGAGTTCTGTCTTCCCAGGGCTTGTATAAAGGCAATAAAGTAACCATGAATATAAGATATGACTTCACACTTCTTACAATTCGTCCTCAGCATTGTAGTTTGTTTTGTCGCTTTGCCGCTCTTCTCGCTTCTTCGCGGCACATTGTGTTTGGCCGTCTCCTAGCGCTCCGTAGACTGCAACAAACAGCGCTTTTAGCATAAACGCCTCCGTGCATGCTCACAGCTTGTGAGCCATCTACAAAGGGCCCGCGCCACGCTGTCTCGCGCGAGTACAAACAAAGCTTACGAGGTGGAGTCTGGTAGAGGTATGCCTCCCTGAGCTTGGGGACAGATTGGGCGGAGCCCCCGGCAGCAGGGGGGGGCCGGGTGGAAGAAGGGAAAACTTTTGACTGGGTGGTTTCAGGGAGCAGAGGCATTTGAGTCAGGGCACACATGCCTCAGCTGTGAGAGGCCCTACTCCCCTTGGCTGGCTGGCATCCCGGAGCAGAGGCACAGAGAGAGACAGAGAAGGCTCAGAGCGTGAGACTGAGGGTGAAGAGAAAGTTTAAGCGTGAAGTAGAAGAGGGGAAAGGAAGAGGTTTAGAAAGTTGTCTGAAAGTAACAAGAAAGAATTAGGGACTGAGTGCTGTGCAGCGGGGCTCCTGCGGGTTGTTTTTCAGTAGTGTATTTTTATCTGTAGTGAGTGTGCAGGCGGTTTGTATTTAGAGCTGACAGCCATGGCGGATACAGGTGTCAAGAAGGAGCACGCAACCCTAGCAGAAGTGCCTTATGATGACGACGAGGTCGCCCTGGTGAGTGCCGCCACAGAGCCGGCAGTAGACGACCCTGTAGATGACCCTGCCGATGAGGCGGACCTGGTGCTTGCCACCGGCCCCGGCGGCAAGAGTGAGGCGCAGATGAACGGGGTCATGGTGCTCTCTCTGCTGGACAAGATCATCGGGGTGGTGGACCAGATCCAGCAGACCCAGAACGGGCTCGAGGCCCGGCAGGAGGCCATGGAGAAGTCGGTGTCGTCCATCCAAGGGGAGCTGGCGAAGTTGTCCAAGAACCACGTCGGCACGGCCAACACTGTCAACAAAATGCTGGACAAGGTGCGCAAGGTCAGCGTCAACGTCAAGACGGTGCGCAGCAACCTGGAGAAGCAGGCGGGCCAGATCAAGAAGCTGGAGAGCAACGAGAACGAGCTGCTCAAGAGACGCAACTTCAAAGTCCTCATCTACCAGGTGAACACTGAGAGCTGCGTGGTGTGTGTGTGTGTGTGTGTGTGTGTGTGTGAGAGAGCTTGTTATTTTACTATCTTCATCACAGGGTGCACTAAGTTATAGCAAACAATCTTTGTTCGGGAATGCGGTGGCTGTGCTTCACATGTGGATGTGAAGCTCACACTCAAAGTACATGTTAAAGGGGGTGTGCTGCATTCCCTACACCGCAAAGGAAGGTTGGGAGGGGACGGAGTGTGAAACGCACCTTTTGACATAATCTCACCAGAGAGAGCAGGAGTCACACTGTGGCTTGAGTTGTTCTGTGGTGGAAATGTTTTGTAGTTGCTCAGGATAGAGGACGCTGGCCAAAGCTCTGGCTCCGTGGTTTTCCGTGACGTAAATGTCTGAATCGCTTTTTCCTCAAACACTTAAATGAGCTGCAATGTTTACGAGCAATCGGACACTATTTAGAAGCTGTTTGTGCAGTTTGTATTTACGCTCAGTGAGAGGTTGATTTCTTCTTTCACTTATAAGGGAAAACTAGTAGCTTCCATGGAAAAAAACGAAAGGCTGATTGTGACCTCTCCCGCTCCAGGACTTGATGATTCCCCAAAGAAACTATATAAAGACTCACGGGGTGTAAATAAAAAGGCCTATAAACACTGGCATGAAGGGCTACTTGAGAGTGAACCAACGCCCCACCTCTGAGTGCTCAGAGGGCAGATAGTTGGCAGACTGCTGGCGTGTAAGATGAAGATGTAGTTTGTATTATTTAGATTTCTCAGAAGTGGGACACTCACAAACCTTCACTTTAATATCTGAGAACACAATAAGTGTGAGCGTCGCGGCGGGGCCCAATTTATTTCAGGGAGCTTCTCAAACAGTTGGGCCCATGAACATCTTGAAAAAATAAATAGAAAATAATATGAATAAAGGACACCATGTTAGGCATTTGAGTGGTGAGCAGCTTTTTGCTGTCACGTCTGGCCGTTAAACTTGCAGCATGCAGGCATTCCTCATGCACATCACATAACATCCGCTGCAATTTGTAAGCTGGAAAAGGAAGAAGGCTTTCTTTAAAAAACATTGGCAGCAGTGTATCTGAGAGTTGCAAACCTCTCGAGAGTAGAGCTTACTTCAGGATCCGTATTGGCAGGCAACCTTTTTCACCCCCCCCCCCTCCTCCTGAGATGCCCACTATGGGAGCAGGTTACGCTATTGGCATGTCACAGAAATCCAATCATAGACACTAGTCCTTCAATAAATTACTCTGCAAAGCAGGTGCCTCCCACTGTTAGTGACACTGCGTGGGCTACTGCATGCCTGTGTGCAATTGTCAGTGCAGGACACTGCACATGAAAGGGACGAGCAGTGTGCATTGCGTGGAATTCGTAGAGCCAGCACTATTTTGTAAAGCTCAGGCTTTCATCCGTTTTTATTCTAGAATATACGTTTCGATTGTGTTTCGGCAGACAAACCACTTGAATCGAGTCACTTCCTGTCGGTGTTATCGAAACCGTAACGCTCTTATCGCTGTCTAAACTGGTCCCAGTCAGGTTTCAAAGCTGTCGTAGGATCTGTAGCTTCCATGTTGCAGTAGCTGCCACGATCTATTTGTTGGCAAACGATGGCCGCACCGTGTCCAGTTACCTCACGTGGGCTGGTCAAGACGTTGGCAGCGTTGCAAATCAACACTGGCTCTCAGTCAGGTTTCAGCACTCTCCACCGTCCGTTTGTGTGTTAACGTGTAAGAATGGGCTTAGGGGTTTGGCGTGGAGAGGTTAACGTTGAGGTTACGGTCAACGTGTGTGGCAGTAAAGTCAGCAAGTGTCCTCACAAGTATCGTAATACCAAGGTGTGTGGGGACATTCCTCACCAATATTGCATTTCACTCGCAGTGTCAATGTCAAGTGAGGCTAGAATTTGAGTAAGACAAGTGTGGCATTTTCACAGCATTACCTTTGCTGTGAAGAACCTTTATGCTCTGCTTTGTTAAATGGATACCTTTAACTGTAACTGCGGTATTATTACGGGGCGTCTGGTAGAGCAGGCTCGTCCTTCAATCAGAGGATCAGAGGTTCAATTCCCGGGTCCGCTAGTTGCTGCGCCTACAGTGTATGAATGGGTGTGATGGGTGAATGATGACAGTGTCAAAGCGTTTTGGGTGGTCGGAAGACCAGAAAAGCGCTGTACAAGTGCACTCCATTTACCATTATTCTGTCCTCTGTCTCTGCACTCTGAGAATAGCCGCACGCTTAAGAATTTTTCGCCTGGAAAGACTTTGACAGTGATGCTTTATAATTAAACCTGCAATGATGGGGGCACGCAGGGTCCCCTGGCAACAGCAGGGTGTGGTCATGATGACATTTTCACGAAATGTACACTGCATATCAGCAGTGGTGGAAGAGGTATTCTGGTCGTTTACTTCAGTAAAAGTATTACAGTCTAAAATTGAAATTCCTGGATTCAGAATTTGACTGTGAGGGAACTTTTAACTGGTTATAAACTGTCTCAATTTAATACCGATGACTCTGTATGACCAAGATAAGTGAGAAGATTGGTTATCTCTTAATGGTCGTCAACACCACGCTGCTGGAGGGCCCGCTGGAGGAAAGGAAGGCGCAGGAGAACCAGAACCAGGACTGAGCGGAGCAGACTGTCAGACCATGCTGCAGTAAAATGAGAGGTTTTCTAAAGGGATTCGGGCGCTCAGAAACACTGCCACTTGTGTCCACAGGGACCGCCAAAATCAACACAAAAAGAAAGTTACTTGTAGTATTTGCATCAAAATATGCTTCAAATTCCAGATTTGTGATACTTAATTTTGCATGTCAGTTTTGGGACTTCAGAGTTTGAAATGTATATTAGGGAAGTGGCACACTTCTTTCCTCATAAGGCAGCATTTTTGTGGAGTTTTAAAATAACAAACCCTTTATTACAAGTGACCTTGCAGCAGCTGAGGGTCTTCCTACTGCAGAAGGCACAAGCGGCCTGTCATCGGGGGCTCTGTGGGTCACAGCTGGTCAGTGATCCAATGGGGCCCTGCTTTCACCAACCCGATGTTTCACTGCTCTGACTGTTTTGGGTCTAATATTGCTTTCCTTTATAGACCAATTGTCTCTCCATTTCTAAACGAGTCCCAAGTTGATTTCCTTTTTGTCCCACGTGGCCGGGCATTTTGACTTTGCTAGTTCAGCCTCAGAGTCTAATATCCTGTTGTTGTATTTAGCAATTTCGTTTTAGCAATAGCTGTCAGGAAATGAACCAAGAAACAAGCTGTTCAGAGATAATACTGTGTTTCTGTAGAAATGACATGTTCCAGTAATAAGAAAACTTTTGCTTGTCCAAAAGCTGTTCGCCTGTGTTGCACATTTTGGAAAAATGACCAAAACGGTGAATGAATTATTGAAAAAGTTGTAGTTATAGTCATCATTTTCCAGTTTCTCAGCTGCCCGATGGTAAAGCCTCGCCCCAATAGTCAAAGCCTCCTGCTCATCCTCTGACAGACCAAACACATCTATGTCCAGCAATTGTCTTTGGCTTCAGTGAACTGAAGCTGTTGCTGGTTAAAAACCCCAGAGGGCCTCGAGCTTCATCTCAGCTAAGCCCTCCACATCTCCCAGTTGGAGACTTGCATTGAAGTGGGTGTCCTGCTGTGTGACAGCAGTCCCACCACACTCTCTACACGCTCTCACTTGAGCTAGTTCTGTTAGCATACTCAAAGTGAACCAGTTAATGAGAGATGAAGCAATTATTCCCTGGAAACCAATCAGTGCTATGCCGTCAGTGGAGTCAGCAAATGAATGCACCGCAGTGGAACCGGGCATCAATGTTCGGTTCTGAAAAGTTAAGCCAAAGTTGTAGCGCCTTAAACTTGCATTATTTCTTATAGCCAACAGCGGGCGACTCCTCTGGTTGCTAAAAGAATTGTATAGAAGTCTATGAGAAAATTACCCAACTTCTCACTTCAGTAAACATCGTAAACATGAGTTCATCATGTCTCAATTGCTAGTTTCAAGTCTTCCTCACTACAGCATGATGTTTGTTTGGTAAATCGTGGTCCCATTTAGAATAAAATAGACGATTAAGCAGGGTATGCTTTAGGGCGGGGCTACCTTGTGATTGACAGGTCGCTATCACGGATGATCATAAAAGTTGTGTCGCGGATCAGAAACTTCATTGTTATTGTTTAAGTATTGTATTTTTAATCAATGGTATTTTATTTGTCGTGACATTTAGAAGAATACTTTAACGATTTACCAATGTAGTCCTATGATATTTTCAGACTCACGATGTACAGTTTAAGAAAAAAAGATCAAAAAACACGCAGCAGAACTTATTCCACATAATCTTCTTCCTTGTCGAAACCTGACACTACATTTCCCACAATGCAACTAGCCCACCGACAGTTAGGTGAGAAATTTGTGTGTGTAATGTAGCTTCGAGCCGCTAGCCTCAAGCAGAGATGTAGCGCTACAGAGGTCTGGTAACCACACGTCTTTCTTACTCCACACACCCCAGACTTTTAAAAAATTCGTAGTCTTCAGCCCCAACCGACGCCGACTCAAGTGATCACTTGAGTAAATTCATCAGATTTCAGGCAGCTCCCTCTGCGCCTACAAAAGGCTCATTACAACGTATCTCACATATGCTGATGTGCTTTCCAAACCCTGTAAACAGATGTGTAAAATTGATTGAGTTTCCCTTTAAATGCCATCATTTGATGGATAACCAGCAGCAAAACAACATGGTTCATGTGACGCAAGTACCAGTGTGAGTTCTCATGTCAGATCATTAGATAAGGGGACATGTGTGCTTTTATTAGATACTTTAAACTGCGACTCGGCCTGTCAGATCTGGGGGCCACGTGTGTGCTCTTCATAATGCACATTGAAATGATTATGTGGATTAATCCAGTGTATGCAATGTGATACGTCCATCAGAGTGTGAGACTGTACAGTTGTACGTCTGGAATCAGGGTGCGTTTGGCTGCAGCTCAAAGACAAGCGATAGCCATGTGGTGGACTCTATCACGGAGACGTAAGACTTCTCCATTACAGTCTACTCATTCCAGAGCTCAGATCGCAGCCAACGAGCCTCGCTAGCCATACTGTGTAATATCTCTGTTCCACTTGCTCCAGACACAGTGATCCAGCCAAGAGCTTTTTTTTGGCCACTTCAGATTTCTGAATATTTGTTTTCAGGCATCAATCTGATCTCATTACAGAGAGGGTATAGTCATGAAGCACTTAGGCAACCTCTTGTAGGCAAGAGCAACAACTCGACCGAAAAGCACTCGACCAGCAGCTCTTAAGTTAGTGTTGTGATTCATCCCGCCGGCATCTCTCTGCCTCTCCTGCCAACATTCCCACTTGTACCCCTCCCTCTTTCTCAGTTTCTCTCCCACTATCATCTTCGCAGCTTCTACTCCAGCTCAGACGTCTAATCCAGAACCAAGCTCATTCAGTAATTTATAACGGCACTTGCGCTGCACACTGTGTTGCTATATAATAATAATAATAATAATACATTTTATTTGTATAGCGCTTTAAAAGGCACTCAAAGACACTTTACATGTTAAAAACAGAAACAATAGAAGCATTTATAATAAGAACAAAATATACGACATAACAGTAAGAAAAAAATAAATAAAATAAAATAAACATGAAAAGAAAGAAAGAAAACATACATGACTGACTTTAGAGGTTAAAAGCAGATTTGAATAGGTGAGTTTTAAGTGCAGTTTTGAAAGTGGCAAGTGACGAAGAATGTCTGAGGTGTTGGGGCAGGGAGTTCCAGAGGGAGGGGGCAGCAACGGAGAAGGCCCTGTCCCCCCAGGTCCGATGCTATATGTCTCCCCTCTCTGTCCCTTTCTCCCTTCGCCGGGCTACGGTGGAAAGATATCTGGCAGGATCCACATTTCACTATTGCATGTCAGCGACCAAGTCGAGCGAGCTCAGAGTTCCAGTGCTCGGTGGCGTGTGAGCTTCTGCATGCAAAATAGTTGTCCAATAGCTAATGGGGTCGTGGGTTGCAACACTATGACATGCATGGCAATGAAAAAAACACATAATTAACTATTATTTTATGCCAAAAAGATTGGTGTTCAAAGTGAACACTAATGAGATACAGTGTCTCAGTGTGACTTAAACTCTGAAGACACCTATCCCCAAGATCTTATCAAGAGAGCCCTTTAGATTTTGTTCTAATAATAGTTCGACATTTGTATTTGCTTTCTTGCAAAGAGTTAGATGAGATGATTGAAACCGCTCCCATGTCTGTACGCTAAATACGAGGCGACAGTTTATTCCCACAAAGACTGGAAACGGCTCGTCAGGCTCTGTCCGGAAGTAGCGAAGTGAACCTGATGAACCGCTAATCAACGCGGCATGTCCTGTTTGTCTGATCCGCACAACAAGTGACTCGTTGCTAGACTGTTTCTTTGCCAGTCGTAGTCACGTAAGGAAGTCAACACACCCATTTTTTTTTTTTACACATAATCACAAGAAACACAGCAAAGTTCTGTGTTTTTTTTAATGCAGATTAAACAAACAAGATATGAAGTGTAGATAGCGGTAGCTTCATATGTTTCGCACAAGTGTGAGAGAGGTATTGATCCTCTCATCTTCCTTTTGTCAAGAAAGCAAATACTATATTTACCAAAATGTCTAAAAATTCCTTTAAAGTCAAGCTTTCTTTACCCTGATCTCTTCCTCTCGACCTCTTTGTTCAAGCAGCGACCAATAACATCTTGCAGACAGAGCTATGTTTCTCTTGGCATGTTTGGCCAAATCTGGCTGTTTGTAACACTCTGATTCTCTCTCTCTCTCTCTCTCTCTCTCTCTCTCTCTCTCTCACACACACACACACACACACATTTTCTACACCACAGGGAAGGAAGTGAATTCGACCTTAAGCAAAAATAATTATTTTCCATTTGGTTTGTAAGTCTTTTATATTTTGAAAAATTCAAAATCATTGTCCTTGCTTTGAAAAAAAAGAACGTGACTAGTTTAAAATGCAGTGTACCGGGCAGCATCCTCTGCTATTGTTCACCTTGTTTGCTGTTTTCTTTTTTTATGTAAAGACTGATTTTCAAGCTGATATGCTATTATATAGAATGTAAAGATTTCCAAACATTTTACTTACACGTATGACTCAGTAAGGACTAAGGGTTGAGGACTGAGGTCTAATTTGACATGCTCACATACAGTACATTTGCTGTGTGTGTGTGTGTGTGTGTGTGTGTGTGTGTGTGTGTGTGTGTGTGTGTGTGTGTGTGTGTGTGTGTGTGTGTGTGTGTGTGTGTGTGTGTGTGTGTGTGTGTGTGTGTGTATCAGTGTTACTGTTACTGTAGCCTTTCCTGTGCCCCTGTCATGAAGATATACAGTTGGTGCAGCAGAAATAGGATCCCTGCTATTCCAACCCATGTCTACATGTTGTGGTTGAGTTATTTAGGGACGCAAATTTAGTATTTGTTGCACATCACATTTCTTTTCTGTTTTAATACACCCAAAAAAACGATTTCAAAATCAATCCCTCAGGTGCTCGTGTGTACACCTGCGCATACTTCTGCAGTATAAATCAGTCCAGATGTGTTTGCGAGCGGTTTCTCCGCGTCCACAAAGAGGACACCGAGCTGATCTCAGGCCCCCGGCTGCCTTCCTGTCTCACACAACATCCCCGTCCCATAGCAGCAGACAGATTTCACCAGCTGGGAGACCAATCAGGTCGCCCCTCGACTTGAACAGTTGTAGGCAGCGGTCTTGGCCGCCGAACAGAAATGTGTCCTCATACCACATCACAACTCGGTGGAAGCTGCTGATACCCTCCGTGCTGTTTATTCCAAGATTTGTAGGCACACCCTTCACCTACAAGGCCACAGCCAAAATAAAGCGTTGGCCAAATTATATGGGTTGGTTTATTAAAGGAAACCGCTTCAGTATGTCGCTGTTCATTATGGATGAACCAGCAGCAATGGAAAGGTGTGGGGTCTCTTGTTTCATCAGCAGCGCCAACTGATTGATTGGTTTATCAATTATGACATCATATATGTGTATGGTTGGCCCTAATTTCAGATAAATGTGTATGTGTGTGTGTTTGACTATTTGTTGGCTCCTTTGAATGCTACTTGTATAATACGGTTTTTTTTACCATTTATTTAAAATATTTCCCACAGTAAATACCATAAATTCTGCAAATATATATTAAACTACCTGTGAATCAAGGTACCAATAGAGATGTCTTTTGAATGTATTTCTTTATGGCAGAAATATAAAAAGTTGCTGTTGAAGCAGCATCCATAAGATCACTATTAATATACCGGCTATTGCTGTAACATAAGAGGTTGCGTGTGAAGGCAGAGGCTGCTGTGTGCAGTCAGGTCACTCTGGTGGTGTATTTCACCGCTGCTGCTGTGGCGGCTCGCCGTTCTTGTCGCTGGTATGTGAGTTATAGGCCGTCACTGAGAACGTGCCAGGTTTTGGGTGCCCTTGGGATTAGATTTTGCATGCACGTGGATGTTTAGGATGATTTAATCTATAAATAATGGGTCAGTTTGAAAGGCAGACTACGAAGGTGGAACATCGCACCATTAATACAAAGACAGCCCAGTCGCTCATGTTAGATTAAAAAAAGGGTGCACGGTGCATATATACCTGATCAACAAGGACAGAATGAAAGCCGCACAGCCTGTCAGTTTTTCCTTCTACTATGTTCCAGTGGCTTCATTCAGTATCACACTACCAGCAGCTCGATTGGGACAAAGCAAAGCAGTGTGCGTGATTGGCTGGTTGCCCCAGGTGTTATTTTCCAGGAGTTATTCGTCATCATTCATGATATTGGCCTAATGTAATAGAGCAGTTATAGTTTCCTGGGCCCAGCACTGTGTTCATGTTGGCAGCTTAATCATGCCCTCACCTGATCCACACGTCACATTATCCTTTTAAAGTGATACAATGAATAACGGATGATTGCAACACCTTCTTTTTCTTAAAGGTGCTAAATACCAAATTCAGAGCAAAACAATAAAAAAAAAAAATCTTCATGCTCACCGCAACAAATTCCCGTCTGTTCCTAAACATCTAAGCATGAATCGAGAATTTGAGAGTTAATCAATTTGGCTGACTGACCCTTTATTGTCGATGTGGATGGCGCTATTACAGAGAAAGGGATAGTTATGTAATATATTCCAGCACTGTAGCTGCCAGTTCGCAGAGAAACGTAAATGGAAAAGTACATTTCCATCTTTGCATGGGACTAACCCTGTTTTTCCAGTGGTCTCAGAGTCGTGGATGTGGGAAGGCTGAGCCGTGGAAAAGGGCTTCCCCCTGTGTGTGAAATCACAAATCACTGTGACAGCAAACCCGAGGAACTCCCTTTTCTGTGGTCTGCACTGGTGCATGACATCGCCATGTTGGCTTCGGGGTACACAGAGACCCTTCTCTTTTCTAAAGACAGAGTGGGATTTGGTTGTTAATATTTCCATTACCCACAGGACGAATAAGAGAGCTTCATGAAACAGAATCTGCATTGTGCCCTCAGTCATAAGAGTCAGGCTCAAAATGTCTGCGGTAGCAGGCGGCTGGACCAGTCCTCTGTGCATTGTTTGAGCCTCATTTAGGAGAGTGTGGGAGGCATCAATGTGAATGAACAGAGTACATTAGCGTCCTTATTTTAGCCGCAGAGCACTCTTTAGGGATCAAAGCCATCGTGTTCCAGGCCTCTGCAGGGCTGTCACACACCAACCACCACCTCTGTTTCATGTCAATCTCTTCGCTTGGCCTTCTCCCCACCCCCGGAGGGGGCAAACGGGTCGGTGATATCACTCATTGTGAAAGCTAAGTGCACAGCTGCAAGGACTGGGCTCGATCTGACAGCTGCCCCTGTGACTCACCGGAGAGGCCTTTCATCACACTGCCGCAAAAGGAACGGGCGTGTTTATCTATAAGAGAGCGAGATGCTAAGTGTCCGCATGCATGTAAGTGGATCAGGATCGGGAACGTGAACGAAAGTCAATCTTACTGCCCATCCTAACCACTCAGAAGGAAATATTTGTAAGAAAAATATATACATACTGTATATACTCATGTAAGCAGTCAGAGTATTTTCCTCGTTCGGGTTTCTTTGGATAAATGCATGTTACTAACAGGATCACTATTGTATTAAATACAGAGTATTCATTTTAGATTAAATATTTATGCAGTATTACATTAATGTATAACATGTATTTTAATCGTAACTAAACCCCACACGGCCAACTTGCAATTAATAGCAGGGATAACAAGGTTTGATTGCTTTTCTGTTTTTAAACTGGCAATCTTGTAATAATCCCTCACAAACGACACAGCCTTTTAATTATTGTATTAATGCAACGGGTGACAACATATTTAAATAACCAAGCGGGAATATTGCACCAGGTGGATTAGTTTCTGTCTTTTAACAGCATGATAGAGAGACGAGAGAGGGAGGGCGATGGAGAGAAGCAGACGCCAGCAGCTTTCGTCAGAGCTGCTGAGGTCTTTGTCTCGAGCTGATTGAAAACACTGTTTGCTCTGTCGTCAATGGTAACAGTCCGTGGTTAAATTATCCCCCAGCCCCGGTGTGAGTCAGACAGAGAACATTTTGCTGATGATATTTAAACAATGAAAAAGCTTTGCAGTTGTTACACGAACACCTTGAATATATCACATTTTTTTTAGGATTTCATAATTTTCACCACAGGATGAGAACATTCTGGTCTAATCTTTATTCATCAAAGCAGGAGGAGCTGCTGGTCACCCACAGATCTCCTTGGCCCTCAAACCTTCTCCTCGATAGGTTGTAGTCTGAGCTGTTTACCAAAACCGTTCCCCTCAGTCTGCATGGGACGTTTTAGTTGCATCTCCTGTGTTGGGCCTCCTTCTGAGAGACGCCTCGGACAGTTGTTGGCTTGTCCGAGCAAATCAAACACTCTCACACACATTGAGAGAGAGAGAGAGAGAGAGAGAGAGGGAGAGAGAGAGTTCCCACTCTTTCTAGCCAACTTTTCCATGAGGTATGATTCCTGCCACTCTTGGGGGAAAGAAACGTTAGCAACAGACCTCCTTCTTATTGAGGAGAGCACACACACACTCGGTCTCATTATTCCCCTGGCACCTGTCAGTAAACACACACACACACACACACACACGGTGCCGACTTTTCCACTGCTGGTAGGTGGGAGGAGAGTGGAAGGTAACGCAGAGACACTAATGGACTCACCATCTTCTGCCTCAAGCCCCTTCTTTGTAATCAGGCAGGGAAACACAAACAGGGTTTGCTGATGTTATCACGAATTCCACTGATGCAGTGGGCCGAATGTTGAATGTCGACAACGAAATGCTCCAACGTGCAACGCCTCTGTTTATTCACGTGGGTTCCCACAAGCCTTAGAAATCTAATAAAAGATCAAAAACATTCTACAAATGTGACTAAAATATATCTAGTAGGGCTAGACCAATAAATAGTCTGATATCAGCTTATTGCAGATACATCTGTATCAGTGTGTACGTTGGCCGACTGACAAGAAATATCCTCGGATCTCAAGATTACATCTTGACAGGTTCATCAGTGAACAGTACAGCGAGTGCTCACTGGCGATCCCTCACAATATGTAGCGTGCTTTGTTTTCCATCGGTTTCAAGGTTCAAAAGCGGACTAAGTGTTAGTGATTTAACTTTAGTGGTGTACGGATCTTATGTGGTCCTGGATCGTGTTGCAGCTTCTCTGTTCTGTGTGATCTCAGCTGTTCCCATGATGCCTTTGCCTGATATCAGACCGGGTTGTCAACTCGTAGCACTTGAACTCGGTGGAGTGGGCGGATTCAAAGGTGTGGACCCAGGCGAAGGATGGCTAGCACCGCTTCCATATGGCTGCAGACGCTTCCTGTTCAGGCGTCAGAACTTCTCATGAAAAGTGTTCCCAGTTTGGCTTCATTAGCCCCACTCTGCTCTTTGTGCACGGCTGCAAAGCAGGTGCAGTTTATATTTTAGTGGTTTAATTGTCGTACACTCACGTCGGTGTACTGTGAGAGACGTCAGCTGTTTATCCAGCTAAACTTCACCACCCACCAGAGACAACATGAGCAGGTGGTTGCCATGGTCACAGAGCGCTGTGTTTATCTGTTGCCGTGCAGGAGAGGAGGGGTGTGTGTGTGCGTGTGTGTGTGGGGGGGGGCGGTAGATAGAATCCAGAGAGAGGCAAAGGCCAGCCAAAAATAAACCCATACAGCAGGTCGAGCCCACACCATACACGGCACCAGATAAACAGGCAATGCCCATTTTATGGTCGGATCGTATGGCCATACCTAAACTGCCATGGGAGATGTGCCGATCACGTGATCTGACAGGTGTTTGTCTTTGATATCAACATTGAAAACCAATTTTTACTTTAAATATTGCAAGTTAGCGCTGACATAACTCTACAAAACCCACCTTATCGAGTCCAGTATGAGTTTTCAAACCTTTAGTCTCCTTGAAAACATTGATATTGGCAGTGATAAATCAACACATGTCCCAATATACCTCTTCACACTCCCAAATATCCCTCCTCCTCATGTGTTGCTCTCTGCTGTCAGTCGGCCCTGCTGTTTCTGCGGGACAGTCAGTCTGGATGTGGCAACAGACGAACACGTCAAACCAAATTTGCTTTTAGCTTTGAGCTAATATTCAGATTGTGAACCTTTATGTATAGAAAACGATGAGCCCAGTCTCAGACAACCTATCAAGGCCAAGCTATACGGTGAAGACACAGATATCAAAGGATGCTCTTTTTTGTTGTAAATGTAATAAAAAAAGAATTGAGGCATTGTGACTTACTCTCACACATCTTATGCTTGTATAAAGAGAAGCAGTGAGGTGGCACCGAGGTGCAGCAGGGTGAGATCTTTAATCCCTCTAGGGGCCACTGACATGCTGTTAAGATGCTAACATAGTTAGCATGGTGCTCCTTCTCCTTGTGTGGATGTCTGGTAACATGGACATATCGTTTCTGCAGCACTGATTTATTGGCAGCAGGTCAGCAGTAACTCTCTGTACACTGTGTGGTAAAGAAAAAGACTGGGAGGGAAGTGTAAGTGGACACCACAGATGGTATGGCCCTACTTCTGGGTTCGCACATACAGTTACTTTGTGTGAAACTGCCACTCTGCCGTGCTGTGTACGTTTTACGGCTAAACTGAAACTGTGCAAACCAACCAAGTCTTTCCAGTGAAGCGAAAGCGGCATCATACATTATAGAACATAGCACATCTATAATTTAAAGCTAATCCATGTCTTTTTCGAATATAAAATGTGTTTGCTGTGAGATTTGATTGGAAATCAAGATGTTAAGTCACAACATTGAAAGTGTGTGAGTTCAGAATTTATAGAGAAATGATAGCAAAGTGGCAGGAAATACTCCTGTGGTTACAGATGCAACAGCCAGTTAGCATTAGTTTCAATATGACTGTGGAGTTGCAGGTTATTTATTTGAATCCCCATAGTTTTATAGTTATTTCAGGGATGTGGTATACAGCACCTGTCACCACACCTGACTATGTTATTATGTTAATACTTGGAAGTATAGAACAACTGGCTGCAGCCATGTTGGCACTTGATTGCTGGCCTGTGATTGACACCACTAGATGGCACTCTACACAAGCTACAAGCAGTAACACGTGTGCAGTGACTGTATAGATGACTTGAGTCTGTGAAGCGTCACGCTCGTATTTACAATTTAATTTCTCACCCAAAGGCCATTAACTTCACTTTCTCAAGCTGATCATTTTCACATGGCATATTAAAGGAAATGCCATAATTTGCACGAATCATACAATACAATCAGTGTGGCACCATGTCTGATAATATTGTAGTAAATGTCAATTTGAAAATTATTCAATTGACACATTGTGATTCCTTAATGTAATGCTTCATTGGCTAAATAGTCTTCTGTTTTTCTACTATTTGTCTCACTCAGGACAAAGTGAAGCCACCGAAGACGTCCAAATCCCAGGCTGCAGAGACGGTGGTTGAAGGCCAAGTCGTGGAGGGCCTTGAGCAGATACCCGAGGGACAAGAGGGACTCCCAGACAAGCTCAACTCAGATGAGGAGGTGGAGATCGAGGAGATCATCGAGGAGTCTCGTACCAAGCGCATCCAGCGCACCACCAAGCAGCAAGTGGACAACATAAAGAAAGCCTTCTCCAAAGAGAAAATGGAGAAGACCAAGTTGAAGACAAAGGAGAACTTGGAGAAGACCAAGCAGAGAACCCGCGACAACATGGAGAAGACGAGACAGAGAACCCGCGACAACCTGGAGAAGACCAAGCACAGCCTGGAGAAGAAGATGGGCAAGCTCGGGACCCGCATGACCCCCAACATGGAGCGCAAGGCCAAGATGAAGAGCTCCAAAGACAAGGCGAAGAAATCCCTCACTCCCGACCACACCGTCTACGCTCGCTCCAAGACCAGCGTGTACCGCGTGCCCCCCTTCACCTTCCACGTGAAGAAGATCCGAGAAGGGGAGGAGGAGGTGGTGGTGCTGCAGAACACGGAGATGGTGGAGGTGGCCGAGGGCGAAGACGAGGACCAGCCAGGCGGAGAGGAGAACGGCCTGGGGGTGCACGTGGAGGTGGAAGAAGGGGAGCTGGTGAGGGTAGACAGCCCAGAGATGGATGCTCTGTTGGAGGTGACTGAGGACTCTCGGCTGGTCGGGCCAGAGCACCTAAAGAAGGTCCAGAGCGACTAGAGGGCCGTCGCTCTGCAGGGCTGCGAAGGGAGCGACGAGAGGGCAACGAAGTCAAGTCACAAGGACACAATATTAGTCGTCGGGAACTTTCTAGACTTGGTCACAGTCTATGACATCACATTTTGTTTTCTGTTCTCTTTTTACTGAACCCAACAGGGATGACTTTCATATCTGCTCCATTAAGCATACAAATAAGAAAAAAACAACACTAGGTTTTGAAACATGCTGCACGCTGACTGGTTACGTTGAGGCTATTTGCTGTTTGCCGTTGGTTTGATCAATTGTGTGGCTATAAGAATTTAAAAAAAGGTATAAATAGTCTTTGCTATTGAGGATGTAATGTATAATCTAATATTTGCCATGTATGATATGCACATTAGTGGGTATGGTGACGGGAAATTGTTGGTTTTAGTAACGTAATGTGCACGAGTGAAACACAGTAAATAAACATAGAGGCAAGTGGTAGGCCTGTAGAAGAAGTAGAGATCTATGGCATAAAGGTTATTTACTGCCAATCACTCAGCCATTGCGCCGAATGTATCAATATAATGTAAATGACTGAAAATAGAAGCGTAATGTCTGATAAATGATGTTGGGAACATCAAAAACACTCACAGATAGCAGAGCAATAAACAGCTAACGTTACTGTTGTGAACAATCGCTTTAAGACGTAATGTTTTACTTTTTGTGCTTTGATTATAAAAGACGCAGGATTATGAAACCTCCAATCTATTCTGGATCACTCAGTAGAACATCAGCTATATATTATTATGAAATAGTCAAAGCTGACATCAATGAGATTTAGAATGTAGCCTTTTGTATCTTTCACAATGAGTGCTTGAAAACGTGCTCGATCATCATTTTACTGTAATGTTTTGATGTGTGCTCACCGTGCTTTATGTGTCGCATCTGGACATGCTGTACTCACCAACCTCCACAGAGGAGAAGAAATCCAACCCTGTCACCATGGTCACAGCCCATCGCAGTGCATTTGCACGTCTCTTAATTTTTCACAAAGGTAATGCCAGACGGACAAATGATGGTTTGAAGAGCGAGATGACAGTTTAATAGCTGACTACGTAACAAGAGGAGATGAGCAAATGTCATCCTGAATGCAGTCTTTGTGAGAGACGGCACACAGTCAAGTGTTATGAATGGCATGGCACTTTAATAAATGTTAAAACATTTAACACAAACCGTACGTTTTTTTTTTTTGCAGAGGTGCAATCTTGTGTACTTCCTATGATTTAAGAAAGGAACGTCCACACGGATGAAAAGAGCTGTCTGACCATCATTGTAAGCGAGAGAATGAGGCGATTGTGGAGAATTGGAGGAAGCTACAATAATTGGATTGTAATTACTCTGAACCTCGAATTAAACTGGTAATGCCATGTGTTCAATAATTGCCACCTTTGGTGAGGAAAGCACACGGGGCTCCAGAAAGGGATGTGCAGAGACTGTGTGTGAGCTTGATGTGGTGCAGGCACGCAGGAGCCCACTGTGTAGCATGGAGAACCATTAAAATAATCAATGGGCGGGGGAATGCAATTAAGGAGAGTGCTCCCTCAGAGAGCCGGGCAGGATAGAGAACAGTGAGGAGAACTGACAAAAGGTGTGTGCGTGTGTGTGTGTGTGTGTGTGCGTGTGTGTGTGTGTGTGTGTGTGTGTGTGTGTCGTAGTGAAGAGTAAGTATGTGCATACCATATAACCACACTTATATCTCCAAGTTTATGTCGGCATCCCATGAAAATTTCCACGAAGCAAATAAATCAATTACAGGCCTGTGACATCACATAATGATTGTAATATTATGTAGTGAATAATTATATAATTTTAGTATTTTTTTGGTAAAAACATTCGCATTGTTTTGCACACCAAACATCATAAGACTTGTAAGATATTGGTCCCGTTGGAAAAAAGAAAGAAGTGTGTTTTTGCCACCATGTTTGTTTTGCCTTGTCTTGACCTACTGGTTATTAAAAATACATAGCATACAATTTATGCTATAAGCTGAGGTAGTCTAGTTTATACAGAGACATTGTCATTTAATTAGAAAGAATGCTGCAAGACTGTGAGACATAATTGCTCTTTGTGTTATTGATTCATACTCAAATAATGAAGCTTGCCTTATATTTTGTGTCTGAGGCCTCTTTTGCCACTTCAATATTAATAAAAGCTCACTGATAATATACATTGCCTATTATTGTGTTTTCTCGAATTGTATAAACATGTAATATACCTGAATATTGTGTGTCACTGTGTGTGTTTTATTCTCTTAGTCCACTGAATTAGGATCAGGAGAGGTCGATACCAATACACAACACCACTGGCGATATTAAACTCTTGATGACGTCGACGCTGCCAGTAACTCAGATGACTTCCAGGCCGGCTGTTCTGTCGAGCTGCGCGTGCTCCTTCCGCTGCAAATGAGCGCGCTGGCCTGCTCTGTGGTCCACGCGCAGGGAGGGTAGGCGGGCAGGAACAGCGCAGTTGCGACAGCAGTAAACACGACGTTCTCAACCAACCTCACCATGAAGCCCCGCCTCTTCTACATATAACCCGCATTCCGATTGGCTACAGTAAAATTACCGTCTCCTATTGGCCGTGAGAGCTGTCAGTCAAGTAGTTGACAGAGTTTGTTTGGCTGGGAGCACTGCAGTAGGAGATGGGCTCGGTGAGAAGGTTTTTACGTCTGTTGGAGGAGTGTTTCCCGTGTTGGCAAGAAAACCCAGACAGTTACGATCTCTTTCTGTGCGTTACTTCTCGTTTTTGTGTGTTCAACTTCTACGAAAGTCGTCACTGACTGTCATTGTCAGTGTTTTTGAGTCGAACACCTTTTTTTTTTTTTTTTTTTTGACGGAGAAACTTTACAAAGGAGTAACAACGAGCTATTAAGTAAGCGACTTCTGCTTTTTGGCATGTTTCTTATATTTCATTATGACAGTTTTGTTACAGCAAGACCACGTTCATGCATCGCTAGCTCTATCAGACAAACCGCTACTGAACTACAACTGCAGCTCTGTGTCTAGGTTGTAAGCTGAGGAAGCCATTATGTGTCCTCGGTGTTACATAAGTTATTAAAGTGTAGGTGCGTTCTATCTGCTGCTAACTCATTTCTGCAAGCTCCTCACCTTATGGGGCTGACAATATATATATAATAACCAAGTCTTGGTTGTTTCTAATAGGTTTGTTTTAATGGTTTTTAATTAGATTCTGCTCATTATGATTTGATAATGGTCACACGTACGTCATGTTGTCGTCAAACAGGACCGAATAATTGCTGTAACTTGACTGTGATGCTGTTTGGACAAAGAGTCAGATCCAGGTCATTGTTGTGTGTCTGCCTTTAATTGGCACACGCCCATCTCTGTCCCACCTGCAGGCCAACATGTCTGACACCTTGCACTGGAATTCACTTCTTCTATTAATCAAATTCAGATCTCCAAATCTTCCCAGGAAGATTGTTTCCTGTCTTTTGTGCAGCTGTGGAGTCCTGGTGATACAGTGTGTCAGAGAGGCCACTACACTCCTTGGCTGTAGTCATTGTTCTTAAGAGTCAAAGCATGACTGTTATGAAATGCTTTATCACTTAACGTTACATCATATTGTTTGTGTTCTCGCCTGTGTTTACAGCGACCATATAACGCTTGCTGGCATGGTCGCTGGTGCCTTTTTGTTTGCTTGAGGAAGTATGTTCCTGGAATATCGGTGACCTGAGAAATAGATAATCGTATCACATGTGTGCTTTTACAGGTAGTGTGCCACACATGTTCTACTGAGGCATTGGACACCTGACATCTGGCAGGCCCGGCACATTGCTGGCAAAGTCTACTTGAATACACACCAGATTGAAATTCAAAATTCACACAGAGATGTTAAAGATGTGGCGTTAAGACAAAAGCCTTATATAATAGTCAATATTTGTGAAAAATCATCATCAAAGGCTGTCATTTCTAATGTGTGTGACCCAGACAACATGTTTCCGTCATTTGACCAATATGTTCAGACATCGTGGACCCATTAAGACCGTACTGCCCAAAATAACTTTTCTATAAACTAGTTGCTTCTAAACATTGTTTGAAATCATTGTTTCATAACGATGGAACAGTATTGAGCCACTTCTGAGACTTTAAACAGAGGCTCATGGATAGTCTCACAGAGGGACAGATTGGAAACTGTTTTGTAATTTCAACCCAAATAATTCACCAACAATAGAAAGCAGGAAACTCAAATTCACGTGATGAAAAATGAAACTAATCCTCTCACATTAGTCAATCAAGTGAGAGCTCTTTGATGTGATCCTCTCAGAGGAACGTAGGTCATATAAAAACTATCACGCTCGATGGACACTTTCTGTTTTGTCCCTTACATGCTTAAAAACAACCCCTCACCCGCATAATGTTGAGAATAATTGTCGTAAATGAAATGTTGTGGCTTCCTCGGGCCACTGACACGGTTTAGGTGAAGCATAGCGTCTATGTTTTTGTTTCGGTTTCAAACTAAAAAACCTTACACTTACCAGTTCGTTAGATATTTAGTTGTTGAGGCTGTGGTTAGCAGTGGTTCTATATCGGGTCGTACAATACTTCAAGGACTTTCTAATACTCTTCCCCCTCGTGTATATAAATGGCGGTGGGATAAACATTAAGAACAAGGGGGAGTGATGCAGCAACATGGACAGATGTTGAACGCAACTACAGCCACTTGTTTAAACTGTACAGCGCTATCTTTGTGTCAGCGAGAGCAATATCTTAGCTCCTGGAAACTGAAAGCAGAATCTAATCTCTTGGCGAGAACATGTCTTAGTCATCAGTTAACAAAAGTTAAACTTCTGTTTTTGTATCTCAAAGTATTGTACAACTAACAGACGAGTCAAACTTTGGAGGGAGGCCTAATTCAACAGTATGTAATAAGGTGCAGCCGGCTGTTAGGTAAGATGTGAAGGCTAACCCCATACAGTAGCTCCTCCACTGAACACAGTCGGTGGGGCAAAGGTCATGTGTTGCTATCTGCTTTAGGGAGTTGACAGATGTGCACGTTGGCCAAAGTTTTTCGGTGGAGGCGCAGCGTTCCACTGAACAGGAAGTGACTTCTGAACATTTGTTGTCATCATTTATTTTACAGAGGAATCCGGACATTTAGCTATTTCTCTGTGGCCGCTGTGAGAATAACTCTGATAAGACGTGTGTGTGTGTGTGTGTGTGTGTGACACACACAACAAAAATGTACTCATATTTGTGTGTGTGTGTGACACACACAACAAAAATGTACTCATATTTGTGTGTGTGTGCAGGTTTTAGGAGGTGTACGTCAGGATGGCCCAGTGGAACCAGTTGCAGCAGCTGGAGACCAGGTACCTGGAGCAGCTCTACCACCTGTACAGCGACAGCTTCCCCATGGAGCTCCGGCAGTTCCTCGCCCCCTGGATCGAGAGTCAGGACTGGTGAGACGCATTCCCTGGGCTCTGTTATGAAAGCACGTTTTGTCACTTATGTCTGCAAACACAATGGTGGCATTGCATTCCTTTTCATCGCCCAGAAAAGAAATACGACACCTTTCCCCCTTTTGTACTCTTCCTCATGTGGAGTGCAGTATATTTAGATGGCGTTTAAATAGCATTTGTGAAGCTGTGGTTTCACCTCTTAGAAGGAACTAGACGTCCTTATTACCCTGATTATCCCCTCCTCTCCTTTTTTATAAGGGCTTACGCCGCCAATAAGGAGTCGCACGCCACGCTGGTGTTCCACAACCTCTTGGGGGAAATAGACCAGCAGTACAGCCGGTTCCTGCAGGAGAACAACGTTCTCTACCAGCACAACCTGCGCAGGATCAAGCAGCACCTGCAGAGCAAGTACCTGGAGAAGCCGATGGACATCGCTCGCATCGTGGCCCGCTGTCTGTGGGAGGAGCAGAGGCTGCTGCAGACCGCCACCGCTGCTGTACAGGTAGAGAGGAGCGACGCTAGAACCTGGTGGTCATATATAACGTCAAAAGAGCTTCAGCACAGCCGTGAGAAGTGTTGGTTTCATTCTCTTGCAGGACGGCCAGGCTGCACATCCCACCGGGACGGTAGTGACGGAGAAGCAGCAGATTCTGGAGCACAACCTCCAAGACATCAGGAAGCGGGTGCAGGTCAGTTCCCGTCACAGTACTTGAATACAGCACAAAATAATCCATAACACTATTTAATTTGCCTAAATGAGTCTGTGTCCTCTCATAAATGTATTTGTTTTTCTTCAGGATATGGAACAGAAGATGAAAATGCTTGAGAACTTGCAGGATGACTTTGACTTCAATTACAAGACATTGAAAAGCCAAGGAGGTATATTCTAATTCACATTTATTTTCTTAGCTTGTAGCTGTTGATTAGTTGCGTGCTGACCGATGACACGTCCACCCTTCTGTGCAGAGTTGTCCCAGGACCTGAACGGGAATAACCAAGCAGCTGCCACCAGACAGAAGATGGCTCAGCTCGAGCAGATGCTGAGCGCCCTGGACCAGCTGAGGAGGGTGAGGAGTGTTTATGCTTTACGACAAAAAAGAAACGCAAAGAACAGTCGTCCATGCTGCATCTTACATGCTAAGCCACCAGTTTGTGAACTTTTCTGGATTTGCTTTATGGGGCCGAAACTGGAGGAGGGGTCTTAGTGTGACACCAATCATATCTTAAAAGAGGAGTTGCATTATCTTTGCAAAGGGAGACAGTGGGTTTTAAGGGAAATAAAGCGTTATTCGTTATGTATTTGTTAATAACTTCATTATGGGTACTTTATGCTGTGCTTTTTTTTTTTTTTTTTGTAGCAAATTGTGACCGAGATGGGAGGCTTGCTGACCGCCATGGATTACGTGCAGAAGAACCTGACCGATGAGGAGCTAGCGGACTGGAAGAGGAGGCAGCAGATTGCCTGTATCGGAGGTCCACCCAACATCTGCCTGGACCGCCTCGAGACATGGTAACCAGGGAGGCTCATTTCAAATCGATAGAAAAGTATTTTGACAGACTCTGGACCCGCATTGAGTCCTGTTTCATCAAGTCGTCTTAACTTGAACCGGGTCTGATTTTTTTTTTTTTTCTAACCCAGGATCACATCCCTGGCTGAGTCCCAGCTCCAGATCCGCCAGCAGATCAAGAAACTGGAGGAGCTTCAGCAGAAGGTGTCCTACAAAGGAGACCCCATCATCCAGCACCGGCCCGCCCTGGAGGAGAAGATCGTGGACTTGTTCAGAAACCTGATGAAGAGGTGCTGCACGCGACACGTATTTACCGTTATTATTACGATCACAAGAGTGTTGATGGTTGAGCTTAAGGAGCAATCTGTGGTGGAGAGATTTTGAGGCTCCCTCTTACTAACGATACGGAGCTTTCAGTCGCATCACACGGCCTTCGTTTTAACAAATGTGATGACATCCGAGCCGTCTCCATTCTCCGTAGGAAGACCGTGTGGTGCACTTAAAAGCTGCGAATCATTAGGCCTTCAGATTGTCTTCACCATATGTTGTTGTGATGTCTGCCGGACTCTGAAACGTGACCCACTCTCGTCTTCTAGTTCGTTCGTGGTCGAGCGACAGCCTTGTATGCCCATGCATCCAGACAGACCTCTGGTCATAAAGACAGGAGTGCAGTTCACGAATAAAGTGAGGTAAGATGCAGGCCTGCAGGACACAACGTACACGTTTCTACGCTTTGTATTATGTGTCCCCATGTGACTGAGAGTGCAGCATTTTATATCCTAATCATCTTTTCTCTCATTTTCACAGGTTACTGGTAAAGTTTCCTGAACTCAATTACCAGCTGAAAATTAAAGTTTGCATTGACAAGTGAGTTTTTTTTTATCTGGAGCTTCTAACATTTACATTAAGTCACCTTATGAGAAACTGCTTTACTGATTTGAATTAATTTTTTTTAGGGAATCTGGAGATGTGGCTGCAATTCGAGGGTACGACTTTAAGGCCGACGCTTTAAGACCGCGTTTGATGTTATTTTTTATTTTATTTTTAAAGAGCCTCACTTCATGCTGCAACTTGATTTCCTCAGGTCACGGAAGTTCAACATCCTTGGAACCAACACGAAAGTTATGAACATGGAAGAGTCCAACAATGGCAGCCTGTCAGCCGAGTTTAAACACTTGGTGAGTAATAGAGCTGATGGAGCGCACTGCTCGACAGTGAAGGTATCTGATAAACGCCTGCTGTGGATCACTGACTTCCTGTTTTGTTACAGACCCTGAGAGAACAGAGGTGTGGTAACGGTGGCCGGACCAACAGCGACGTAAGTACTGTCTGTGTGTGACACTTGGTGAGATAGAGAGTCATGTAAAGTGTCAATCCTTAAGATTTGACACCATATTTACTGGTGGAAACAGCAGATGGGGTTTAATAACAGAATACTGGGGGCAGCTTTGATAATGTTCTGTCTTCAGTGGACGTTTGAACGTCTGTTTTTTTTCTCCAGGCCTCTCTGATTGTCACAGAGGAGCTCCACCTGATCACTTTTGAGACGGAAGTCTACCACCAAGGCCTGAAGATCGATCTGGAGGTCAGTATCAGTGTCTCTGTGAACTCGGGAGACATTTCCGTATCCTCAGTTAAACTTTCATCTCACACCAGAAGTCAACCACAACTCTGAAGCACACAACGTAAGATTACAACAGCGTTGTTCTTTGACCAAAGTATGCAGAACGAGACAAATGAGTCATTAACCGAGTCCTCCACCTCCAGAGGAATGTCACTACCTCTGCCTCTGAATGAGCTGTGACTTAAAGTCAAACCTCCCCCCATCAGCCCACATGTATTGACCCGGTGAGAAAGGCTTTTCCTTCGATCTGCAGACTCGGTCATCATCGTGTATTTTGCTCACTCTCAACGCACCACAGAGCTTCCATGTGACTCTGAGTCAAAACACAACACGCTGTGTGAGCCTCAGAGCGACGGCATCTGCGACATACTTTATATCTTCATGGCGAAACCAAGGTCTATAGATAATGTGAAGACACGTTATGTGAAGCAGTGAGTGGTTATTCAATTTTATTCTCGTTTCCTGCGATCAAGATGTAAGAAACTGAGCGGGTACTTAAACCCTGGGCCTCGACTGAGTCGTTGGAACACTAGAACATGCGTCTTGACGTATTATCATTTCATCTCACCCACAAACGCAACCCACATCTCGGGGTGTGATGCCTGCATTGGTTGCTGGACAAAGGACAACCCCTTTTACACCAAAATGCCTCCTCATGCTAAGAACAGCAGCCCGTCCTCGAGGTGTACGAGTAGTACAGTTGAGAGGACCACCTGAAGAAGTCCTATTACAAGACGACGTGCTGGAATGGAAGCGGGAACATTTTCGCATCGTCGTGCGAGAGTAAATGTCGGCAAGGAATAACCAAACGTGTGATATATATATATATATGTTAATGTTTCCTCCGTTTGTGCAGACCCATTCCCTGCCTGTGGTGGTCATATCGAACATCTGCCAGATGCCCAACGCCTGGGCCTCCATCCTGTGGTACAACATGCTCACCAACCACCCAAAGGTGAGACGGCACCCTCTGCTGGGAAGGGGGCTGAACTCTGCTGGAGAGAGAATGTTCATCTGTTTAGCCGTGTTAAACGCTTGTTGTGTCTTTAAGCCGTGTTGGTCTGCGTGTTCTCTCTGTGTACAGAACGTGAACTTCTTCACCAAGCCTCCGGTGGGGACGTGGGACCAGGTGGCCGAGGTGCTGAGCTGGCAATTCTCCTCCACCACCAAGCGAGGCCTGACCATTGAGCAGCTCACCACACTGGCTGAGAAACTACTAGGTGAGGGTGTCGCGCCTTTTAAAGTCTCCAAAAAAAAACAGTTCAACCGAACACCGCGTCATGTATTCATGTGTGATGTTATTGTCCGTCCAGGGCCGTGTGTCAACTACTCCGGCTGTCAGATCACCTGGGCCAAGTTCTGTAAGGTACTGACCTTTAAAAAAACAACAACAAACTCCCGGTTCAATCGGCCATCTTGTATTGCTTCAGTGCGAGTTATTTTTCTTCTTCCTCTCCAGGAAAACATGGCGGGCAAAGGCTTCTCCTTCTGGGTGTGGCTGGACAACATCATTGACCTGGTGAAGAAGTACATCCTGGCCCTGTGGAATGAAGGGTGAGATGGCCGTCCCTTTATGTTCACGAGTCCCCTGTTTCACATGATGGAGAGCGTTGCTATGTTTAACGTCCGGAATCTAATCGTGTGACTTCCTGTCGCTTTGCAGGTACATCATGGGCTTCATCAGCAAAGAGAGGGAGAGGGCCAGTCTGAGTCCGAAACCTCCCGGCACGTTCCTGCTGCGCTTCAGTGAGAGCAGCAAGGAGGGCGGCATCACATTCACATGGGTAGAGAAAGACATAAGTGGTGAGTTAATGTCAAAAAAATAAATAAAAAATATCCTCAGGATTTACTGTATTTTCCGTTTTGGCACTGAGCGTCCTCGTGTTGTTTGTAGGGAAGACCCAGATGCAGTCGGTGGAGCCGTACACCAAGCAGCAGCTCAACAGCATGTCCTTCGCCGACATCATCATGGGCTACAAGATCATGGACGCCACCAACATCCTGGTGTCCCCTCTCGTGTACCTCTACCCCGATATCCCCAAAGATGAAGCTTTCGGGAAGTACTGCCGGCCAGAAGCAGCTCCTGAGCCCGAGATGGGAGGAGACTCCACGAATAGTAAGTCACTGACTCCACCCACAAAATCACCATCTGTCTGTCAATTACTCCCCTTACGTTGTTTTTCTCGCATCCCTCCGCGGCAAACAAAAAAAACTGAGATGAATGAACAGATGTTTTTTTAAAGTTTAGCTGTTAAACGCGGCCCCGATTCACTTTCACTTTCACTTCGAGGTAACCTGCAGTGAGTAACTGATATACAGATGGTTCCTTTAAGAGAAGCAACACATACGACTTATTATGCATGTTACGTCTCGCAAGTTTCTTCTGTTGTGTTCAGTATTATTTGTGCTAACGTGTTTCTTTTCCCCGACAGCTATTCAGCCATACTTGAAGACAAAGTTCATCTGCGTTACACCGTAAGTATCCGTCACTCCTCTCTTTTTTTTAA
Source organism: Anarhichas minor (assembly GCF_050575085.1). Taxonomy (NCBI): domain Eukaryota; kingdom Metazoa; phylum Chordata; class Actinopteri; order Perciformes; family Anarhichadidae; genus Anarhichas; species Anarhichas minor. The sequence goes on from NW_027466453.1 coordinate 9,021,707, forward strand.
ATCATCAGTATTTATGGGAAGATCTGGTTCAAAGAAAAGACAACCAATCAGGTCCTACTCTCACTGTGAGTCATCGCTGTCGTCGGAAGGGAACCATCACCCTGTTCTCACACCGAGGAGACAGTTTCACTTTAGACTTACCGCAGCTCACACCTGCTATCGGGTGCTTGATATGCACAACGTGTTGTTATTGGATATGTTTACTTGTGAGACGGGGAGACGAGGGTTTGAGGGTGTGCTGCTGCTGGGTTGTGAGGTGTGCTCAGTGAGATCCTCACCTGTCTCCGTAGGTGTCCCTCCGTGTTCATGGACTTGCCGGACAGTGAGCTGCTGCTTGGGAGCGGATTCCCAGGGTAGGCGCTCGGGGGAGGGGGGGCAGTAGCATGTAGGGAGGGCTTTGTGTGTGTGTGTGTGCGTGTGCATCTTGTTACTTTTGTCTGTGTGTTGGACGGGTGGGTTCCAGGGATTTCTAGTGCCGTGTCCCCGCCGACATAACTCCTGTTCATTGTTTCCAACTCACCGCCACTTGACCTGCGTCCTAATACAAGAGCGTCTCCCCGCCATTCATCACTTTCTCACTCTGTTCCTCAACCAGATCCATCTGTATGAATTCTACAGTCCAACGTATTTTTCATACGATTGCATGAGAAGAATTGATGAGAAGTTCCAGATAGTAGTAGTTTTATTGATGGAAAATAATTCAAAAGTCAGTTTGAATGATCGCGGAAGTAAAATAACACACATTGACCGTAGCTGTTGTTAACATCAGTTCAACGTTAAACCGTGTTAGTGTGCTGAGCACCTGCCTGAAATAGAAGCAGGAAACCGTGTGAAACATCTGGCCAGTCTGTCCTGGTTTAATTCACGTATTTCTATATTCATATCTCAATATTTGTGAGTATTTTACCACGGATCCACCCCATTCTCCATCTGCTGTACCGTCTGTTGGGCACGCCTCTGCACACTGACACGAATGCTGAAACTGTTTGTCGATGATGAGCCTGCTGGACCCTTTCACTCATTAACCACTGCTCTGTGTATCACACTGGGGACGCACCAAAACAGCTGGATGGCATGTCGGCGACAATGCGGCCGATCTATTCCATTCAATTCAATGTCTATGTGCCATATGCATCATCTACTGGAATGCAAATTCCTCTTCAAGTTCTGACGCAATTTGTTGCGGCATTTAAAATGTTAACACTTGAATTGTGATTCCTTCATTTTGAAGATTTTTATCAAGTTGCTAGAGTACGATTTGAATCCACGTGCAAGTGTGTGTGTGTGTGTGTGACCATCGGTGAGCCTTTCAGTTTGTGATATACCATTTATCTTTTTTTTTTTTGTTCATTTCTTTTCTCACAGCACAAACTCTGGAAACACCAGTGACCTGTTCCCCATGTCGCCGCGCACCCTCGACTCCCTGATGCACAACGAAGCCGAACCTAATCCAGGACATTTGGGTGAGTCCGTTACACACACACGCACGCACACACACACACACACGTCGTTGCCGTAGAACTCGATTAATAAGTAACATTAACAGCAACATTGTTCTTGGATTTGCTTTCCGCAGACTCGCTGACGTTGGACATGGATGTAGCATCGCCGATGTGAAGAGGTTTCCCCGACTGTCTTTATTTCCTTCGATGGGATTTGGATATTGTGTCGTGATGGAGGATATTATGATGATTTTTATTTTCTCCCTCTGTCCACATAATCTGCCTCCCTTTCACACTGAATGATTTGAAAAGACGTTCTTTTAAAAGAGCACTTCCACTCGTTTCGGCTCTCACCTGTAGCTCAGCGCGTGGACCGGTTGTATTTTAATAAGCAGCATCCTGCTCCCATCCAGTACCTCCACATCTGCATAAAACGTCTTCAGTACCTTTTTAATTATCTGGAATTATATTTTTTTGAGAAAAGTGTTTTTGACTTTTTACAAATGTTTATGAATTCATGTGGTTTTTGTTTTCTTTGAATAAGAAATGTAACAAGCATACTTGTTGTATAAGCTATGGCGCTTTGTAATTCTACTATTGTCGTGCACTTAATGGTCCGTTTTAAGTCTGTTGTTTTGCATTTCTAACCCCGGCCAAATGGTGTCCCGCAGTACCTCGGTGTCATTTAACACGGTTTCTGTTTCATGATAGCGTTGACTCAAATTGGAGTATTTCTTGTATATTTCTCAGAACCATTTGGAGTGTTACAGAACTGTGGAGAGAGGAAACAAAAATGAATTTAAGACACTCTTTCTTTCTTCCCGTTATTTCCTTTTCAGAGAAACTTGTTATTGAGATAACCACTGATGCTTAACAACGACATGTCGCTCTAACAGAGTGAACAGAGTAAAGTTTCTGATCCTTCGTACCGTTGAGCGAACCCCCGTCGACATGTTTGTCCGTCATGCCATGAGATGTCGAGAGGATTTCTGTAAAATACGCTCTTAACTATTCTTTATTTGGCAATAAAAACAAGTCAGCACTGAAAGTAGTCGAGTCATCTGTCGGTGTAATTATTGTCTCGTGTGTTTTCTAATGTTTTATGTTTAAACATTTCAACTGTGTGTTATTGGAGGACAGACAATATTTATCTACTGGGACTAAACATTAATAACTTATTAAAGAGTCAGTTTGAAGCACAAAATTCATAATTGAACTGCTTCAGTTTCGGGGTCCTGGTATTGTGCATGCTGGCTCACTGTCAAGCTTACCAAACACCGCTGTAGCTATTGTTTATGTTATTAGTAAGTTTAAAATCAGCGCTGTGAAAAGGGACTTTTAATATTCAGTCATATTCAACATGTTTCACACTCATGTATGTAATAACCTGCCCAGGGACCACAGATGAAAATCAGCTAATTGAGGCACATTTTACATTGAGGTAAAACATTAAATGTTGATTATTGTGCAGTGTCCCTGGTACTTCAAAACCAGTGTGTGTGTGTGTGTGTGTGTGTGTGTGTGTGTGTAGACCAGATACCAGATCAGAAGTTGCTGGATGAGTGACCTCACTGCCTCTGATTCTGAGAACTGGACGAGAAGTGACGAGCCGAAGTTTTTCAGGTCAGTTCTCACACAATGAACAAAGAGACGTCAGATCGCTCTTCTGCTCAAGCTGGAGGAAGTCTAAAACAGGTTTTATTGGAGTGAACTTCATTCTGAAGATAAAATAAGGGCAGGCAATGTGATGTTCCAGGAACTGGCTGAGGATCAGTATCAGGAAAGAGCTCATGACTGGAAATGCACTGAAATGCAGAAGTGTAGAGGGAAACCAGGCGATTAACAGGAAGGAAGGAGGAAGTCCGACTAATAAAGCAACACGCGATAAATAACGCTGAAAGCAATAAACATTTGATCTTTACGAGGCCCCTGTTGGTCTGGTGCTGCCTGCTGCAGAGCAATAGAGCTGAGGTGTAATGCAGGACACACAGCCGCAATATTGACTTCATATGATGATCCGGGACATTTTGACATGGAAACTGTGGGAATAGTGCATTTGGGGCTCCTTTCATGTGCAGAGTCAACTCGGAGATCCCATTTTATTATTATTGTGTGTGCAAATAGCAATCCAACGGCACATAAAATCAACCCCCGTGTTCTGTTTTTACCGGTATTTCTTCAAAGTTGATGACAAAGAGTGGTAACCCGAGAGGAAACACAAATGATCTACTGTTGTAACAGGAGGTGAAACACAGGAGGTATCATATCGCTGCTTTGATTTGAAATAATCACTTTTGTGAAAGCAGGTGGTGTGTTCTTTTTGTACCGTATAGATGCTGGGATTTGAATGTTAGGCTACTAAGATGTGACCTTGTTACACTTCCTTTTTTTTTTCCATTTCCAACAAGCGGTGTCTCTCAACACGAGATCCCTGGACTTCCCTGACTGGAAACCACATATTGCGTGTGCAGCTCATATCCAGCTCACATCGTGGTGCTGATGTGACTGCCGGGATTCCCACAAGACCTTTGGAGAGTGTGACAGCTGAGATAAGGTGGCTAGACAAACAGAGACAGTGAAGGAAGCTGTTTCTGAATCACTGGACTCTCTCTCTCTCTCTCTCTCTCTCTCTCTCTCTCTCTCTCTCTCTCTCTCTCTCTCTCTCTCTCTCTCTCTCTCTCTCTCTCTCTCTCTCTCTCTCTCTCCTTCCCCTTGCTTGTCTCGGTGATAGGAAATGAACACAGGAGAGGGCGAGAGGGGTGTGGAGATGTGCAGCTGTTACTGTCAGACAGCTGCTGACTCAGCTGTCTGAGGAAGCAACTGTCACCCTTCAGTTCTGGCCTGCAGCCAATCAATCTGGAGGATTGATGAGGCTTCAACAGGGTGCAGTCTGGTGATTGGCTTGTGCAGTTGTGTGTGTGTGTGTGTGTGTGTGTGTGTGTGTGTGCGAGAGAGACTTCTGATTTGATGACTTTTTGACATGGATGTGGGGAAATGAAGTCACAGAACAGTTCTGTCAGTATTTCTGCAGCATCACGGGGTATTTTCAGATGAGTTACAGTCAGCCTACATGTCAGCAAAGAGTTTACTGTTCTCAAGACAAGGGAGATACATATAAATGAACATGTGCCATATAAACGATACCGCCTGTGCGGCCCCTGTGAATGCTTTTACATTGGGCCGACTATAGGTGTTCAAAAGATGAGAGTGGCAATGTAGAGTATCCATGAGGGAAACAATAGACTCTTAAAAGTGGAGGCTATTGAGTTTGTGGAGCAGTCCACGGTAGGTGGTGATCCCCCTTAAATGGAGAAATGACCCTACAGTCAGGAAAACCACTTATTAAAGTAATACACCTGCGTACAACTCTGAGGCGCTCATACTTATATGTACTCGTATATCTGACAGATTACTTGTTACTTTGTATCAGAACATGCTGCATGATAAACACATTACAGTAAGTTCCAGTTTCAGCATTATTATGGAAGCGCCTTTAGAATTAGCAACACATGGATCATGTAATACATTGAACACCGCTTCAACATTAATCTAACAACAACTTTATTCTATTTTTATGTATTATTCAATTTGATCTCTTTGAGTTAAAATCAAATCTTCAGGCAGCGATATGCTCTTATCTGCTGGGATTTTGCCACAGGCACACCTTGTTCTTAATTCATCTCTCTCTCTCTCTCTCTCTCTCTCTCTCTCTCTCTCTCTCTCTCTCTCTCTGTTCAAATAAAATGGTTTGGTACCAGAAGGCGTCGCTATTCTCCAGGCGGAGGGCGACAGATTTGGGTGTACTGTACAGTAGATTAGACTTAATCTAATCAACCGGTCTGCTCATAACGGTGTGCAGCAGCGGCTCACTGCTCTGATCCCGGCGGGTCAGAGAAAAGCGAGTCTGAGTTTAATGACGTGCACCACTGACAGGAGCCACTGTCTCTCTCAACTCGTTGATCGGCAATTAATATATGTATGACTCTATATTAGTATTATTGCTGTTGTTGTTATTATAGTGATTTCGCTTTATTCTTTCTTTTTTAATGAATTTATCTATGAATGTTAGTAGTGGGTCATTTGTATTGTTTTGCACAAAATAGTCCTTAAAAAAATCAAAACAAAGAGTCCTTAAAATTCAGAACATTGTGCATAATCTATTGGGCGTGTAACACAATGTGCACATAAATAAAAATGCAATAACAATAATCAGATAGATGTGAGATTAAATATAATAATAACGCATGAAGTTTGAGCAGATAACAAGAAATCATGATGGATCTGTGTCCATTGTTATTTGTCCTTTAGCCTAAAATCAATCATCAGCGGGACATAAATCTACAGAAACGGTTTCTAACTCACACGTTCAACAACCGCCGGAAGTGGGCGGTTTGACAGAGAGAGAGAGAGAGAGAGAGAGAGAGAGAGAGAGAGAGAGAGTGTGTCAGGCGAACTGTTACTGACTGACGGACTGAGAGATTCCCGCTGAAGGTTGTACACGTCGATGCGGCCGCTCTTCCTCGCGTTGTATGCAAAAGGACAGCGAGGTCTCCCCGTCGCTCCACGGAGAGGTGAGTGGGACAGTTTGGTGTCTTTTTTTGAAACGCGTTTTTCGTCCTGAAGGGGCTCGGACGTCCCCGTGTCTCGTCCCGCGGACCACGGTCCGCAGGTTGCGAAACGATATTGTGACAGCGCTTTGTAAACAAACCCAGGGGGCGCGTGCACACGCTCAAAGCAGTGGACGTATAGGAGCACACTTTTATTCTACTCTTCTTCTTCTTCTTTTGGTTTTATCAGCGCTGCTGAATCAACAGGCAGGTCCCCGGTATGCTCCTACAAGGCGGGCTGACTGCAATGAGTTTACACCTCGCTGCATTGTGGATAAATAGCACTGACATTAGTGGTGTCTTTATACACATGAAGTAGTTTTCTCTTTTAGGGGCGAGAGTCCAACGTAACCTCCACCACGCATTAAATCCCCTCTCGCCACAACACCGTCTCCTACTGAAAAACGTCCCCGCACAGATACACTGCACTCTCAATTACGTTTTCGAAGGGGAAACGTGTTTTCTTCCGGTTTTAAACCGTTTCAAACACGTGGTATACCCAACAAAAAACAACAACAACAACAACAAAACACTGCAACTTTGTTTAGGTTTAAGCGACAAAACCGGTTTAGTAAAAAAACAAAAAAAAACACTACAGTTTGGCTTAAAATGACTGCGACATCGAAACAAAAAACGCAACAGAAGTCATTGTTTAGGTTTAAGGCGACACAATTACTGCGTCCACCCGGTGCACGAGCAGCCGTCTCGTGAGCCCTGTCCAGCCACCACCCAGTTCTCGTCCCCGTCCCTACGTGTGCACTTCCGCGGACTCATTTAAAAGTTATTTGTGATAAAAAAAAAAAAACGTTTTAATTCACAGACTGCCGTTTCATTGTAGAGAGGCACGTGACATAGGACCTTAAAGATAACCTGCGGCAGCACACACACAGGTTCTTCTGACAGGCTGTGGCTGCTATACGCGTTACACTGCGCTCAGGGGGGTCATGGGCTTCAGAAGTTTGACAGGCCGACTGAGAGCTTTCTGCTCGGTCTCTCTGGGCCTGTCGCTGTGCTCAGCGCTTATAAGCAAGTAATACAGCAGCTTGGAGCTTCTTTAATTATGAGGATTTCATATTTCAAGAGAGACGTCTTGTACTCCGCGACACTTGCCTGACTGATTCCTTCATGCATAATGTCAGGACTTTGGACTGACGTCATAAAAATAGGACCAACGATGACGTACAACACAGTCACTCAGTATTGAATACCATAAATACAGCTGCAGTATGGTAATATGGGAGATTTCCAAAAAACAAATAAAAGAAAGGTCACTATTATCACACACACACACACACACGCACACACACACACACACACACACACAAGTCTTTATATAGTCAATTTATACTCTAACACAGTGGCTTGAGAAGAAGAAGAACTGACCTAGGCCGCTACCAGCTGTGTTCATGTGCACGTTGTCAGGAAAGTTGAATCCTACATTTGAAAGGAGCCGAGTGTTGACAGAACAGGAGTGAGTTGGGTCATTGCGATCAGGTCTGTGCCATTCATCCTATATACTGAGCGTTGCTGTGAAACAGAAGGATGCATTGTTGCTCAGCATTGGCTTAATGTTGATGTGTGTTTTTTTTTAAAAAGCATGAAATTATGGTTCATGAAGGTTAACCCAAAGCTGACTATTAAATCCAAACCCTGGTGTTTGTGCACGCTCTCTCTTACAAACAGAATTTGAATGTCTCTTGACGCTTTCATATCTGTGTGTGTGTGTGTGTGTGTGTGTGTGTGTGTGTGTGTGTGTGTGTGTGTGTGTGTGTGTGTGTGTGTGTGTGTGTGTGTGTGTGTGTGTGTGTGTGTAAAACGTGTCCTTGGTTACTTGTGTGCATCCTGATATGCATCCTTTGTCATTATGTTGCGTACTAAATGCTGAGTAGACAAGGTAAGACTTTCTGTGTTTTCCTTTTGGACAACATTTCTTCCAGAAACCGACAGTGTAGCATTGACTCGGTTCCCCCGTGGCTCCTAATTGAGGATTATGTGCGTGATAATGCCCTCTGTCCACTGTGATAATGTCCCCCCCCCATCGAGGGTGTGTTTTTAACAGTGCTGACGATTTTGATTCCTCATTTTTGAATACTTTTTTTTTGTTTTGGACGAAGCAATTTCAAGTATAGGGCGGAACAGTTTTTGAAAAAGATATGTAATTGACTGATATCGCAACTGTGATATCAGTCGCGGTATTCGAGAGAATGTTCACTGTACCAAACAAAGATGTTTCCCCAAGTCTGCAGCATAGGATGTGTAGGCCAGGACATCTCTGCAGCGCGACAATATTTCGTTTGAAATTGCATCTTCATATCGCCTTTAACAAGATGTGTGCCATGCTGCTTGAAAAGTGCAGTAGGTTTGGAAAAAATGAATTAAAGGATTCATTGTTCATCCCTAATTTCAAGACAAGAGTCAAGACTCGTCTTCTTTGTCAGTTCTCATTTTTTCTTCCCTGTTGCTCTTATCTGAACGTCTGCCCTCTCAATCAATAACATGTTTCAGTCCAGCTGTGATCTACAGAAACAAAGAAAGAAAATGTCAGTGACTTCTACCATTGAACCGCGTTGCCCTGCATGCTCCCTCTGCCACCGCGGTGTTTTGGGTCGGCGTGGGAACACGGCATGCTGGTCCGGCACATTGTGTCCCCTGACAGAAATACCCAGATGCTGTAGGAGACAGGGGGGAACCCACTGTTTTTATTCCACGAGCCCACTTTTCCATGTGCCCCCAGCATGGCATGGTGTCTGTATGCGTCTTACTTTTATAATAATAGGGGAGGGGGGGGGGGGGGGGGGGGGGTGACATCAGCACTGACATCATGAATAGCTGGAAGTGAGCCGATTACAGCAGTGGTTTTGATCTGACTGAGCCACGAGTCAAAGGTGTCAGAATCACTTATGCCCTAACAAACGTGCTTAGCGCGGGGCCTTTCCTCGGGCCTGAGCGGAGGAGGAGACGATGGACACAGGAAAGATGCTTGTGATCCCTTTCTTTGGTGGAAAACAAATGGTCACGAGAATGATAAACCAACAGGGCGACGAGGGGACTAAGGGGGGCAGTGAAAGAGAAAGGGAAACACGGTCTGAAGGGAAGTGATCAGGAAGCATGCGCTGACATGCACCCTTGCCTCCTCCCTCTTTCAGTTGGGCTAACGCTAATCCACTGGTCACGTGACCCCTGAGCTCGTTTAGCCCGGTCTAGGCCAGGGACGCTCTGATCCATCTGTCGAATATAGCGCAGCTGATTGTTGGCATCCGCAGCGTTGCGTGGCTGTCCCGTGACCGCTGCCTGCTCCACACAAGGCTCAAATGTGATTCCCATCAGCCCCCGCTATACCTCTGCAGGGCCTGATCAGCAGTTTCTCCCTTTATCACTTTCTCTCCTGTTATCTTCCAGACACCGAGTGGCGCGATAAGGCCCCCGGGTTATTATCTCAGGGACACAACAAGAAAAGCCAGAAGAGTGCTCGAAGGCACGTTTGCACTAAGCCACACCAAGCAAGTCACACCAAGCAAGTCACAAATCAGGGAAAAGAAAGCGTTTACGCTCCAACCCCCAAGGATTGTGTCATGGAGACGTCGGGGTCACCTCAAAGTAGACTTAAGACTGGTGGTCCGGTTAATCAATTTCTCATTTTTTTTTTTTACACAATGCCTAAGCCCTTAAACACACAGCAGGAAAAAAAAAAAAATACTGTTGCAACTTTCTGGCCCGTCAGCCTGAAATATAAATGACTCAAAATGCTGCCAGAAGTTTAGTGACGTGAGTAATCTTCACACGTCTTGTTGACTCAAAACCTACATTCAGACGCAGACTTTGTGATTTTAGATCTTAGCAAGCGACGGTATACAAGTCATCCACAGTATCTGTTGGATTGATCCGTGTTGTTTTGTCACGCCTCAGCAGCAGACACACACACACACACACACACACACACACACACACACACACACACACACACACACACACAGACAGAGCTGAGCAACGATACTGGAAGGTTATAGCCAAAGCCGTCTTGTCAGCGTTTTTGCAAGTTGCCATTTTAGTTTGGATCCCTCAGAGCAGTTTGGAAGTCTTGAGTGAGAGAAGAGAAGTCTCTTTCCTCTGAAACTACCAGTGTGCTCTCAGAGAGAATCTTAAGCGCCGGAGGAGCTCAGTGACCAACAGCACACAAGCGTGTCTGTTGCCCCGGAGCTCTGAAACATGAACGGCAGTAAAATGGCAAATCTTCGGGGTTTTTGCTGCACATGTGCTTGAGTTAAATCCTTCCATTTAATGAGAGTTTGATGGTTTACTGCAGAGTGGGTGCTGGGCGATATGGAGCAAATATATAAATATCAGCATGTTTTTGATTATTGATATTGCGACGATATGGCAGGGGTTGACCGTTGGTGCTTTTACAAAATATTTAAATATTGAGATTTTTGATAAAGGATCATAAGTAATGTGGAGAAAACGAGAAAAGCCGATGAAGGCAAATAATACTTATGACAATATCTAGCCTCATATCACATCATTGATATGATATTGATGTTTAGCGCATCCCTACTGTAGAGTATGGGATGTGTTTTTTGGTAAGTTATTGATCTCCTTTTTGTGTTTTATTAATGCATTTGGGCCCTGAGTCATGCTTTATCTCTCATGCATGATTTATGTATGAACGAATGGCTTCATCCGTGCCCTAAAGGAGATCGTATCATGTGAAGGCTTGAATCTGACGCCTTGTTTGTTTACTATGCACGCCCTAAACAGACATGATTCAAACATTAGTTTTAATATCGTTATCTCGAGATTACAAGATAGTGAATTCGTTATCGCGAGAAAAGAAAAGGTTGTTTCTTGTTATTATTACCGAAGAAGTTTGGGTCAAATCAACCAGTGAATGCATTCAAACGGCCCGTATGGAGCTGTCAGTGATGGACTTGGTGACGTGAGTGGAAGGATACGGGTGTGACTATGTCCGGTTTTCAAAATAAGGTGTTAACAAGGGTACATACAAGATACATGGAAATAAGATTAAATGGATTCAGAAGATATAACTTCAGATCTGAAAGAAAAAAAAAATCTTGCTTTTGTGTCTGCACGTAGTCAGAGATGACTTTGACTCAAATGTATTCGTCCATGTCAGGAATTATTCATTTAGTTTAAGATCGGAGAATGAAGACATTTCCCTCACAATTCTCTGGTATTTTCTTTTAAATCTATTTGTGACACCGGTAAAATACAATCCATTTAATCTCATTTCCATATGTGTGTTTTCTTTATACCCATGTGAACACTTTATTTTGAAAACCAGACGTATCCTTCCACTTACTCCACCAGGTCATCACTGATTTGACCTGAACATTTTAATTAATAAGAGGAAACAAGCTTTTGTTTTCTCGTTCTAGAAAATGAACTATAGAAAACAAAGCTTGTTTTCTCGGTTAATGCCATAATTAACTTGTGATCTCGAGATAACTATATATATTTAAAAAAAAGTTATTTAAATAATCATATCCCATTATGGCTTCCGTGGTTTGGTGCAGAAGATGTGCCAGACATATTGTTAGAGAGAGTGTCCAGTGTGATTCACAAAGGAGGCGTCAATATGCAACGAGGTCCAAACTGTTTATACGACAGTGGTGTAGAATATTAACATGCCTGTAGAAAAATCCTTTTTCATATTTATACTTCAGAGATAGTTATACCTCTATGTGTGGCACCAAAGTTGTTCTTTTTTAAACTCTTTTTGCAGAGTGTGGGCAGTTTATTTTCTCTTTTCACACCCACACTGTTCCCACAGTGGGTACCTCATACAGCCAGACCTGCTGGCCTACTTCTGAAGGCAGAGTATTTTATCACCCATGAAGTGACCAAGCAAGCCGTATTAAGCGACACTGCCATCTGACATTGTGTGTCAAGTTGGAGAGGGGGCATATACAGTAACACTGACACCGTGAAAAAGAACCGAGTTGAACGTGTCTTCTCGGACTTTATACTGTACATTGACAGCTGGAAAGAACGTTTTATTTTTCCGAGGGCAGCTCAGGCTCAGTGACCGGAAAATAACTTCAACTATAAGCTCTTGAAATGGATTACGATTGTGATACTGTTAATTCAATATTACTTGACGTAACGCCACGGAAAACTCCTTTACATGACCAAGTTTGGAGTGCTGCTATTGAAAGCAAAGACACTACTGTCTAATTATGAAGTTACACGTACACAATATGCACAGTGCAAACTATGTGACTGGTTATGAGTTGCTTTTTGGAACGAGCCCACAAAAATGCCAGTTCTCTCCGCGCCGCTGAACATGTCTTATGCATTATGAAAAATATTATTACGTATTGTAGCAATAATACACTATGATTCCTGCAAAAAAAGAGTTGTGCGTCAGACCTTTAGGTCTTTATATAATGCGTTATGTTTATTATTATAAATCTTTGTGACTATTTATGTGCTTGCAACCGTAAACATACAGCAGATAATAACGTATTGTAAGTATGTGTATTATGCATCATAGACATTGGTGCCATAGACAAAGTTAATCGTAAATCGTAGCATCACTTATTGAATGAAATGACCTCCACCATGTATTTCACTTTTCAGTGCTGCAGTTTCTCATTGGTTATTGGCTGGCGTACACATAGATATCTCTGGTCGATAATATGACGCATCGGTCAGGCTGAAGCGCACTGGATGCAGATAAGCTCAGTGATTGTGCTGCTTTTTTTTTTCTCGCAGCGGAGAACAGTTTTGTGGCCGAAGGGTCTGCACAGAAGACACTCGTGTCTTGATTGAGCAGCATGAGAGGTTGCTGTTCAAGCCCATTACCAGCTGTACGGATTGGGAAACCAATGGGACATAGACCAATAAACACCTTTATTAGCTGGGAGAGGAATACAAACACGCTGAGATACTAAAAACAAAAAAAAACATGCTGTCGGTAAATGAGATAATGTCACCTCATGCATCTGCACTGGCAACGCAGAAGTAGCACATGTATGCACACGGAAGGGACAAACATGAACAATGTAGCTCAGTTGTTTGTGCTGCGATTACTCATGACCGCTTGAATGTGTGTGTGTGTGTGTGTGTGTGTGTGTGTGTGTGTGTGCGTGACACGTCTGCCTGCCGACTAGATTTAGGTCATGGATGCTCCCTTGTGTCTGGGGAAAGAGCTAACATCTGTGTGAGATTATTGTAAGGAGCATTTGATTAAAAAATAACATACAAAGAGGAACAAAAAAAACATCTTAATTATTTCATTTATTTGCGGTTGTATTTTGGATTACAGTGTGCTGGATTAGAGTGGAAATAGAGCTCGATGATTAAACACAAATACTGTATGTGTCGAGCAGTTCCCTTGTTCCTCTCTGTATTGTTATTTTTGAAGTGTGTTTGACTTTTGCTGCGTTTTCCTCCCTTCTTTTTGCCGTGATGATCTTTTTACAAACCAACAGCGTCGGGTAGTAAACGCTCTCCATCGGTCTCGTCCTTGCTCGTTAGTGGCGCAATATAATGCAAAAAGTCAGTGTTTGGATGTGCGGAGTTGTTCTCCCGTATTGATTCCGTGAGCTCATCTGTGCAGCGTCTGGTTAACAAGGCTCTCAGATGAGCTCGTGCACCACATATCCAGCTGCCACTCCCACAGCTAAAAAACCCCACAAAACTCTCTTTATTTGTAAAAATGAAATAAGTAGCCGTTCATCATATGATTCCCTTTCAGCGCATTGCAGATGGATTGCAGCCATGCTGATGCCAGATGTTGATTTGTCAAAGATAAAGATCTACTTCCATTTCTTTTTCTGTTTTGTCTGAATTCAAATGAGTTTAAGTGTCAACTTACAGTCTCTATAACAAAGGTCAAAGAGTGGTCTATGGTGAAGTCAAAGATGCAGTAACGATAACAAACTCTCATTTTATGGTCAACAATAGAGATTATAATTAGAGACAAAATGAAGTAATCTTGGTTATTGACTCATTTCATTTGAGAAATATCTGATTGTCACACTGTAACAAATTTCTCTGTTAAATAACAGTAAAGTGCTGGCAGCAGAGACGCCAGCTCTTTACTGTTATTCTACAGTACTCATACCGTGAAATGGCATAACAGCATAGTACTGTAAAAGTAGAATACAGTATATTTCTGTATTTTTTCAATCTACAGTATAATACTGGCAGCAGAGACGCCAGCAATGTACTGTAATTCTACAGTATTCATACCGTGAAATACTTAACAGCCTATTACTGTAAAATTATAATACAGTGTGTTTCTGTATTTTTTTCAATTTACAGTAAAATGCTGGCAGCAGAGACGCCAGCAACATACTGTAATTCTACAGTAGTCATACTGTTGAAATATTTCAGTCTATTACAGTAAAAATGAATGCAGTATTTTTCAGTGATTATTTGAAGTAACATTCTGATTAAGGAGTTATATTACTTTAAATTCTCAGTGTTTACTGTATACGGGCAACATTGATAATACAATAACTCAATTTAACAGCTTAGAATATCTGAAATATCAATCTGCAATGCAATTAACATTACAACTTTATTTTTCTGTGGGCAACAGACATCTGCATTATCATGTAAATTATGCAACATAAGCAATAAACGACTTAGAAAGGATATAAATCAAACAAACTTTTATTTAACAGGACAGTGTCAACATAAATATCGCTGGTGTAAAAAATAATAATAACCAAAATAAAACACTTGGACGACCCAGCTTGTTTGGCAGCGAAACAAGCCAAAGAGATTTTTTAGTAGCAAATTAAAAACTGCCATGTCTGCCTGAAACAATGGCAATACATTTGAATTCCTAAATTGCATGTCAACGACTTGAAAACAATTGAGACATAAGTTTTAAATTAAATAGTTGAATACCAAGGTAACTAATACAAAAGAAATAACCTATAAAGAATAATTTGAGATACGTTGATGTTCTCTCAAAAAGTAGTTTCAAATAGTGACAATATCTAAATGTACTGCAATGCATTCTCTGCTGTGTAAAATATACATCAGTAAGAACATTTCGAAGATATGCATAATCAGCAACATTTGTAAACTATACTAACTATACTATGAACAACATTTTAAAAGTTAATCAGTCAGGACATTTTGAAAATTAGCATTAAGACCATTTCGAAAATATACATCAATATCAACATCTTGAAAAAAATAAAGTGAAGGTAGGCTTGTGCTTTACCTCTTAAGAGTCCTGTGAGGTAGGTGCATGAAGAAAAGTCTGGGTGGTTGTGGACAGTCCTTATTTATAGAGGAATCTTCTGGGTCAGGTAGAAATGGCCATCACCTTGCTGGTGGTTGTTCGTCTCCATAGATACATTCCAGTGTTGCCACTGTAAAACAACAACAAACAAAATAATTAATCAAAATAACTCTTGAGTCAGGAATGTACAATAACAACGTCCAATCAACGCTTATGTAGCTGATAATACTAAAGTGTCAGTATGTCAAAACAACATATGGAGTGAGAGAGTGAGAGACGAGAGAGAGTTCACTGACCTATATGAAGTCCCATTCAAAGTCCAGGAGGTTCTTCAGTAGTGAGGAGACGTGTGTATTGACGGTGGTAGACTTCTTCTGGACGATCACACCCGTCTTCTTGGAGACAACCTTGCCCCGAATGGCCTTTGTTCCTCTCTCTAGATTAATACCAATGAAGCGCCTAAAATCACAATAGTGTAAAATCAGAGACGGAATGAAAAACTATTGGGAACACTTTGTAGTCTTAAAGGGGTAGTTTCAATTTTCTAACATAAGGTGGTATGAGTTACTAACCAGTTCTGATGTCATGAGGTATTTTGTGTAATTCCGGTGCTGGATTTTCCTATCAGACCTTTCTATATCTTGGAACTATATTATTTGTTGAAAATTGCCAGTGACTGGCAGTATTACTTCGCACTGGAGCCAGTTCACATATTACGCCTCTAATAAAGCTCATAGGCAGCGTGATATGAGAATTGGCTCCACTGCATAGTAATAATCTGACGTAATTCAACAAAGAAAATATTTTTAAGATACAGAGAGATCGGACAGGAGCATCAAGCAGCAGAATTATCTTAATATATGTATGAATGCTTCATGTTTTTTTTGTGTGTGTTGTGGCTTGAAATGTTTTTGTTACCTGACCAATCTTCTGCTGAGTTAATGTCTGTGTAAATACCGGTAAGTAACTAATACCATCTTCTGCTAAAGAATCCAAACTATCTTTTTAACTGTGCAAAGTAATGATTTGTGGCTATTAAGGTTTCAAGAATAGTAATTGTCCAAAAAAATACTATAATGACGACAAGGAAATTAAATGAGTCTTACCTCTGAATGAATTCTAGAGTACAGGCCGCCTCTTCTTGGTATTGAAGGTTGAATGTATAGTAAATCACAAACACAGCAGCAAGTCCCGTCAAGAAAGTTGATGTGATGCTCTCAGCTATAACACGGCCCTCAAGGGTGATCATCCAGCGTCCAGTAGTGACTTGCCCTGTTCCACCTGAAACTTCAAGTAATAGCAACATCAGAATGCCTCTCACCTTGAGTAAACATCTGTAAATTCAAAAAACAATGGCCAATCTAATGTGTAATATGTCTACCAATGACATGCATACCAGGCAGTATCAGGCGAGGACTTGCAGGTAGAGTGAGGGTTGTCTCAACATCAGCTGTGGTGGCAGACACCTGTAGGGAACAGACAAAGACACCCATATTATGAATACCATATTTTTAAGGAGGAAAATAAACCACCTTTCTACTTTAAATGATCCCCCAACCATTCCCACCTTCAAGTTTCTTTGTTTCTTTGTGGCATTTGAAGCTATTAACAAGGGACAAAAGGCTATCAGCTAGCTAGCTAGCAACAACTGCTACCAGTCTTAAGAAATTAAACGGTTAGCATTTGATTAAACGGTGACTCTAAAATGCATGTGAATATAAATGTTTGAGCTATTCAAATCTCAACCTCATTGATAAGTGACATTTTAGAATCATAGACTGGCTAGCTAGACAGCTTGCAGAGCATCAGTTTGATTTCAAGCCTTATTTTCGGTAATGCTACGTTACCTGTATGAATAACATACTGAGAGGAAAATAATATTGTTTTTAATTACCGTCTAATTTGTAGAGACACAACTGGATTGATGCAGATGAAGCAGGACGTCTTGTTGATGTGTAGCACATGTCCTCTGAAATCAGTCCTCCTCTGGAAAAACTGCAGATTTCCAAAAAATACTGTAGTGTACTGTAATTTAAAACATTAGGATACTGTTTAGGGCCTTTGTGCAGTTGCTTCAAATGGGCCAGCCCACAATGCATTGCAGACTACAGTACAAAACCGTATTACATTAATACAGTTGATTACTGTTAGAAATTGGCTGTAAATTAACAGCAATTGGTTACAGTGCATGAGTGGTCATCACTCGTCATTTGGGCTGACTGAGGACCTCCTTACATTGACATGATCATTTGTGTGTATTTGGTTGTCTGACTGCTTATTTGGACTTATGAAGCTTTGTATGCTTATGATGTGTTTCTTTTTGCGCATGTAATGGTTTCACACTGGTTTCTGGGTTTGCATGTTGTTGCATGTTTTTGTTTATCATCACCACTGCTCGTCCATCCATTTAAAACACGTTTTCCATTCTCGCTGCTCTTTGTTTTGCGCCCAGCGAAGCCACGAGGCACCATATATACCTTGTGGATTATAAATAGAACATTGGAGTGTTTGTGTTGTTCTCTTTTATGTTACGGAAAATATAATTTCCTTTCCACTAAAGCTTCTTTTGAAAGTCTTCAACTCTCCTCAATATAAGTTACCTTTATTTCAATGCCTATCTCTCCTGGCTGCCGATGATTGAATTCCCTCCCTTCCATTCTGTGCTTCTTCTCCCTCTTGTATTATATTCTATTGTCCGCATTCACCGATTCCATTAGGAGCGCACAACTCTTTCGGGCTGAGTACCGGTGACCATACGAGCATTGAGGAAGCAGGCAAGTTTAGGGAGCATTTTCATGATGGGTTACCCGACATCAGCCTGCCGTATAGAGATGCATAGTTTTCACATGAATATGCCGTGATTTAGGGAATTCTCATGCAGGGTGA
This sequence comes from Anarhichas minor, assembly GCF_050575085.1. NCBI lineage: Eukaryota > Metazoa > Chordata > Actinopteri > Perciformes > Anarhichadidae > Anarhichas > Anarhichas minor. The sequence continues at coordinate 9,039,865 of NW_027466453.1, forward strand.
GAGGGGTGAGAGGGGGGGGCTGTGGCACTTTAGTCTGCATGCTCAGCTTATCCAGATTATCCCTGTGCCACTACCATAACCACCCAGACGCTACCATGCATACAGCTCTGCGCGGCTGATGCCTTTGTTTTAATGTGGCAGAGACGAGAGCTCTGCCTTGTTGTTCCGTCATCAGCAACTCTGTCACACACAGCACCAGCAATGCAACATAGCAACAGTGTGACGTTGATGAGGACTCTGTGTGTGGGACACTGGGTAGAAAAGCATTTTGCAGTCCCACAAGCCCAAACCCTGAGCTCAAACCTGGTCTCAGCATTGGGTTTGTTGACGGGCACGTGTCTGGCGGCGGTCATGATGTCGACACCGGCTCTTTTGGACTCCTGGGGATGTGGAGGGAGATACTCTGTGGCCCCCAACAACGATCTGTTGACGGCAGGGAGGAGATTCAAGTAACGGTGGGAACCGCTGAGGGGTCTGGACACTGCATACGTCTCCGGCATGTTCTCGTTGGTTCCCTGCAGAGCTCACATGGCATTGCGTACGCAGCTCTTGTCAAACAAGCTCAGTCCTCATACATAACTGTGTCAAACTGCAAACAAAGCCCGCGTTGGTTTGCAAATGTTAGTGCGCCCTCCTTTCATTGGTCAGGAGAGCTCGCAGGTCGGTCATTGGCTGGCTCCAGGCTGTGCTTCTTGACGTGAGTTTACGGTCAATATTTCAGTAAAGATGAATAAAAGCAAAGCTCTGTGAGCCCTGAGGATTGAGCTGGTTTACTCCCAACATCTTGGCACAATAAAGTTTATTGAAGCAATCCAGTTGCAGCCCAGAAGCCTCTGTTCCTGAAAAGTGAATAAAAAAATCCAATAATGTGGTAATAACTAGCTACCTTGAGTGTCTGTGCTTTGATCAAAGAGGAAGTAACCGCTTGAGTGATGTGCTTGGGAGCTTATCGGCTATATATATAACCGAAGCTCTGGTGACTGGTAGGTGAGAAAATGCAGCTATCTGACCTCTGACACATGACAAGCTGGGAAGATCAAAGGGCAGAGCTCTCAAAAGTTGCCTGCATCGGTGTTTACAAGAAGCGCTGATGGAGGAAGGAGAGGAGAAGAGCGCCACAGTGAAAGGGGAGAGTTCAACTTTAGAGAAGCAGCAAGGTATTACATTAAAGGGGCTTTATCAGCTGCAGCCGCCTTATGAGAGCGGTGCAGAGCGGCGGCCTGGAGCTAACCAGTGGAGCGCGCTCACATGCACTCAAAGCATGCACGGCCGGCCCGGCTATGTCAACAAATAAAAGAGAAGCTCCAATAACAACACACACACACCCAGAGGGCGTAATTGTCAGCTCAGGTAGACATTACTCAACTATATCTTAAATAGCAAATAGTTGTTTTCTGCAATAATAACGTTCACAATGTTGAATACAGCTCGTTTGAATATAAAGCAACAGTAGGGAACTAAAACTAGAAAAGGTGCAATCAGCAGAGTGCAGATCTCTGGCAGGTGTGTCTGCATTGAGCAGTATTGTGCAATTAAATGAAAAAATATTTAAAAAAATACAGCCCACAACTGGCTAAAACCCCGTCTACACCAATAAGGCGTCGTAAAACACATTTCATTCAAACTCAAAAACAGGCGGCGATGAATGCAGGCATTCATCATACAGTCATACAATCATACAATCTTACTAAAAAAATGAAATGAGGCGATTTGCCCTTTGCTGTGTGATCACCCTGTAGCGAGTGAGGAGTCAGCAGGCAGTCAATGGCGGCATACAGCAAGCAAAATAAGTTGTAATAAGTCACCGCAACCACGAGATGTCCTGGAGCACGCGGCCATAACCGGGCAACCAGAATGGAGAGTGGAGAAGACACACACATGCGACGGATCACATGATCCTCCTGGCAAGAGTTACCAATAAAAGTCCTTTTTGACGGTGGAAGATGTTGAAACAACACACACACACTATATGCATGCACTCCTCCTTGACTCTTACAGGTCACAAAGATTGAGTCTGCATGACTCAATGGGCAAGAACATGAGGCCTTGAGATAATGTTTAATATAGTTAGAGCGTTCAAACACAAATTAATTAGGTGTAACTTTTAATAGAATTTCTCAAGTTAATCTAGTTAAAGCGAGGCTAACTCGTCCAACCACATGCAAATGTCACGTTATTGGCTCTGCTAAACCCAATTCAGCAGCACACCCGTTATGATGAAAAGCATTGATTTGTCTGCCTCGATCCACCGCGTGGATGTGAGCTCACGCGGCGCGCACCGCCGTCTCCTCACAACTCCTCCCGCAGCGGGGAGGCCGAGCCCTGTACAGCAGAACGGAGAGGAAACAAAAAAAGGCCTTCGAGATGAAGTATTGGAGATAACGATCAGGCAGTCAGTCGACCTCGTGATGAGCAATGTGTCAGTGGAAATGCACCGAGAATTCGGCTATTTGAGTCGGAGTTCGTTCAGCCTTTAAGCAGCACCACTGCAGCAGCGCTGTTGATTGAATCCCACAGGAGCATCTTGATTTGGACTCCAGGTTTCAGCTATGGCCTGTCTTTACAAACGTTCCAGTGTATAGACATGTACACCTGCACATACTGTACATAATCATCCAATCCATATCGGTGTTTATTGTTTTATTATTGGTCTTTTGTGCTTTTTAATACTTGAATAATATGTATACTTGTCTTTTTGTGAACATAACAGTCCTGTCGTTACCTTTATTGTCCAGCTTTGTCGTCCTTGTGCCTAGTTTTTGAGATAAAAAAAATTAAAAATACACATACTTGGCCAATAAAGGTGATTTAAAATCTGAAAATCTAAAATGTACACGTAATGAACACGTATGCAGTATAGAATCCCCGGTCTCATCCCTGTATGTGCCTGCTTACTGTCAATCCTGGGCCGGTAATGATAAAATACCATTTTCTGAGATTTACCTCAGAGTTTCATTTCCTCCTGCGTTTTATATTTAATTTAATTGAAATGAAGCAGTAGCTCCTGAAAAATCCACTCTCTGCATTCTGTGAGTCCGGGGGGCTTTAAGGTTGGGCCTCCTCACGTGCCCTGACACAGAAATATGTAAACACCCTCATCTGGGGCCTCAACACAACTCCTCATTGACTGTCGCCAAAGTCCTGTCTGGGGCATCCCCCCCCCACCCCCCATGCTGTTTATTCATCTGTCAGATGGCATTTAACGCACTGTTTGGGAAGACAACAAGGCTGCTATGAGAGGAAGGGGGTCAGCTGACAGAGGAGTGCATGGTCTGGTGGCGAGGAAGATACATGAAACCTTGTTCCATGTCTGACCAGAATATAGTTTATTTTTACTGCAACAGTAATGGAATATATGTGTTTTGTCAGATTAAATGAGTCCTCTCGTCCACATTGTTGGACAAGACTAAAGAATGTGTGAACTAGCAGTTAGATGAACAGCCAAACGGGAGCCTGAGTGGGTCATTTATGTTCCCTCGTCATCTTTAGACAAATAGCAGAGCGGGCTGCTCATGCAAAACTTTCTGGTCATGAAGTGATTTACCAGAAATGGACACGACTGCAGGGCAAGGTCCAGACAGAGTTGATAACGGTGAACTATTATAAAGGAATGTGATGTTCATTGGTAAAACTATTCTGCAGTGTCCGTGTCGTGTGTCAGGTCACGTTTAGTTCAAACCAAGATACATTACCAACATGTATTCAAATGAAGCGCAATTGTGGCAAAGGATGTTATGTTCCAGCACATTTATCAGGCAGTCAAAGGTCTTTAGCTGCACAGTTGAGAACGGAAATCCTTCCTCTGATCCTTGAAGTTGGCAGGTGTAAAAACAGCCAGGTTGTGTGAATTATTCAAATGAATTGAGAATAAATACTTTTGCTGCTTTAAAAAGTCAAAAACACATCTATAGCCTTTCTTCAGCCATTCCTTTTCTAGCTTAAAGAATCTGCTGTCATTGAAAATTAGTTTTTATAATTAATGTGGTTGTTTAAATGAGTTTAATAATTTACATCTTGTGGTTCTCTACAATATGCATATTGAGCACTGTAGACAATACATACCAGATATATATATATATATATATACTCTGTATATCAAGCCAAAACAAATAACAAGCGTTTCCCACGGATAATAATATATTCATATACAGACTATTTTCAGTTTTTATCATCCATTGAACACCGCTGATCAGATGAGTGAAAGGGTCATTTTGGGCATTCATATCAGCCAATAAGGTAGATTGTCTAACCGTGGTTTTCACATGCCTGAGAGGCAGAAAGCAGGCAGAAACGTCCAGTCATGCTGCATGCATGTTGAAAGAAGTGACACAGCAGTTGGGGTTTGAAACCACGATGTTGCCCGAAGGTCTGTGTGAGCAGATTATAGAGCTCCCCACCGTAGTACGGGTTTGGCTCACAGGAGAAAGGGGACGAGGCGTTGTGACTATTACCCCACATGCCCTCAGCGGACACATGGACCCAGAGATCCTATCGGATCTGTTGCATGTTCTCTGTTTCCAATTCATGCTGCATGTAGGTTAAGCTTCTTTTCAGGTGATTATTTTGGAAAGCGGTTTTTTCTTTCTGACCAGTCCGCTTAAAGCCTCCTGCTGTCGGTCTGTCATCCCGGGGTGTGCTGTTCAGATAGAGCAGCTTCTCTAGTTTATTATACGTCAAAAGCCCTTTTTGTTTTTTTTTAATTGAGGGCTGTGAGCTGACAATTATAGGACGTGAATTTGAAGCAAACGGATGAGTCACTGATGTGTGGGGAAGGTTTGGGACGTGGATTTCTTCAAAAACAAACGTTTACACTGAAGTTACTGGAGAAGTTTGGCAGAACAGCTTGTTTCTTGTTTGTCCCGTTTCAAATGTGGAAACGAAGACGGCCAAAGGAGTGATGCGATCGTTGATTCAGGTGTCGGGTGGTTTCGTGGCGGGGCTTGTATCTGGCTGAGCCGCACAGAAGCCTGCGTGTCAGTGAGAGTTGTCCTGCTTCGGAGGATCCAGAGGATCGGGGCAGTTTGTGAAAATACGCACGTCTTTTTTGGTTGCTGTTTTTGTTATCAAAGGAATATACAACAAAGATTTGGAGTCTATTTTGGTAATTGATTAATCGTTTTCCCTCTTTCAATTCCAGTATTGGAAAGGTTGAGAGGTCTCTCCGAAGCTATCCGACCATCCGACTTCTGAAGCCTGGTGGCAGCGTAAAGGGTTGCAGGTCAGGCTAAGAACCAACGTCTGTTTTTACAGGTGGACTAACACTATCCTGCGTTGATGTGTTATTACAGCGAGGCCGCTGCACTGTGACAAACCGGCTCGCTGGTTGTCTCTGCTCAGGGCTTTTCTGGCTCTAAAAGTGGCTCCACTCCAGCAAGCTGGCATTCCTGCTGCCACTTACTTGAGCTTCAGGCCATGTCAGCGTTTAACACTCAGAATATATAGTGTCACCCACTGGTTCTCTGCAGTCGACACCCTGGATGCACCCGAGACGAATAAATACACACCGAGACTCCTATAAGTCCTCCGTGCGTGCGCAAATGCAGAAATGCCAAAATTAAACATCCAGAAGTTTAAAAAAAGCGAAGCTCGGCGGGGTTGTCAGCGTTGCAGATAAGGCAGATAAGAAAGACGGAACTGTTTTAAATAATATAAAGCATGACACTTCACTATAGTGTCATATAGAACGCATTATTCTGGTCTTACAGTTTCTGTGTGAGGCGTGAAAAGCGACTGTGTGACATTTTGAAAATAATGACAGATGTTTTCCTGCAGCTTTTTTATGTCTCTAGCTCCAAACTGGGGGAAAGAACAGGAAGCAGAAAGTTGAGCTGCTGAGGGAAACGATCCTGTGAACTTTATACCATTGGCAGCTACTCTTTTTCTTTAAAAAGCAAACCATTGGTTGGCAGCGCTTCGTTCTTCATTCATGCCAATGACAAAAAAAATGAAAATCAACATGTTGGAGAGAGTAATCTGTGACATTGAACAGATGGTTTTTTTTTTTGCCTAATTAAAACATCTTCATGAGGTAATGCATTCCTCAGCAAGTACTGTTTATCGACTCTCTTCGTGGTGCATTCAAGGACGCTCTTTTTTTTTTTATTTGGCCTTTTTTTTAAAGGCTTATCGCAAGCGAGCGTAACGACTCTGCAAGTTGATATATCAGTTGAAGATTGGTGCCTGGAAGACAGGAAATCATCAAAACACTTGTGATTTATAAAACGGTCAGCAGTCATTTTAAGTGCATGCTATCTGTAGTTCCTCGGGCAGAACATCAAATAAACACATTTGGGGATGCATGCATGCACACAGCGGTCCTGATCAAAATCACTGCAGTAGATTGTCTTGACTGATAGAGGAGAAAGGTGCGCAGCTGTTGCTTTATGCACACAGACAAATAAGTGGTGGCTGTTTCACCTCCGTGTGCTCTGTGTTTATTAACAGATATTTATTTATAGTATACTATACGCAGTATGCAAAACCATGCAGGTTACAAATAGGGCTGCCCCCTCTCAGTTGATTAGTTGACTACTCTAATCGGTAGAGTAAGATTTTCTTTAGTTGATTCGTCATTTTTTAAAATGTTTTTCATGATTTATTTCCAAGAACGATATATGTACACATCTCTAAACTTTATGATTTGAAGGGCGTTTAAATCAACTTATCGATTAGTGGACACAATATTTAGTTGACTAAGAATAGGACAGCCCTAGTAACAAAAGGTTATGCATTGCACACTAGACATGGAGGTGGATTGACATGTTGCAGTTTGCTCAATGTAGCCAGCTTTCATTCTGACATTCACTTTTAAATATCGCGGCAGTTTATTTGGCCACAGCACAACCGATCTGCTTCGCGCCAACTGTACAATATACGAAGGGCTGCGATGCACTTGAACCGACAGCAGATCCAGCCTCACACGTGAAAGAACCTCAAAGCTGCACAGTTTCCTTGTCGCGTACACGGGCTGCTGCCGCCTTTCTCACCTCAAATACCTCTGCCTCCTCTCAGGTCTGTCCAGATGGCTGGAAAGCGTGAGCTGGGCAAACAAAGCAGATCATTGGCTGGTGGAGCTCTGGCTGGAGTGGAAAGGGGTTTAGGGCGGTGGTGTCTGAGGTTAGCGGGCCAGCTGAGCACAATGAGGTCACACTGACGGGGAGTAGAGAGGGAACACCAATAAAGATCCGTAAGAGTCACTCAATCCCTTCCTATGAAGCACTGAATGACACCACGTGGTGTGTGTGTATGTGTGTGTGTGTGTGTGCATCTTGCTATGTTTAGCATTTAAGTGCAACTCATTTAGGAATACTTGCTATTAAATATCGCTGTTCATATTATACTGTTCATATGAACTCACTCTGCCTTTGGGGATCTTAAACTGATGATCACAATAGAGTGAGAAGATATTGCAGCCGGTCTGTACCGAGCCAGCGCCTTTAAATAGTCCGCCGCTCTCACAAGGTTGCAAAAGGCCACCATTGCGACATGTCATCGCGAGGTGAAGTAAGGCTGCCGGGTTACCAAAAAAAGGCTCGGCGAATGTACTTCTGCATTGGGCGTCACAAGGAGACGCCCGCGTGCTGAAGCGCTTCACCTGCCACATTCAGGAGAGTCCTATATACGTGGCAGGGAGCCGTGCACCGGTTTGCTTCTCGCTGCATGGCAATGACATGTTATTTTTCAATGGCTGGGGTCCGGCTGGGGGGGGGGGGGGGGGGGGGGGGCTGTCACCAGCAGTGTATTAGGGCTCCCTGATTGATCCCACTTCATACTAACCTCTGCTCCGTCACTCTGCTCCATCACTCTGCACCGTCACAGCTCCAGCCGGTCACACCACCAGAAATGATAGATTGCTGGTGTTTTACGAGCGAAGCAGGGGGGGGCGGGGGGGGGGAGCAGGCGCTGCAGGAGGACATCTGTGACGGAGACAGCTGGTGATATTTGTTTTCTTCAGTTTGACCCGAGGATCTTCACTTCAGTCCAACTTCTTTCTCTTCGAGTCCCCAGCCCCCCTTTTTAACGTAGAGCTGACAGATTCTACTTGTCTGGTGCTAACATTGTTCATACTTAAATGCACCTTTGTGCTAAATGTGACGTACCTGCCCAGGTGAAAACACAAACAAATATACAGAAGAACATAAATTGCTGCACGACAAACACACACACTAATAATTGATGAGTAGCATCATCAGTCATGGAACTGCATTCAAATACACCCCATCAGCAATGGCCTCTTGACTATCCTCTCACAGCTAACAGAGTTGAGAAGGTTAAAGGGCCAGGAAGTGAGAGTTTGTCTGTGGCCTTCTGTCAGCGGGAAGAACATTCCTCTTAATAGTGGAAGGAGGTGTCAGACCACTATTGGGCTACACACTCCGAATAAAATGTATTTGTCCTTGGCTCCCCAGTCACCTTTTGAACCAATGCACATTTGAAAAGTGTGAATATCGGAAATAAGATTTATTTATTCCTGACATTGTGTATCATGCATGCAGTGACATGCAGATGCTTATTCTCCGTTCCTCATCGTTTCCATTTATTGTTGTGATCTATTGAAGCAGGATCTCATGTTCCCTCTCAGTTCAGTGTTTCTCTCTTTGCCTTGTCTGGTCTGCCCCCCCCCCCCCCCCCCCCCCCCCAAGGGTTTTAGCAATCACACCATAATAATGTATAAGTCTCACATCCTGGGGGGGCTTCTGTAAGCTTGTGAGTATTCTCTCAGGAACAGGCTGCTAGCTTTGGAAAGATTTATTTGTGCAGTCAGTGAGAATATGCTAACGTGTGTGTGTGTGTGTGTGTGTGTGTGTGTGTGTGTGTGTGTGTGTGTGTGTGTGTGTGTGTGTGTGTGTTTACTGTAAACTGTAATTATTGTTGCCCATGGTCGTGTTACTCTAGAGCAGAGGCTTTCTTGCCGTGGGGAGTGCAAAACCACACAGACATGATTTTTCGTAAATCAAAAATGTACCCGGGAATCATCACAATTTTAAGTTTTCTGAACTGTGCCTCTGTGCCGTCGACATGCGTGTCATGTTGTTGCTGACGTCTTCAGGTTGTGCATCCTTTATATCTCAGGAATGCCTGGAGGGAATTTCTTCAAATCTGGCACAAACGTCCACTCGGACTGAAAGATGAACGGATGAAATTAGTGGTCAAAGGTCACTGTGAAGTCACGAAACACATTTCTGTATAAAGCTCAAGAATTCATATGCTAATTATGACAATTTCACACAAATGTCTAAAGAGGATAACATGATGAAGCGATGACAGTTTGGACAGACATGGATTTAAATATGTCAGTCGTGCCACTTTTGCCAAAATGTAAATAAATATATTAAAAAATATCGGGTTGAAGTTGTAGCCATAGCTAACTAGCTAGATCCATGGAAACAATACACTTCCTGTTTGCATCCCTCAGTAGAGCTTGCAGACAGAGGGAGGTTGGAGGTTGGGATGGGTGCATTCATCCATTCATCAGAATCCCTCGCAGCAAATATAGAAATTTGTTCATTGAGGTGCACTGTGTAATGTGTGTAATTCCACTGCTTGTCCACAAAGTAGCTTCAAACCCTCCGTGCGGCTCTACGTCTTCGTCCCTCTGGACTGAGGGCAGACTGGACGCTACAGTGACTCACCATCTAAAATCCTGGTCAGATCTTGCACAGTGCACCTTTTTAAAGGCGATACTCAGTGGTTGGCGAGTGTGTTGAGACTTACGGATGTCTGTCACAGTGTTGACAATCAACACAATACCCCCCCCCCCCCCCCCCCCCCACAGGCCATTGATCACCTGTGTGAAAGCGGCTATATAAAGCCTTCCAGAGTCTATCTTCTCCTTTTTATTCGTGGTGGCTCATCATCGCAGCCAGAGCATCCTCCGTTGCAGCGCTGTGGGTAACTGACTATAAAAGATTCTTTCAATTGTTGATGATGTTGAGACGTGTCTAACACAATCAATGTTATTTTGAATTTGTGTTTATTCTATTTTGTGCAGCATCAGATTGACACGCAACAATTTCTGTCTTTCTTCAATTTCTACCCCGTCACCCTTCTGGCCCTGTACCATGAATTTCTGAACACATCTCTCTGTTTGGTATTCAGACTTAATTAACAATAAGACAATAAGCTCTCACAAATCCCACTGTGGCTGCAGGCAGATGTTCTGTTGCCTTAAAAGAGCCTTTTAGGTGGTTACATTTCATTTATCTACACCACTGCTGTGCTTTATTCCCCACGTTAGTTTCCAATTCAACTGGTGTGTCTTTGTGTGTGTGTGTGTGTGTGTGTGTGTGTGTGTGTATAAATGTACCATTTGTCTAACTGGTCTCTGTAGAGGTTTTTTCCAGTTGTTCCCAGACTCCTAAACCTGTTGATTTGACTTCTTAAAACCTTTACTTTTTTTAAATAAAGGCACTTAATTGAAGTACTGCATGGAACAATATCTGTTATCTGGTGTTATTTGTCCTCAAATAACACCAGATCACAGATAACAGATCACCAGATAACTGAATCACTCAGTCTCTGCAACTGCATCGCCTTTGTCATGTAGCTTCTTTTAAGAGCGGAGAAAACCAAAAAGCACCGTATCTCCCATTAGCCCACAAGCTAATAATATGGCCACAGAAACAGAAATAGGCCTCTAACTGCTTCTGACCGCTTCACATTTTGGCTGATTATAGGTGGTTGTCAGCAGCCGTGTTCCTTGTTCAGCCTGTTGCATGGAGGAGGAACAACAACAGGAGCCCACGCTGTGGCTGAGAGGAGAAGCCTGCATGGCAGAGATGTTCGGCTCACAATTTGATTTACCTGTAAAAGTTAGTCTTGTGAGCCACATTTAATTAAAGTTTCTCCACATTAAAATGCGACAAAAATACACAAACCATGTGTCACCACCTGCACACGCCGACGCGCGCATGTGACCGCACACACACACACACACACACACACAATCACTTTACTGAGCTAATGAGCGAATGTCCTCATGTTGACAGCGTGATGGGATGTGGGTTGGAGCATAGCAACAGGACCTCAGGGCAGGTTGGACCTCACAAAGACCCTTTTTATAGTCGTCTGTCCTGCTGGTCATGTGCTCCTCTGTCCAAACAAGTCTCCCATGTCTTCTTCTTCTTCTTCTTCTTCTTCTTCTTCTTCTTCCATCATTCTTTGATTCTTGTGTTCAACGTCAATCCACAGTCGCATTCGTTTGACCCACCAGTCCATGTTTCTCGCCAGTTATACAGTATACACTGAATATGTTTGATGCATTTTCCGCTTAACCCTCTCGTCCGCACCGCCATGTTTTCCGTGTGCACAGATTAGGAGGAGGTGCAGGTCAACGAAGGCCCCAGCTTGAGGTGCAACAGAAAACAGAACTCTGTGTGTGAGTAAGTGAGTAAGGGTGAGTAAGTAACTTCCCACTTACTCACACGCACACTTTACGCTTATAAAACCACTTGTAAAATGTCGCTCCCGCAGTACCACTGTGTGAAAATGGCCAAGGCCGTGTTTAACTGCAATCCACATGTTTACATATGGGTTGGTATAAAAGCAGCGTAATGTGTGGCGAGTGAGTGTGTGAGCCGCAGAGAGAGACTCGTCTATTTGAGATCTGTTTTATATTGCTGTGAAAACATCTCCATCAAACAACTGTATTAATTTCAATTTCTTGCCAAAAATTACGAGATAACATGTGGGCATGTCACGATAACGCTATAATTCACTTTTACCCAACACTCATTTTTACTGAATAGAGCTTAAACGCATCATAATGTAACTGTAACTGCTGTCAGCACGGATTTGCTGTTCACAATGTAGCATTATCAGGGATCTCCTTTTACTGAATACAGGCCAATAACAATCTGCCGTCAAAACTTTATTAAACCTTGTGAAAGTGTGGAATTCAAATGGTGACATATTTCAGTCCGGAGACGATTCACAACAGCGATTGGGTTCGTGCCGTCAGTCTGCTGGGAAAGTTGACGACTTGACAAGATGTGTCTTGTCCAGCCTGTAATGTTTGCGTGCAGGAGAGCAGAGGGCCAGGTCTGTGCTGGAGTTACGTGTGTAGCGTCCGGACTGCTGCTCTGCACTCTGGTGCATTTGAAAGATTTGGTTGTTTCTACCCTTGAGGTTAGTGTATTTTTTTTTTCTCCTGCAGAGGACATGTCTGGTCAGCCTCTAAAGCCGCCTTTGTCTCTCATTTTAGAAATATCCATTAACGAGGCCACAGTAGAAATAGACATATACCACCGGAAGTAAGCTATGGGCTTACTTTACACTCTGCGGTTTAACACTGAGATGTTACTTATAAATACTGGCCCGGGGCGATAATGCATAGCCTCTGTCATGGAGCAGCTGGACTGTGGAGCAGAGAGCAGACAGCGGAGCCACTTGTTTATTTTAGGACTCATTTACTAGACAAATAGAGTTCTGTGATTGTCAGCAACATTTTGCCCCACTGCTGTCCAACTCTCCTCTCCGGGTCAAATACGTGTTCGCTTTGTTCAAACTTTTCGTTTCTTTGCAAATTACTCTCCAAAATAAACTGTTTGTACTAGAACAGATTTAAAAAAAAACAAGCTTCAGTCACATAATAAAGTCACTAATACAGATCTTTATATTGATTTTATTGACCAACCAGATGGTGCGTTCAACATGTTTACCGTGTTTTGCATGTAACTGACAGTTTCATGTTTTATCATGTATGTATCATGTTACATTTGTACTGACCACCACGAAAGCTATGATAAAGTGACAGATCACTGAAACCTATAAAGACTAGACCCCCCCCCCCTACACATATAAACTTATGTCAACCAACATGCACGCAACATATTGAATGATAGAGTAGATATATGCATATATGCATATACAGTATGCATAGGATCATGTCTTCAGCCGGCCTCCTGCAGATTGCCTGTAGTAAAACAAACAATCATCCATCAACAAACAGTTTGCCTTCGCTATGTGTCGTGCAATTCATGGAAAGGGGGGGCAGATTTGGGTGAAATGGTGAATGGAGCGATGTGGACAAGGACAGTAAACACTGGAGGTCAGTGAACTTTTGCTGATGCAACCTGAGTAAACTGGACTATGAGGTAATCAGTCCACACTGGACTATGTTTCCCCCTCTAATTGACGTCTTCTTGATATTTGATGTTGGTATTTCCAGTCGTGCCATTTTAGGATGAACGTCAGGAGGTAGATAGATTGTGAAACACCACACACTGTATAAATGCATCTCTAAACTGTCAACAGTAACTGGCTCAGACTAGACTCCAACTAGGTCCAATAAGTTATAGTGTCCCTAATAAAAATTTAACTACAAAATAATAGACGCTATGCCAAAAAATCCCAGTGTTTACCCTTTAGGTAATGAAATGTCTTCCAAGTACCCACTTTAGATGCATGTTTGTTGAAAGCCCTGATGCTTCCAGATGGTTTCCCACCATATGCTGGTGGGGATCAGAGAGCCAGCCTCACGAACAATCACAACCTGCTGTCATGTGTAAATATGTTCGTGTCAAATCAAACCCAGACACGATAAGTAAACATGGACGCTGTGTAACGGATCATGTGAATCTGGAAGGGTTGCTGTGAGGCAGCTGATTCAAATCTTGATCGGAGTTTCCCCACGAGACCGTAAAAGCATCCATCAAGATGACCGTCGGTACTTTCAAAATGCAGCACGGTATTACTTTGATAATGACACAGCAAAATACTGCGATGGATGGTCTATTTCAAGTAGGTTTTAAAGAAACTAAAGGATCCCGTCATGAATAGGATTTAAAACACAGGATTAAAGCCTTGCAAATGATTTTTTGAGAGAGAGAGAGAGACAGAGAGAGAACCACATGCAGCAAAAGACTCATTCTTAGTACACTTTTTAATGTATGTTTGTATAAGAAATGTAGGCATAAAACAAGCTGATGTTTTAGTTTGATAGTGCTTTTTTTAATCTGTATTTCATAGTCTTCAATGTAAATAAATGTAAAAACAAATGCATCCATCAGCCCAAAATGGCCTTATGGCAAATAGTCAGTGAAGTATGTAGGGTTAAAAAAAACCATCCAAAAATACCAGAGTGGTCCTTTTAAAGTTCCACGGGACTCGCTGCAGCGTCGTATGGCCCTGTGTGTGTGTGTGTGTGTGCGTGTGTGTGTGTGTGTGTGTGTGTGTGTGTGTGTGTGTGTGTGCGTGTGTGTGTGTGTGTGTGTGTGTGTGTGTGTGTGTGTGTGCGTGCTCTTTCTGTTCCTGCGCTCACAGGGCTCTGGCGTAAAGGAGAGCGGTGAGGTTGCTTTGAATGGTGGGTGGCACTTCAGTTTCCAAACAGGAAGCGCTTACGTTGATGAATGGCAGTTTTTCCTCAGAGGAAAGAGTGGGTGACACGACTTTGTGTTTAATTTCGCTTTGTTCACGTCGGAGCCAGCTAAACGAACGCGCAGACGTGCTCTGAGACCCCGGGGGAACTAAGAAAAACAACAACAACAACATCTCGCCACACGCTGCCTATACTGCGCTGTGATTGTTGCATCTAATTGAATACAACAAAGACGGTGATGGAGATGCATGGCCAGTATGAGAGAGATAGTAGTGTTGTTGCTGCTGCCGGGATGGCCAAAGCTGTAATGTAATGCACACAAGTGAAGATGAGGGACATATCAGGAGGAGGAGGAGGAGGATGTCTGCTGCTTAGATTGTTTGGTCTCTGCTCACACAAGCACACTCACCCAGAACCTCTCCCTGTTTTGGAGCTCATGATGTCCCAAATACTCTTTGGCAGAACAAACCGGTGAGGGCTTGGCTAGAAAAAAGCAAATTTATTTTTGTTGACTTCTCCTTACGTAGAGCGAGGGGGACTTTTCTTTATTTTCCATTGATTGTCTCGTGGAAAGGCTTGAGGATTGTTGTTGTTTTTTTTCCTCTGTTTTCAACTCCATTCGCTGCAGGCGCTGATGACATATGAACAGATACTGAAAGTCTGTGTCTCAGCCTGCAGAAACCAGCCCGGGGTAGAATCTCTCTCTGTGCAGGATAACTCACGATGTAGAGCTAGAGCTCATTTGAGTTACTATGTGCTTGTTTATTATCAATTCAGGCGATGTAATTGTGTATCTCGATATATGAGTTCATCACACTGCTGTTCCATTAAAGGACAATAAATTGTCATATTTAATTATTGCCCAGCCCTACATATGCTGCAATTTTTGATTCTGCAAATTGGTTTTGTTGACTGATAACACAAGTCCTGAATTATTATTATTATAAAACATTGAGCTTATAGGTTGATGTGAGCTTTATTAGCAGAATGAAACAGCATTAACCTTCATTTCAGCCCCTTTTATCATAGTTTTGCTCAGTCGATAAATAATCTGAAAGAGTGGAAATGAAGCCGTCCTCTCTGTCTTTCTGGAGAGCCCTGTGTACAGCCGGGGTGGGAAAAGGTTTTCATTGGTTTTGTTTTTGCTGGAACCCGTTCTCCTGATTTCTCATCCAGCCATTCTCCACTCATAAATATGCCACGATTTCTGCACAGTGGGTGAAAAAGAAAATCGCTGCAGTCGTCCATTGCCTCCTTGCCAATGTTGTGTGAAGGGACCGAGGGGGAAGACAGATTTTCCTGTAACTTGATGTTGAACTGTGCATGGATTAATTCATGTAGCTGGCAGTTCATTAGAAGGGAGAGCGAGAGAGATATATGAATCATAATATCATTGAGTTATACATATAGAGCTCTAAAATCATCAAGTCCAATGAACATCTGTCTAACATCAGAGATAGAAACAAGTACAGGCTCAGTGACCACAAACTGGCAACCAACAACAAAATCATGGCAACCAACAGACAACAGAACATTTGTTTACGCCGTTCGACAGGTGAGAGGCTGAGAGACACATCCTCCCACAGTGTAAATCATTCAGTGAAATATGAAACATGAACTTTGACAAGTTAAACTCTGTTATTTCAAAGATCTTAAAGACCTCTCACAATTAAAAAAAGACTCCTAGCGGAGTGTGTTGATGTTCATATTACTGTTATTGTGTACTTTTGTATTTAGAAGCTTTAGAAACATTGTTCCTGAAACTTTCGTGCCAATAGAGCACGAACTGACGGAGGGATGAGGAGAGGAAAATCTGTTGACAGTAAATTCAAAATGGACAACAAAAAGCTAGCGTGAGAGCTGTAGAAAGGGCTTTGGAGATGGAGCCATGGCCTTTCTCCCTCTGCTGGAAAAGAATGGCAATAAAGATAAAAGAGAGCAACAACCGATGATCTTTGAAGGACGAGCCAACGTAAAAGTCAAGTGTGTGTGTGTGTGTGCTCATATATACAGTGAGTGGAACCTTACGATGTGTTGTAATCTAAATATAACACCACAAGCTAAGGTCTGAGAAATGACTACAAGGTGAATTAAAAGCTCTCTATGTATACAGCTTTTATTGCAGGGCTACTGTATGCGTCTGCGCTGTGTTGTCCTGTTTACTTGAGACAAAGTGAAGGTGTGTGAGTTGACTAGCAGACATAATAAGAGTCAGAAGCCTCTCGAGTAGCATCGCTCTGTTTCCAGAAGACGGCGCCAGCACTGCTTCATGGTTTCTGTTATGGGAGCATTAAGACGAGGCCCTACGATAAACATCTGTGATGATTGCTTCAGTAATCCTCTCCAGTGAGTATGATTCTGCACTTTTGAATGTTCAGTGGCATTCGAGTGTGTGTGTGTGTGTGTCTGTACCAGATGTTTTAGATGTTTGCTGTCACTTGCTGGCATCAACACACGTGACTTATCGATGTCAAAACGGGGAGGCTCAGTGTGAGCAGAGCATGCTGACCTTGATGAAGAGGTCATAGGTCAGGCCATTACATTACCCATCATTCTCAACTGGAAGAGAATTTATTAGGTAATAACGGGGTTGGATCCAATAAACAAGCTGGATGGTGGTGGAGAAGCAAAGAAGGAGCGAGCCAAGGTAGATGGAAAAAATACAGATACTCACATATTTGTCTGGAGGCTCGAGCCAGCATATGGGCTCCTGCTGGTCTCCGTCTTCAGGCTCCAGCCAGGAATGAGAGCTGTCTGGATCACGATAAGCCCGACTTCAGATGCTCTGGCTCTGTGTGCCACATGGTGACAGGGCCATGGCTGTAGTTCAAGGCTTAGTGTTGCTGCCATGAGACTTTGTAGCCTCCTAATCGGTACCAAGCACACTAGTTCTTTCTAAGATGACTTCATGAGACAAAAGCGACGCTTTAACTTGTCTTCAGCTGACAAGACTGAAAGGAAAACATTTATTTTTTTGTCTATCTGGCCGTTGGTTCTCTCGATTGTGACAACACTACTCACCGAGCTCATTGGTGATATTTCCTGGTGAGAAAAAACGCAGGTTCAGCAACGACGGAGGGCTGAGAGAAAATGATGTGTTTTAAAATGTAACCAGCCTAATGTGGACGAACTCTTTGACCTACTGTGCTTGCCGTAGTTGTGCACACTCACGTTTTTTTTTTCTGTACTGTGAGGGGTTATTAGAGACACTTGGCTATCTATTTCCAAATAAAGAAGAAGCTACTCCGGCCTTGCTGTTGGCTGTGTGATAGTCAACCTGTCTCCATCTTTTTGTGCATGAGCGTAGCAAATTCTTTGGTGAGAACTATGGTAATATAACCGGCAGAGTCAAGACAATACTTGACAATAAACTTGCAATAAACAATAGTATTTTTTTTTAAATAACAGTAATTAGATAAGGTTTGGAGAATATCCCATTTTAAAATGCTTTCTTGCCGTCTGAGTTTGAATTGGAGCACCTCTGAGATCCCCACATAGCATCACCAAGAGCAGTTTCATAAATGACGTTATCGTTATGTCGAGGTGTCCAAGGACAACCGGAATAATGAGAAATCTGCGGACTTTCCCTTTCATCCTCTCAGCTCTCTCTCTCTCGCTCAACCCCGCATGCTTTTTGTTAATGCTCCGGTCCTTGTGAAAAAAGATAGCTTCCTCAGAAGCACCCAAGGTTGACTCACTTCCTCCTTTTGCTTTCTCTCTCTCTCTCTTACTCTCTGTGTCTCTCCCTCTCTCTGTCTGTCTGTTTAAGGTTTGTGGTGCTCCTCGTTTGAATTTCCTGCTGTTACATGGTAACACGGAGCTGAAGGCAAGAGGTAAGGTGGATTTCCTTTTGCTTTTTTTGTAAAGTCTGCCATGAAGTTAGTGGTAAAATGTGTAACGTGACACCATTGTGAGTTTCTTGTAAAGAGAGGACAGCGACAGAGGAAGAGACGTTTCAGTTCTCGCAGTGTATCTCGGGGTTCATGCCAGGGCATTTGGATGTAGTCAGATTGAAACAGCTGTTGGGAAGCATCTCTTTCCCCTGTTGGAGGTGAGAATGGAGGCGCTAATGGTGGGCAAACAGTGCCCGGAGCCTCCGCCTTAAAGAGCTGTTAAAGGGACAAGACAGACTTGGTAAACACAGCAGTTTGTCTCACTGTCTTTTTGCAGCACGGCGAACACGGTTTAAAGCTTTGGCTCCCAGCATGCCATGCTGTTTGTGTGATACAGGGTGGCACAGGAGGTCCTGGGTGTCACAGAAAAGAGGTGGTAGAAAAGGTTTCACGCTCTTCCTGTTCGGTTCCTCCTCCAATCAGCTGATAGTACGAGTGCTGATGCTCGCTGCTGATGCCCCGGCAGATAAAACATGTGCATGTTGCTCATTTGAAAAGCCTTTTATTGCCTTTTACTTTTTTTTTTGTATTACATGTGAATATACACACATCTGAAAACAATACGCACGTTTAAACTTCAGCAAAGATAATGCAGCATTTAGTGTTGCGTTTGTGAACTTTCACCTCATCGTTTCGCGTAGAAAAAGTGTCATCAACCAGCTATGCAACATATTTACTCATCAATCCGGTGAGGTGCAATAATACAATGCACCTAATCAACATTTAATAAGAGAATACAGAGCATCTAACCACCTGTCCCTTACAAATTAAGCCAAGTGTGGCTGTTGCGATCACAGCAGCTCATAGTTTACTGAAGCTGAAGCTTTGGCTCTGCAGAGAGGTGAGCCGCTCACAGAGCCACTAACACTATTCTTCACTAGCCGCGTGAACGTGCCTTCTCTCTGCAGTCTGTGCTCAGGTAGTCTGAGGTCTCCAGTGGGATAAGGAAAGGTTAAAGGTCAGGCCCCATTCAGTGCGATATGAGAGCAGGAGCATTATCATAGGCTTACAGGTTTAGCGTCTACAGGTGCAAATACCAGAAGGAGTGGAATTATCTTTCTGAGCTCAGCTCACCTCGACACACACACACACAGAGAGTGAACATGCGCTCACCTGAGCACAGGTATGAGGTGCTGATCTGAGCCGCGACACGCACCCACACACGCGCACAATTTGCCCGGTGATCAGATGAGATGAGTGTGACGAGGTTTTGGAGTTTTTTAAAATTAAAATCGATTCATCATCCAGTCACGGCCTCATTAGATGAATGACTGAAGGTCATTTGTGCATGTCATGAGATCCTCTCACATTTTTAAGCAGTCTCTCTCTCTTCTTTTTTTTTACTGCAATGTGCAAAATTACTGTGAACTTCAATTACTGACTAGTTTTCAGTTCTTCAAGAGGAAACGAGGGTCAACAGTGGAACCTTTCTCTGAGTTTGGTAGCAACAGCACGCAGAATGCATTGTGGATGTTGGAAACTAAAGGTATGATGAAGGAAATATTATGTGAATATGATATGTGGAGGTCTGTTTGTCTCAATCCGATATACATTGATACACTAAAGATGCACGCGCTGTCAAGCAGAACCACTGACACCACAAGCCCTTACAAATACACATGCGCACATACATGCACCACAAACTTCCCGCGTACTCATATCGCTCAGTCTTTTACTGACAGTGACTGTGCCACTTTTGAGAAGGGTGAGTGGGTGTGTTGACTGGAAACACGTAGCAGTGACCCAGCCCAGAGTCCTCTAAACCAAGACACAGTGACAGTAGAGCTGTCGGCTCCACTGAGGAGACTGTTTTAAGCCCCAAACACAGAAAAGACACACGACCGGCTCAACCACTAAAGCTCGGAGCCTTAGAGGGAAACCAGATACATCTGTATCCTGTAGGTGTTGTTTTTTTCACCAGATCTGTACTCTGTGAGCTCGGGGAGTTTGGTTTAATTCATCGTGGAGTTAGTCAATTTCCTTAAAGGTTACATTTTTCGTACGACATTTCTACAAGCCAAAGACAATCGACTATATTTGCTAATTGCCGCTTCATTGTCAAGCTTTCTGTTATTGCTCTGTATCAGATTCATAATGATAAACATGGCAAACCACTTGTAATTAGTATTTTTTCAGACAACGGGTCCGTGATTTCACACAGCGGTAAACAAAACGTTGCTGGGGTCCCCTTCTCTGGGGTGGGGTGTGGAGTAACCGGTGTGTTTGTGGTGCCATGCCATGGTTCCGACGGCCCTTTATTCTGAAACTCTAATAGCCTGAAAAATGGCCCATTGGACTGGAAAGCCCAGTTGTCCGTTATCCCGAAAACAAACGTCCATTGTCAAAAACACATGTTTCTTGTAAAACAAACGGACCCCAGGAAGACAAGCTGACGTCATGGCGTCAGCTAATGGGGATCCTAATGAGCTAAACTGAACATCTGTAATTCTTGTGCAGAATGATCCGATGGAAGGTCCGATGATGCCATTTTGCATAATAATTAGCCATGTGCTTCTGTGTGTTGCATGGAGAGTGTGATTTTTTTTGGGAGCAACGGGCCTCCAGGACAGTGTGCTGTTTGTTTTCGGGATAACGGGCTGTCGGACGAATGGGCAGTCCCCATGTTTGTAAGGTGTTCGTAAGGTAGCGCACGCTCGGCTATAACATTGGCTGGGTGAAGTCTAAACCTACCCCGCTCGAATAAAAACCAGGACAGCAAACGTTACTCTAAACTGGGATTACAGCCAAGTCTGGCCTCACGGTTTACGGAGCCTAATATCCCACAAACTAATGTGGTTAGTTAATTAACTTGTGCTTTTCTTTTGAAGAGGATAAAATAGACATCACCCTCTTAACCCTTTAGATACCAAGTATCACTCTTACTACGTCCCCATGCACATCATAATGTGCCTTTTCTTTAAACGTGGGTTCCCTGCTCTCTCATTAATGAAAACCCCCTTTTTTCAACGTCAGGGCGTTGAAGATGGCAGTGTGGATCCAGGCCCAGCAGCTCCAGGGAGATGCTCTGCACCAGATGCAGTCTCTCTACGGTCAGCATTTCCCCATTGAGGTGCGACATTATCTGTCCCAGTGGATAGAGGGCCAGCTCTGGTGAGTTACCCTGCAGCACAAACATAATACGTGTGTGTAAAGCATGTATACTTGTCCATGAAAGCCCATAAGGAGAGTTGCTCTTTCCATGTGCGTTTGTTTATGCACATGTCCACTTGTCTTGTATGTGTCTTACGTGCATGCATGTGTGTTTTATGTGTGTGTGTGTATGTGTGTTGTTAGGGATGCCATAGACCTAGAGAACCCGGCGGAGGAGTTCAAGGCCAAACGGCTACTGGAAAGTCTGATCCAGGAGCTGCAGAACAAGGCCGAGCACCAGGTGGGAGAGGACGGCTTTCTACTGAAAATCAAACTGGGACACTACGCCAGCCAGCTCAAGGTAAGTCTTTTGGAAATGTGCCTCACCAATCACAAGAACAGCACTGCGTACCCAGGAACCCACAGCACCTTACCGGGTCACTTTCCTGTCTGATTGAGAGACTTGAGGGTCAGGGTGCTAAGTAGAGCCAAAGTTTGAGAACACACAAATACAAAAACAAGCATAAAGTATAAACTGTGGCTTTCAGTTATTTCTCAGATGTATCAATAAAAGAGACCTTGATTTTAATAATGTAAAAATTGACTTTGGTACTTTATCTATAGCTAAAAAGCCTGGAGAACAAAACACACTGGAGCATGAAGGGCCTACTGTTCACACAATCAGAAAAAGCCCAAAACAACTCCAGAGGAATATTGAAATGAAATTATGTTTCCATCAAGACTCTCACCTTTAAACAACGTGAGAAGAGATGAAGTGGTTGGAAGATGTAACTGTTTGCTTTTTGTCCTTGCACACAGTGGACGATATGTTTTAGGAACAGGTTATATCCACCATGCGTGAGGGCCTTGGTAGCCAACCAGCGCTGCTATTTATGATCGAGCTCCCTGCTCACAGAGCTGTCTGTTTGTCTTCTCCCCTCCCTGAAACCAGGCAGAGAAACAGGCTAAAGGGGAGCTGGCTGTGCAACATCAAACTGCAATACCCAAATTTCTACTTCTCTGTTTTCCCCTGGGTGATCGTGAGCGTACATGTACCGATGTGTAATATGTGAAATGTGTCCAACCCTGCTGATGCCCTGTGCTATTAGTTTTTTTCTTTCTCTTAGTGTGGCGTGTTTCCTCGTAAAAACGTAGCTTGATTTTACAATTCCAAACTTTTAATGCAATGTCACTCCCCGACTTGAAGCAGGAAACTACTAGACTCTGAAACTAGACAGTGAAACCGCAATTTGTTTACACAAAAAAAAAAAATGATTGTAACACATGTACCAGCGGTGTGCGTGCGTGACAATGTGCGTGAATGCTAATGAATGATATATGAAGTGCTCCGTGCTTCAGAGATGGGTCTCATTAGGCTCGCCTAATGGGGTTTTTTTAGTGCTCCAGAACTTAGCGAGCTTCTAAATTGGTGAGTCCTGTGTGAGGCGGACGCTCCGCTCGTCAGGGGCTAATAGGCCTTAACACGGCTCATGTGCTCCTTGTCTTTCAGAGCACGTATGACCGCTGTCCGCTGGAGCTGGTCCGATGCATCAAACACATCCTCTACACGGAGCAGAGGCTCGTCAGAGAGGCCACCAATGTGAGTAGGATGCACGCGCGTGCTGTGAAATACATATTTGCGAGCTGACACCTGCATGCACACTGCAGACAATCCCCACTGTAATGTAAACTTGCTGAGACAAACACCTGTGGCTTGTTTATGCATTATTCAGTACATAGCCCGTACAAAGCCTGCAAACACAAACAGAAGCGCAACTACTTAATGGTGACTGATTCGGCCGGCTGGGTAATTGCGTAACTACTCTCCGTTTCCTCCATTCACCCCCCTAAAGGTCTGCAGATTCCTTTTGCGTTATTAAAACAATACCTTCTCAATCATGCTGTAAAGTGGACTTGCAAAAGTCGACTTTTTGTTGCTCCTCCACTGCAAGTCAAAAATGAAAATCAAATATTTCACGGTTTATAAAAAGCCCTGAGTTATAAAACCGTAAAAGCCAGCAGTGCGTAAAAACATGTGACTCTCAGCGACTCCTGCGGCGAATTGATTTCCAGTCACAACATGCCTTTTCTATTCGTGGAATGCATATTTGGACTGATCGAATTTCACCGTCTTTAGTCCGAACCTTTAGGTAACACGGTGCTCACGCAGTCTGCCCGAGTGCGATGAGCACTTCTTCCCTCTCTGTTTGCAGTTATCCCGTCAGGCTTGTGGTCACTGAGGATTTTACAGTCAAATAGCCCAACTGCCACACGCGGGCATCAATGCATCGAGTCCAGCTTGGTTTCATATTCCTGCTCCATCCCCCACAAATATCACACGTCTCTCGTCTCACCAGTAGCCTGCTATCTCCCCTAACAGCTATCATAAACAACCCAATGACAGACAATACACAGGCCACGACACCTTACCAATTACCGTTTCCCAACCCTCTCTCTGTGCCTGTCTCTCAATCACACTTTGTAATCGACAGTCGAGCTCTCCGGTGGGGGGGATGATGGACAGCATGTCTCAGAAATACCAACAGATCAACCAAGCTTTTGAGGAGCTCCGCCTGCTGACCCAGGACACGGAGAATGATCTGCGCAAGCTCCAGCACAACCAGGAGTACTTCATCATCCAGTACCAGGAGAGCCTCCGCATCCAGGGTGAGACCAGAGGACCTGCATCTCGTTATTGCTGCTCTAGAGTAATGCAAAGTTTTCATAATCAGTTATTCAACAGCGCTGGTTCAAGCTTTTCAAATGTGCCGGTTCTTCTTTCATTCTAAATATAATACATTGGAAATGTTGGACTGTAAGTTGGACAAAACCTATTTACTAGATCACTACATGTCTGAACTTTTGTGAACTTTTGTATATGCCACAGGTGTGAAATTGCATTGTGAAGATCATTCCACACGTTCATTTCACAGCTGTCTGAAATATGCAGGACACTGTAGATTAGCGATGGAAAACAAACACCTGGAGCTTCCACAAGCAGCAACCTTTGCATTCATGTTGCATAATTCACAAAACAGCACGTGTGTGTTACGCTAGAGGAGGTTCTCCTGAGTAAATCATCATCCCCCTCGGGTGTACATGTATGTTCACTGTATATATGTGCAGGTTAAAGATTTTCACCTCCCCTCTCTTCTCCCCCCCCCCCCCTCTGGATGGCAACAACCCCACTCCTCCTCAGCTCAGCTGACCAGCCTGTCCACGCTGCCCCCTGCTGACCGGCAGCTACGGGAGCCCGCCCTTCTCAATAAGAGAGCCACTGTGGAGGCATGGCTGACCAGAGAGGCCAACACACTACAGAAATACAGACTGGTAAGACGGGAACATGCACGCTCAAAGAAAACACACCGTATGCGTGTGTGCAAGAGTGCTCGTGTGTTATCCCGAGTCAAACCTCCTCGTTTTCTGTTCATGCGCAGGACTTGGCAGAGAAGCACCAGAAAACACTGCAGCTGTTGAGAAAGCAGCAGACCATCATTCTGGATGACGAGCTGATCCAGTGGAAGAGACGGCAGCAGCTGGCAGGCAACGGGGGCCCGCCGGAGGGAGGCCTGGACATCCTGCAGTCCTGGTGAGCCCTCCTCCACCTCCCACCAAGATCACGGCCGCTAGGCTTCCTCTCAAAGCAAAGGGTCACAGGTTTACAAGCTTTCAATTGACTACCGCTGGGTTCATTTCCAAAGTTTATTGGCTCCTAATAACAGAGACATTAGGCAGGCTCATCTGACATGTCTCTTTTTTAGGCTGTTAATCCCTCATTTTGCTTTCTTTGCTTTTTTTGGAGAGTCCAGTCAAGGGTTTCATAGTTGCTGTAAACTATCCCGTTTCAGTTTTAATTGCTAATCTTCTGCTGGAGTGAAATCTTCTGCAGTGCAGGCATAACTCCTTACCTGTGTGTGTTTTCGTGTGTGTGTGTGTGTGTGTGTGTGTGTGTGTGTGTGTGTGTGTGTGTGTGTCAGGTGTGAGAAGCTAGCAGAAACTATCTGGCAAAACAGGCAGCAGATTCGGAGGGCAGAGCACCTCAGACAACAGCTGCCCATCCCCGGCCCCATTGAAGAGCTCCTCAACGAACTCAGCAGTACCATCACAGACATCATCTCAGCATTGGTCACCAGGTGTGTGTTGTTGTTTAAGGCTTCTCTAAACCTATCTCAACTCATCTTGACTGAAAACGCTGATTCCATGACATGAATGTCAGTCAGCATAGAGTCAAAACAAGTATATCAGCCCCAGCGTGTGTGTAGCTGGGTGTGTGTGTACATCGAGGCATCGCCGTTTCCTGCACTCAGTGGGGGCCTTTATGCAAGCAAGTCCTACTTACACAGCCGTAGTTGCTTTGGTCGACAGAGTGAGAGATATTATCTTTTCCTAAAATTAAATGAATCTGGCGTTGGGTTTATCCACTTTAGGATTTAATCCAGTGACACTACTTTATTCTGCAGTGTCGTAGTACTCGAGACCGGTCTTGGTCTCAACACCAGTCCCAAGACCACTTTTTGAAGGTCTCATCTCAAGCCACAGCTGCGGGAATATCAGTAAGCTGCCTGTGCATTGATATATTTGTTAACATGCACCGACCACCCTGCCGTGGTCTCAAACCCTAGATTTAGTCTTGTAAAAGGTAATGTTTACGTTTCAGACCTTAAAGGGATAGTTAGGGTGTTTTGAAGTGGGGTTGTACTTATCCATAGTCAGGGTATCACTTACAGTACCTAATGTCTCACCTGGGGGGGGGTGTGCCAACCGCCATCTACTGTAGGTAATACACTGGATATGGATAAGTAACAGCAAGCCTTAGTCGACTGACGCTCATGCGATTATGTCGACAAATTGATTAGTTGATTTAATCAACAGAGACATTAATTTCTTGGAAATAAGGTATTCTGCCTGAAAAAGCATAAAGAACGACTAATCGACTGAAGAAATCTGAGTCGATCAGTCGACTAATCGGTCATTTTGATCTTGAAACTGGACTATCTGTTTTCAGTGCAGCCAAAAAAAAAGATTGTTGAAAAAGAAGTCGGTCAGTGATAATTTCAACTGCGAGGATGCAAATGTGCCCAGAGGCAAAGGATGGAAGTCAAAGGCTTCTAAAAAGATCTGCAGAGACAAAGAAAATGCAGTTTGCAAGAGATTGAAGGACAGCGGAGGCACTTGCAAGCTGTTGCAGTTCATACTTTTTGGACCCAAAGGCACATCTGCCGGGGTCTTTTAGCCCTCCAGCATCTCTGAACAGGAAGTCACCTGAAGGTTCCTCTCCTACTTTTCTTGTAGATTTTCCCTGCAGGGACCCTTAGCATACTGAGAGGCCGTGTCCGTGTCACAGCGATTTCTGATTGGCCACAGACTTGCCCGCGCCCACAAAATACAGTACCGCTATCACACACAGTACAAACACAGGCTATGTTTCCTCAACAACATCCTCTCTATATTCCCCTGAAGCCCCTGGAGGTTTCAGGCTGAGAATGGGAGAGTGTTGTTTTCACATCACTACTTCGTTCAGCTACAGAACAGAGGGCTTGAAGGCTCATAACAACAGTATGTATTTGTTTCCAAGCTGCCACTGATCCTGCAGGAATAATGATCAGGCTGTGTGTCTGCTGCTGTCTCACTTCTTGCTCCCTGTTTGTGTTAAAGTGGGAAATCAGATGACAGCTCGACAGAAAATCACACCTTACTTCCATTACCTTCAATACCCTCCATTAGTGCACCATGGTTATCTTCAAAGTATACATCACATGTATATTTAAAGTCTAATAAAACATTTGCACAGTTATTTGTATGCTGTAAACATGTTTACTTTCTGTGTTAGGTTTGCAGCCTTTTTGTCATATTTTTGGCTACGTTTTAAGAGAGAGATGATGATGATAAGAGATGATGTTCAGCAAAGCACTGAGCCACCTGACCAACAGGGTTTTGTTCTGTCATTAAGTCAGTCTAACTCCCCCTTTGTCTCCACAGCACCTTCATCATTGAGAAACAGCCACCACAGGTGCTAAAAACCCAAACCAAGTTTGCCGCGACAGTGCGCCTCCTAGTGGGTGGGAAATTGAACGTGCACATGAACCCTCCGCAGGTGAAAGCCACCATCATTAGTGAGCAGCAAGCCAAGACCCTGCTGAAGAACGAGAACACGAGGAAGTAAGTCCAGTGCCCCGATATCATATCACTGTGGATTAAAAACAAGAAGACCCCAGAAACAATTACAAATAGGACGCTGGGGGTTGTTTGTGGAGGTTCAGACCTGAAGTAGCAGTGTGTACGATTTAGCAGCATCTAGTGGTGAGGTAGCAGATTGCATTCAACTGAATACCCCTCCGCTCACAAGCATGTCGGAGAACTACGGTGGGCTTGAAATAAAAAAAACAAATGCTAAAAGCTCTCTAGAGGCAGTGTTTGGTTTGTCCATTCTGGGCTACTGTAGAAATGTAAAGAAAACACATTGATTCTTAGGAAATCCGCCTAAATCCTACACACTGCTACTTTATGCTATACGGCTTGTTTTTAATTAATATATCACTTCTTCTTTGAATCAGAGTTTTCACACACAAGTGCTTTCACGCTGAAGCAACGACACATCATCCTGCTGTTCCCTCTTCTTTGCGCACACGTTTTAGTATTCCTGCTTCATCTAGTGGGGCCGTGGCACCATTAAGATAAGGATTCTTTAGCTTGCTACAGGGATTACTGGATCCCAGGATGAACTCTGGCCCTCATGTGTTTCCATACCTCACCACAGAGACACGGCTGGAACGTGAACAATGCCACAGAGGAATCTATGGTGTGGACGCAGAATCCACATTTAGCCCGTTCCACATTCCTCCCGACAAACAGAAACCGTCCAAGACTGTAAGTCAGCCGGTGGTTATATGGACGAGCAATTCAACAGCTCAGCCATCATCCCCTTGTGTCTCATCCAAGCCAGTTTGTATGGCACCCAATCTGCAGCCCTGAGACATCTGCTCGGTGTTTTCTCATGTAGAAAAGATAGAGGTAGTTAAACCATCCAATTATACGAGCACGAACATCATTCCTACACCCTGCATGTGTTTCACGCAGCTCCTGCCCGACCATAATTTAGTTTTAATCTGTTCTGGGAAGAATAAAATTCTCAGCACAACGAGTCACAGCAGACATTACGGCGAACTGACTCAACCCCTTGATTGTCTCTCCCCTTTAGCGATAGCAGCGGAGAGATTCTCAACAATAACTGCGTGATGGAGTACCACCAGACGACAGGCACTCTCAGCGCCCACTTCAGGAACATGGTAAGTGATTCTGAAGTGAAGTAACTACACTGAGTTGGATATCTTAGTAAACACGGGTCTGAAGTAGAGTGCGGCTCACCCTGAAGTCAGATGTGTTTGACGCCAATGTCCGTGAGTACAGTAGTATGTGTCCTCAGAGACGGTGCATACACGTCGGCCCTGTAGTCTGACTCAAAGTGAATCGTGCATGCCGTGTGCTGTGCATATATGATGCGTGCATTGTCAGTGTTGCTCATTCCTACACGTGTCGTCTTCCATGTAGTCTTTGAAGAGGATCAAGCGGTCGGACAGGCGAGGAGCAGAATCCGTCACAGAAGAAAAGTTCACCATTCTGTTCGAGTCGCAGTTTAGCGTTGGAGTCAACGAGCTTGTCTTTCAAGTGAAGGTAAGGGGGCGACAATAGCCTGGGACGCACAAAGATACTCGCCATTGTTACTTCTGCAATCTATTCATTCTTAAAAGCCTCACAAAACCTTGAACACAACAGTGCGCCGCATCAGCCCGACCAATCCTACTCATTCCTCATCTGTCTTCTTCACAGCACTTTAATGTTGATTAAAACGCTCTCGTGTCCCGTTAGAACCATAGACGGACGATGATGTTTATTGTTCCAGCATTCTTAAACTGATGGCCTCCCCTCTTTCATTCGAACAGACGTTATCACTTCCTGTCGTGGTGATAGTTCACGGTAGCCAAGACAATAACGCCACAGCAACCGTGTTGTGGGACAACGCTTTTGCAGAGCCGGTGAGTAAATGTTTTTTTTCTGCGTTCAAAATGATATTTAGAGATGATTAAACCTTCAAAAAAACGCCTAAACTTAGCAGTTTTATGTATCAAATATAATTTGAAAAGTGCTCTGATTAGTAGATTCTTTTCTGTTTAATCAATTTTGACAATTTAAAGGTGCTAAATACAAAATTCAGACCATTTCTATTGCCTCCTCACGTGGAGGGTGGCTGCTAAGCTTCCGCGATGATGCTGTCGGTCGGTACGCCGTTATCGACTGTAACCGCCGTATGAGCGCGGTGCAGAGGGCGGCCATCACTAACCGCATCTGTGCTTTGATTATATGCTCAAAATTTAGCACATTTAAGGAATTGGAAGGGGACCCTCGATGGCCATTTGTTCTGTTTTTCTATTGATCTGGACGAGTTAATTAGAATCCTTGTGGAAACAATGATGCAATATAAAAACTCAGCTACTCCTGCTCTTGTTTACGTGCTCACATTTGCACATTTCATGCATGTTTTGCATTCTGCTGCCGGCCTCACACGCGGCGGTTAGGCTCATGTAAATCCTCTGCTGTCTCCACCGCCTCTACAGGGACGGGTGCCTTTCCTCGTGCCAGATAAGGTGCTTTGGCCTCAGCTGTGCGACGCCATCAACATGAAATACAAGGCCGAGGTGCAGAGTAACCGGGGCCTGTCGGAGGAGAACCTGGTCTTCCTGGCTCAAAAGGCCTTCAGCAGCTCCAGCAACAACCCCGACGACTACCGCAACATGACGATGACTTGGTCACAGTTTAACAGGGTCAGCGCTATGCAGTCTCAACATGCTAATTATCTGTTATCTTTCAGATCGAATGTTTGGGTTTCTAACATACTTGGAAAGAGTTTTCTCCTCTTTACATTTTTTAAAAAATGCCCGCAGGCCAGTATCCTTAAGCCATCTTAGCGGCACGCTTGTTCTCCGTGGAGTCATTTACTTTTGGTTATTCATACACAGAAATATCTCATGCTCCATTTGCACTGCTCCTGCAGCCCTATTCTGTAGTGGAGAGAGAGAGAGACGCCTCATTGGTGGCCAGGTCTTCCTCTTAATGGGCCTGTTTGTCCACACAGCGAAAGGCCGGAGGCCTCATTTTCTGGCTCAACGCAGCTGGCGATGGCAGAAAATGCACTCGCATTCACCACACACCATGGGTCTCATTAGATTACAGGAACATCAAGTTTCCAGACCGGTGCATAGGCTGCACACATACACATACTGCACACATACTGCACACATACACACACTGCACACATACACATACTGCACACATACACACACATACACACACTGCACACATACACACACTGCACACATACACGCACTTTCACCCCACTCTTCTCTTCTTTCGCTCTTCCATCTGTATTTATGGACTGGATGGACATGAGGGAATGTGGAAACCTTTTAAAAGATGAGCATATATCCTGTGTGCTTTTTTTAAACATCATTTTATTTTCTCCCCCCCCCCCCCCCCACCCCCAAAATACATTTTGCTCACAGGAAAGCTTGCCAGGGAGGAACTTTACATTCTGGCAGTGGTTTGATGGCGTGATGGAGCTCACAAAAAAGCATCTCAAACCACACTGGAATGACGGGTAAGGCAAATTGAGTTTTTTTTTGTCAGTCTCAATCTTGTGGCAGAACGTGAAAAATAAAAGCACTATGCCACCTTTTTTTTCACTTTAGTGGTTGGATATTTTGTCAGTCTTTACAACTCAGGCAATAGTTCACGTTCATGATTTTCCATGGAAAGCTGGACCTGCTTCTCCTCATAAACTAGGAATGAAGTAAAGGAGAGAGGTGGGGAGGGGAATGCACATTACAATATCAATGTCTTTCTTTTTCTATCTCTCGCTCTCGTTTTTTCAGAGCCATACTGGGCTTTGTGAACAAACAGCAGGCTCAGGACATGCTGATGTCCAAACCCAACGGTACTTTCCTTCTGCGCTTTAGTGACTCTGAGATCGGAGGAATTACAATTGCCTGGGTGGCAGAAAATCCTAACAAAGCAGGTATGACTCTGTTACTGTCACATCACAGATAGTGCTGGTAAAATGTTTAGATATTAGGCCTAGAGGATTTAATCAGCGCTAAAGCCAGATACAAGGCTTCTGTCACGTGTCAACGATGTCGATTTTAGATTAAAACAACACTGTAAAATTACTGAAATTAAAATGCCCGGGAGAATGACTGATTACGTTACCATTACTGCTGACACTGTGTTTCTTGCAGGTGAGAGGATGGTTTGGAACCTCATGCCCTACACAACCAAAGACTTCTCCATTCGCTCTCTGGCTGACCGCATCAGCGATCTCAATCACCTCCTGTTCCTCTACCCCGACAGACCCAAGGATGAGGTCTTCTCCAAATATTACACCCCACCCCTCTGTAAGCAACCATCTGTTTGCACAGGAAAGCTGTTACTTTCAAAATTCAATACCGCAGCATTCGAAGCCGGTGCAGTGAACGGATGTATTGATTGCTGCATGATGACTTCTCTCTCTCTCTCTCTCTCTCCCTCCCTGTTTGTCTTAAAGCCAAAGCAGTGGACGGCTACGTGAAGCCCCAAATCAAACAAGTGGTGCCCGAGTAAGTAGCCAGCTTTCTGTTTGCCTTTCCTCCTGTTCTTCTATTCTCTGTCTTCTTCCCTGCCGTCCACCCACCCGTTTTTTTCCCCCTCTGTGCCAACATTTAGAGTTAATCACGAAATATTGGACCCTGAATTCAGATCAGCTATTAGTCAGCTGTTACAGTTGGAGGAGGCCAATTAAGGACGGCCAGGGTCCCTGAGCGAGCTTGTCTTCCACTCATCATTAGAGTTAGGCTTGTTAGTTAGCCAGCCCCGCTCCCTGCCTGTCTCCGTGGTTGGTTCACCCACGCTACAGAGAACGGCCATAATGATGCAGCGAGGCCTGGAAAGCACGCTGAGGGTAGTTGCTTAGGCAACTGCTGAGCATAGACTCACAGGCTTTAATCTTGTGTGTGTTTGCGTGTGCGTGCGTGTGTGTGTGTGTGTGTGCAGGTTTACGACAGCCAATCCAGACCCAACAAGTGGGAATCCAACCTATATGGATCACGGCGCCTCCCCGGCACCCGTCAGTCACCCTCACACCTACGGCATATTCCCACCTATGTGAGTCAACAAGTCCTTTGAACATATGACTCTGTCTGAGTGTGCGTGTGCATTTTGTATAGAATAAAGTGTCTTGTTGCTCCTGCTGGGTCTTTTTTTTTTTTTTTTTTTTTTTTTTTTTCGGTGATGTGCTGCCAGCTTGTCTGAGTGTGGTTTGGCTCCACTCTTTGTCCTGTGGCAGGAGTGACTCTATGTTGGACGCGGACGGAGACTTCGACCTGGACGACACCATGGACGTGGCGAGGCACGTAGAGGAGCTCCTTCGGCGGCCTGTAGAGAGCCAGTGGGGCGGCCAACAGTCCTGACCCTTGACCTTTTAACCCGTGACAACACCAAACAAAACCCTGCTTCCCAACTTGCCCCATCCGCATTGACATTTCTCATGGTTTAATTCCATTCATTTCTCTTTTTTTCATTTTTTTTTTTCAGATAGCTATAATGTGAAATGTTCATAATGGTTGTGATTTTTTTATTTTTTTTCTTCTTTCTGTTCAGCATGAGAGCATGCATGTCGGTGACTTCTCCTATTTTTATTTGTGTCCATAAGTGTTTGTAAAACAGACTAGCTATAAAACAAAACCTGCAGTGTTACATTATTGTGAAGAAGAAAAGGAAAGGTAATTTCCACTTGATTTTGATTAGATTCAAAGGAAAATATGCTACTGTATGAAGTCATTTTAACAGTTGAATGTTTCTATTTCGACATATTCTCTGCTTTGTAAATGGGTCATTGGTATTTTGATAGTGACGCTGCCCTTTGACAAAGACAAGAAACTTTCACGAAGAGTTTTGCTTTTGCTCTTCATAACATAATCGGAGTCATTGCTCTGCAGTCGGTTTTTTGAATCCATATACACTAACCTATAGGTAACTGACAGCACACACATCAGCACGCGCTTAAGTGTACGATGTATTCCTTCTGATGCGTTCACCAGCTGAAACACAGGAGGGGTGCTCATTCACGGCGCCTCCCTCGATCTCACAAGGCTATACGTGTCGTCAGAAATGCAAACCTAAGCATTTACCTAACGCTGCCTGCTTGTCCTCTCAGGTCCCTCTGTTCCCCTCATCGATGCTACCTCGCATTATCCTACTGACAGCCGTCGTTACCATTGGTTCTCTTGTTGTTTCTGCGGCACGTTCACGCCGGTAGACGCGGCTGTTTGGTTTTGCTCTCGTGATTTGTGTTGCGCACGTGTGAAGAAGATCTCCCCTGCTGCCCGAGCGGCTAACACTCTGTTGGCTGCTTCTGCGCTTGAAACAAACTCGCCTGATGAAGTCCAGACGCATGAAGTGTCACGTGTCCGGGCAGGTATTCCTGAATATTCGGCTCCCTTAACTGACTTTTCCGCCTATCCGTCCACTTGTGTAGCTGTGTGAGGACACTGTGGCAAAAACCCGCCGTGCGCAAAAGTCTCTGTGTGACCTCATGACCTGCACCAGCAGCTGAAAGTTGCGAGGCATACAGCAGATCCATAGACGCTTAGGCTTTGACTGCACGCACAAGACTCACCAGCCGCTGGGCCACATGCAGAACTCCAGGATGTAGCGTCACCTTCTTTTGTCTGGCTTTTGTTTTTGGTCAAGATTAGTTTTCAGTGTGTGTCCCCTTTTTGCTACACATAAAAGATAACAAATACATTGGTTGACTGGAAAAAGGTTGAGACTATATCCCCCTCTAACACACACACACACACACACACACACAATGCAGAATAGAAAATGTGTCAACAGCCTTGCACCTCAGGAATGAATCGCTTTGCGTCTCGCGTATGTACAAGCCAAATAGAAAATGATCAATGTATACAGAATATATGAATTTATTTTCTCTATCATAATTCTATTTTATTATTGTTTCTCTGGCACTCCCCCCATATTGAATGTAACCCATTTGCATGTTGAGGATATTTGTACGAAATACCGCCTCAGCCTGAGCAGAAGTTTCAAGTCTTGTGTCACCAGAAGCACCAGTTGAAAACGGACACCGAGTAACTGGAAATCAGAGATGAAGAAGAATTTATGATGTACTTTTGTGTTTGTTTGTCGGACAGACATTAATATTTAAGATATTCCCTCGTCTTATCTTTTCATATCCTCCTTCAAACGTTTCTTTTTTTTGTACCTCTGCTAATTTTGACATCTCAAGCTAGATGAGCTGTCCTGTGATATGTCCTTCATTACCAGTATCCTCATCATTTTCTCATCGAAGCTTTGTTCCACTGTAAAACGTGTTTGTTTGTTTTTTGTTTGTTTGTTGTTTTTTTTGATGATGATGATGATGATGATGATGATGATGTAGATGGCGCTGTGTGCTGTTCGATGTATGTACCATGTTTGTGGTTTGGGTTTATCACTTGGAGGTTTTCCAAGAGAAACAGCTGTTGAGTTGAAAAGAAGAAAATAAAGTTTTTTAAATAATTTTAACTATTATGTAATTTATAGCAGCATTTAAACATTTACATACATTTTAAGATTTTGATGTCACGACAAAATAAATCTTTCTTTTTTTGTTATGTGTGCCGGTCAACACCATCCATTTAATCCCCGAGCAGCAGAGCGTCACGACAGCAGCTCGCCGGGATTCAGCAGGAACGTGCAGAGTTCGTATTGTGTGCAGCTGCATCAGATACAGGACGGGAGGCCATTCTGGAACGGGAACTATTATTTAGGCACAGCTGGCAAAGAGTCACTGCACGCTGCTGTATTATTAAGACACTGCAGCATGTGAAATGAGTCTCTACGGTCGAGGCCAAAAGGATTTTATGTTTAAATGTTCGACAAACTATTGCACTTACCAACACACAATGAATATCAACTGCAGGTAGTCCATAATAGGTTCACGATGATTGATCCCTAAATGAACATCATACAAAGTTGTTCATTTAGTGCATTGCAGTTGTGTCCATGTGGAGGTGAAAACCTCTGACATTTGAGAATTCACACTCGTTTATATATATATATATATATATATATATATATATATATATATATATATATATATATATATATCAGATGAATGCACTCTTTAACAGTTTATTAAAATCCACTGCACTACGACCCTCAAGCGCAGCATTCTTGACTTGATCGCAGATGTTCAGAATTAGCTCAATTCTGCCATCTGGTGGATATTAGAAGCACAAACAATATTTTTCAGGCGTGTGCATTTGAGCTGAAGCTTAAATATGAATTGCCTACCCGGAGTCAGGCCTAGGAAAGATAATAAGTAAATCAAATTTGCATAAAATTCAATAAAATGTGACCAATTATTGCTTTAATGGTCTTCATTATTAGGTTACCGTACCTTTAGTTAGCGACTAGCAGCTTCTCGAAGAGAAAAATTGTATTATTATGGTCAATTATGCATGCCTGGTGTTTTTGAACTATGTATGCATTATGTACAGGCTACTATGTCAAAGGCTTCAGGTCTGTGATTGTACTCCAGTGCACAGGGCTCCTTGAGGTCAGCGGTAGGTTGTTGCATGGACACCAAATCTGCATCCATCATAAGGCTTTTAAACAGAGGTACAGCATGAGCACCTGAAGTGATAATAGGCTCGTTTGTCCTGCAGCAGTGGGTCTTACAATGATTTACTTTATAGAGTGGATTTATCAGTGTCTGTTTATATCAACGTGACATTACTTAAATGTTCAAATTTGCCTCATTGGCATTACAATAATAAACAATGTAAGTATTGTAATTTAGATTTAAAAGGGATGACAAATGGTTTACACTTAAATATATAGAATACTATAATGATTCAGAGTGAATATCATTTATATATACACATATTTATACACGTTCCCATTCAAAGAAAACCAGAACTCATTGTTCTTTGACTCCTCGTTCCCGTGTTGAATGCCTGTAGGTTGAGTGTGAAGTACCGCAACTAATCCACCAGATGGAGACATGTCCCATGTTGTCACGTGGAAGGCCGAGGAAAGGCTGATCAATGCCAGAGGTAGGCAGAGTGCAATAACATCTCCATGCCATGCAAATGATTACAGACCATGGATGTAAAAAGAGAACTAATTATGTGCTGGTGATCTTTTGCATCCGAAAAGTGGAAAAAGTCATTTTGGGCCTGATTACATCACCCAGAAGTTGTAAATCCATGGTTTCACCACTATGTAAAATCGAATGCACGGATCTCACAAATCTCCTTAGATTTAGGCAACAAACCTTCTTAATTAGGTGCAGACAAGGACCTTGTTTTGGGTTTCAATAAACCTTTTCTGGCAGAAAGCCCTAAAGGCAAACTTCTCCCGCCCTTCCTGGAGTCTTGACACAGACGCACACGGGACAAGTCATCCTTCAGGGCTATCTGCCAGAAATGGTTTATTTTAAGCCCAAACATGACCTTTTACCTAAACCTAATCAAGTAGGTTTGTTGCCTAAACCTGAGGAGATTTCTGGTAGAAAGCCCCGAAGGCAAACGTCTCCCATGTGCAACACCGTGTTTACTGTGTGCTCGTTTAGTTGCTTGGTGTTGGAGTCGTGTTTATCATGTCCTTATCTGGTGTTCGTCAAGACGTGCGCAACTGCCCCCAGTAATGGGAGCGCTCAGGTTCAAGACGTTAAAGTTAATAAGGTACTATATATAGTACTACTTATTATCTGGAGGCTCTGTTGAGGTTGTGTATAGAGGACAAGAACCTCATGACCAGCTAGATGAGAGGACTTCTCTCCTCTATTGGAAAGACAGAGCTTTGTAGTGGCAGAAGATGGACACACATGGTGTGTGAGGTGTTTTTAGAATTTGATTGCTCTTTTTAAAAATACCTGATGAAATGTAGAATTTGTAGTATGTTGTGTTGAACTGCTGACTCAAGGCTGTTCTTTACAATGTGCACGGCTTCAGTAACGTTGTGCTATTTCTCATAGCTTTGGTTTGTCAGGGACAGTTGGGTGACTCATATGCTTTTAAGGCTGTTTGGGTCCAATTCTTAGATTTGAAGATCCCAATCCCTTTACTCCAGATAGGGAATGTCCTGCAAGGCAAACGTGCTGTCCTTGGTTTCATGGCCTGGGTTGTATCTAATGATATTTAATAGTTCTAATGCAATAAGTCTGACTGCCTTCCTTAATTAAATAATCTAAATAATGATTCTGGTTTCATAGAAGTGTCTGTAAATATTGTTTTCTGGTCAAATGAAACACGCTCTCTCCAGGTGTTAGTCAAAAGAAGCTCATACCTGGGTATTTGGTTCTTTGTTCCAGCTGGTCTGAGGCATGTCACCACCAGGTGTCAGTAAAGTCCAAAGTATCAGACAGAGGCATGTGCTGACTGGGCAGACGTGGACCGTCCTTTTGTTTAGATCATGTGTTTATTGTGCATTTAAAGAGTAACCATGAATGTAGAGTTCAATTGTAAAAACTACACTACATGAAAAGCCTTTGTGAGAAAGAATCCATGCAAGGTCCTTGTTCCAATGATGAACACATGGGCAGGCACAGGAAGTGCGGTGGCAAAGCTCAGGAGAACACACCCTCTGCTCCCTGGCTGTGAGCAGCAGGAACATCCTGTATGGACGTCAGCGTTCATTCAAATGTACAACGCACACACTACACGTATCTGTGAGAAGTAGGTCCTTGTTTGTGTGGTTTTAATATTATCCCAGTACCCCAGCAAACGTGTGGGCCCACTGTGTGTAGGTGTGGATTTACTGTGGGCACTGTGGGCTGGGGACAAACCCACACTAATTCCATCTGGGGCCGCCTGTGGGTTGACCCATGTGGGAGTACCAGGACCATGAAAACTCTGACAGATTTCAGAGCTGGCTGCAGGCTGAATCGGAGCTGGAGAGTCAAAGCTAGGGGCGTTGGGTGAGGGTTTGGGAGCCTCGGGTCCAGCCTGGGCCCGGGGAGCATACTGAAAGCCCCCAAGGCTGTCCTGGGGCTGTATAGAGTTAGGGTGAGGGGTTAAGGGTCGGACCTGGGCCCGGTGAGCTTGCTGGAGGCCGGCCAAGGATCGACAAGTGTCAGCACAAAGCACCAGGATCTTCTCTTCTAATGTCTCCCTAAACAATTCAGTCTGATACAAAAACTATTCATGAGCCATTTCTGCTTTTTCTCCTTTTTCATGTTCTCTGGTGTGAAGAGGCTTTTCCCTGCTCTCCAATGAAGTGTCAGAGACCACACAATCTCTGGCTGATGGCTTTCAAAATGAATAGTGTTTGCAGTGTTTCCGCTGCTAACATATTGCCGTTTATTTACCTCTACTACAGAAGGTACTATCTTCCTTTTAAGATAGGGAAAGGTAACCGTAACTGATGCTGCAGACACTCTAAGTGTGAAATAGAGGTGTTAGCAAACACACAGGTGACACATGGCTTTCTACAAAAACCTTATGTGGTAATAAATCCTGAACATTTGACCGGATGACCCTCGCTTCTATTCCCCAACTGGGATTAGGAGTCGTGATCAATAGCCGGCTGTCAATCAATAAGATGGCTTGGCTTCTGTTGATGGGCCCCCGCAGGGAGGAGGGGGCCATTAGAGGCCTTGAAGGTATGGCGATAGAGATCCGTTGATACCAACTGCTACTGCAGCAGGAGGGAGCGGTGCCTAAACTGTACATAGGGCATGGCTGACATCCTGCTACAGGAAACTAAAGCAAACCTCAATGGAAAACAACAAGGGTGTTATTTAGAGTGACATTGCCATTTCAGTGTTGTAGAGTGCTGATGCAGTCTGTCTTTCACATTCTCTCACGCTTGCTGTTTTATTTCAGCTCTGTTTTTCGACCTCGGACGAACTGAAAGCATGTTTTGCTCTTTCCGTCAGTCGTGATCCCTGATGTTTTCACCACTTCACAGCGCACTGAACATACAGTATTTGTGAGTGGATCACCGGGAGGGCCCTTATACAAGGCTGACAGCGGTCCCTCCCCCCCCCACCCCCCCCCCCCCCCCTCCCCTCGGTTTAAATCCACGCGGAGCTGATGTTTAAGTTTGGAGACTGGCCATCAGACTTTTCCCATTAAAGTGAGACAGCTGGGCCAGGCGGGGAGGCTTTTAAAAGCAGAACTTTTGCTAAATAATTTCTGAGAATGCATAATACATGACCCTGAGATATCACGAGGGATAAGGGGTTGAGAGTGAGTGAGGAAAGGGAAGGAGGCGAGAGATCTCTCCTGTCCCCTTCTTCCTAGACATGTAGGCTACTGTCTCAGTCTATACCAGCAAGCATTCGGCCCCTTCATCCCCTTTTCCCTCTTTCCTTCTGTCACATCATACATTCACAAATATTTCATTCACTTCTCCCCCTTCCTCTGTCCTGTCCTTGAGAAGTAGCTTGGCTCCGACAGTGCTCATATTTCTCTAAGTCACTCTCCATCATAGAACTGAATGTGATTAGAGCGGCTGTGTTTTGGCTGCAGATTAAGCCACTTATCACCACCAAGGTCTGTGTGAAAATATCCATGTAGCAACACCCTTGAATAAGACCCGTAACTTCCTCAGACTGTCTCGCCCTCTGACAAAACATCCGACGATTGCTCAGTTTTATGGTATATGTGAAAGCAGGGGAGTCAAGGTCAGACTGCGTGCGATGATGCTGCACAACTCTTTCCGAGTTCCTCTGAATGCGAGAGTGAATGAGTGGTGCTTATATTTACAGTCTCCACTCTTGTTTGTTTGTCTTCAAATTGATTCCTAAGAAGAAGGGAGGCGGGGTGAAGGAAGAGCATCCTTGCATCTTTGATGAAGAGCGATACCGTAAAGCAGTGTCAACGCAAGTGTTCCGTGTTAACCGCTACTATTCTCCTTAGCACCTTTGGTGGGTGAAAAGCAGTGTTTGAGGTGGAGCAGGATTCCCATCATTGAAGCTACAGCAGCAGTTGAATAAGGAAACATGAGGAAATAAGGATGCTGCATTGTAGCACATTTCCTTGGAAACAGGGACACACCGTGTC
The DNA here is from genome assembly GCF_050575085.1 of Anarhichas minor. Classification (NCBI taxonomy): domain Eukaryota; kingdom Metazoa; phylum Chordata; class Actinopteri; order Perciformes; family Anarhichadidae; genus Anarhichas; species Anarhichas minor. Next base: position 9,080,268 of record NW_027466453.1, read on the forward strand.
AATTTTATTTATACAGCCCAGTATCACAAATCACAGTCTGTGACAGCATAGGACACCCTCTGTCCGTAGGCCCGCCTTTCAGATAAAGAAAAACTCCACCAGAAGACATTTAATAGGGAACAATGGAGGAAGAACAGAGCAGGGATCCGTGTCTCTGGACGGACAGACATGAAATAGATTTGTTGTGTACGGAACAGACCAACGTTGTCAAAACAAAAAGCATGCACAATCTGGATGACAAAATGATGGATAGATTGTGAAAAAATGTGAAGAATGGACCCGGGAGGACGTCGAGCAACTTCCAGGTGCCGCCACACAGATAGCACCTGAGCCACGCGACCTCCCCTCCACCCTGGAGAGCTGGAAAGTGGAGAGAATACACAAGGAGAGAGAGAGAGAGAGAGAGAGAGAGAGAGAGAGAGAGAGAGACGCCCTCAGCTTGGACCCTCATGTGGATGTGGGACAAACAAAACAAAGAGAGGGTTGGAGAGACGCAGTGGTTGTCAGAAAGTTCACCGTATTCTCTTCAGCAGGACAAACATGGAAGCAGTGGGCTTAATCTCCTCTGTTGGCTCAGACAGTATCATCCAGTTGCAGAGTTGCAGCACTGGCAGTTTCAAACCTGAAATAATGGACCTGATTGTTCTAGTCCAACCTGCTGTAGCCAAGGAAAATAACAGCTGACTCTTACAACTCAATTTGTTTCATATAGCTGTTGTTCGCGGTCAAAGGAAAAATAGAGGGGTGAAAAACAACACCATAACTATAAAGTTGTGTGTCTGTTGTTTATCGATACAACAGTTGACTCTGGACATGTGAGCTATTCGCAAGACAATCAGCTTGTTTGAAAGATGTCCTTAAAAATGTTAATATTGGGTCATTGATGTTTAGAGACTGGGAAAAAAAAGCTAAATTAATTTACAGATCTTTAAAAAGCTGCTTATTTAACTTAACTTATATATTATTTTTAATTAAAAAAAATAATAATTTTGTTGCACACCTTAGTGGTTGTGTTTCCTTTTGGTAAGCCTGCTCCTCCTGAGATGACTACAGCTCAGAAATGCTTCCACTAATATAGAAATAAAAAACTGCGTAAAATTACATTTTCATAAAAAATGTATTATTTCAATCATATTCGAAATCACTCATTGTTAAATAGCGAGGCTCCCTAGCGCCCTCCTATGGGGAGCCCTATATGTGGTACAGAGTGAGTTTCTACGTGAGTTACGAGCTCTTCACTTCAAATACAATGAGGATACTCTGTACAATAAAACGATAGAGCCCAAAGCGTAGGCCTATCATACATTGTCCAATGATGAACTCACAAACGTTCAATACAGTCCGTGTGCCGATGGTGGAGACGGTGCGCGCGCACGCATGGAGACTCAAACTCTCGTTGCGCGCGCGAAATGCTGGGGGTTTAATTGCACACGCACGCGCACACGTGTGCACGCCTTTCGGGGGCTTATTGCGATTGCGCTCTCGCCGTCTTGAATTTGTCCCGCGGATGCATGAGAGAGAGGGGAAGCGCTCCCGTCTGCAAAGGTCTGCAAAAGTGAGCAGGACGCGAGGCGACGCACACCGCGGAGAGTCCACAGAAGCGGACGTGGTGAGCGGAACCGATTTCTGAGGACACGAAAGTGCAAGCTGTAAACAGAAACGGCAGCGGCAAACCCCCCCCCCCCCCAAGCATAAGTTATTATTCCCAGTGTTTTTTTTTTTTTTTTGCACGCACGCCTCCAGAGAGCTAATCGGAGGGGGGTCGCGTGCGGGGTACGCCGCCTGCTCATGCTTTGACCAGGACGGCAGTCAGACTCTACCGTGCGCCCCCGGTGATGGACCGCCGGTGATCCGGAGAAGAAGACCGAGCCGCTCTGGACGTCACCAAGTCCACCTTTGCATTGAGAAAATGTGCTGTTTTCACATCGAGGAGGGGTGGGCACTGCTGTAACGCCGGCGGAACATGGCAGGGGTACACGCTTCAGATGTTGTGTCGGGACATTTTCTGGATCCCACCGTCGGCGCCCCGCCGGCCCAGGGCGCGACCAACACTGCGGGAATCACCGGCGACGCGGCCGCGCTGACTCTGACCGGTACCCGGGCGTACTTGGAGGTGTCGGCCGCTGCCCAGGGCTACGGAGCCGAAGGAGTTTACACCAACGGGCGGTACAGGGAGCAGGGCAGTCCACGGATCGGGAGTGGCAGCCGTGATCATTCCGCCGAGAGAAGTCACCAGGGAGCTGGAAACGCACCGTGTGGCATCATGAAGGTTGGTTGATTAAAACAATAAATTATCCTCGCCAACGATCGTCAAGGTGACGCGAGGGGAATTCGCTAAGTGGCCACATTATACAGCGTAACAAGATAATAAAAGGTTATCAAATGTGTGGTAAGCCTATAAGTAAACTGTGGTCCAGACACTTTGCAGGGGGTCCCTAGACTTCCACCGGGTACCCCAGGAAAATGAAGTTTAGCACATCAAGCACCCGAATTAGTCTTCATGCCCCCACAGAGGAGACAACAGAAATCCACTCATCAATGATAACGAATGCTCAAATCTTCACCCAACATCTGTATTTTGGGTCCTATAGGCATATGGATGCCCCTGCATGCTGTGTGCCAAACTCACTGATGGAAAAAAACAACAACAACACTTTGACATGAAGTCATGTGCTTTAATCATCCACAGATCCTATATAAACCCCTCATATGTGCAGGGTTGCATCTTTAATGTCAGTCCAACCAGAAGCTAAAGGAGCCTCATTATTTTTGAAACAGCTGCAGTCACCTTGTTGTTGCTACAGTATACAGCATGCACTTAACACACAGGGCTGTACAGTAACCCGCCATTACACTGTGGAGAGATGCAGTGTAACATGCATCGTATTCTGCTGTGGTGTCTTGTGTTCGAATGTATTACGCAAATAATGTCTGTTTTTAGTAGAGTTGCAGTGCACCAGGGGTTAATTTATTAACTCTTGACAATGTAGCAGTAATGGCAGGTTTATGTGAAACAGATGCTGCACAGAATTCTGTGTGCTTTGAAACTTTTGCGTCGTATAAAAAACAAACCTGATATGTGGGCCACTTCTCTGCATATATAGCTCCCTCAGTTTAATGGATGGTGTGATGTTAATATTTTTAATGGTGGCCCGGCCCGCAGTGCTCCCATTACCGGAGGTTAATTAACCGGTCTTCCACACACCGACACGGGCGAGTTTTCCCTCATAGGATTTATATAATACTCACCAGCGTTGCATTGTTTCTACAACACGGAGTGCACCATGGGGTCCTTGGTGGAGATACGAGTATTGCGTAGGTGGGGACACACTGGAGAGTTGCATTCTGTCATATCGGACCTAGTTTGCTTAGCAACTGACATAAAACACTGGCTAATTCTTTGTTGCCCCCATTATTAGATTCCCTTTTGGATGTCGTGCACCGTCCCACAAACAGCAGTTGATTGTTGTCAAACACAGTGAGATTTTAATTCATGTACAAATTCCCTGAGCCTTTACGTTTGTATTTACAGTGGAAACATTTGTTCTTCATGACAAAAAAAAAAATCTGGAGTATCACATGTCTCCAAAGCCCTGTACCCCCCCCCCCCCCCCCCCTCTAACAACAATCAGTCTACCTCTGTGTGAAGCTCAGGAGCTAAACATGACAGGGAAGCTGGAGGGGATTGTATGTGATTGATAACAACGACAGATTGTCTTGATATCGTGTCCGCGTACTGTTAGAACGCGATGCTGCTGAGCTGCGTCCAGCGTAGCGTGATGAAGTACAGCGAACGCTCATGTGTTGTCTCCTAAAATAACCAGGGACAGCTCTTAAAATAAGCTCATCAGTGGCTGATGCACAACAAAAACCGAAAAAAGAAAAAACCCATGAAGTGTGGATGTGTAGTTTCCACAAAAGAACTGTGATCTCACTACGCTGGAAGGAAACAATATGTGTGATATATTTAGAATTCAGAAGAATCAGCATATTGTAGGTATTTTGAGTGTCTTCAATGACACAACATGTTGGTGGACTCCTGCCACTTGAGTGTGACTCTAGATGCATTTAATGACCACGGTGATCCAGTGCAGTCTCTCTGAGAAGTGCACTTATGTTCCCAAGGCTCTTCTTCCTAACGTGAGAGGCTGAATTTTAGGCTGTGAAATTGTGCACAGCTGGTGGAATTCCCCTCTGTTGTGTTTCAGCTGCACTTATGAATATAACTGTATTTAAGAAGTGGACGTAGTCATCGTGACGTCACCCATTACTTTGTGGACTGCCGTTCTAAGCCTCGCTTTCACCGTCGCCATCTTGGATTACGGCCGTCGCCACGTTGTTGTTTTTTGCAACCGATGAACGGAAGTTACCATATTTGGAATGCGGAGGAGTGACGTAGAGACGCCGGATACGGCTCTGGTAGCGGCAGCGACCTGTCAATCACAGTAAGCCCCGCCCTAAAGCATACTCTGCTTTATGGTCTGTTTGACTCTAAATGGACCATAATGTACTAAATGAACATCATGCTGTATTGAAGAAGACTTGAAACTAGAGATTGAGACCATAAACTCATGTTTACAATGTTTACTGAGGCAATAAATCAAGAGAGAAGTAGAGTCATTTTCTCATAGACTTCTATACAATCGGACTTCTTTTTGCAACCGGTGGAGTCGCCCCCTGCTGGTCAGTTGAGAGAATGCAAGTTTTAAGACACTTCCGCATCGGCTTCACTCGTCAGAACCGGATGTTGCCGCCTGGTTTAAATTAAACACTTATCAAACCACTGCTTTTTGATAGAAATTCAATAGATTTTAACATACAGTTTTTTAAGACTCGACTGTGGTTTCAGTCACTCTTGTCTGGTGTTGATCACATGACGGCCTTGTAGAACAGGTTTGAGCATTTAACATGCACATATTCAAGGTGAAACACTCCCTGGCACATGTCTTGAACCATTTGAGTCTGTCTCATGTTCAAGCAGGTGCGACTAAACAGGGTTTGATTTGCCCGAGCACCTCCAGAAAGGCACGAAATGATACGCACTGTTCGAGCAGAGCATGTGTTGGGAAACTGGGTCAGCCGTGCTTCATGTGTAGCTTGAGCACAGCCACCCACACTTGAGCAGCACTGTTTCTGCCTGTGTGTGTGTGTGTGTGTGTGTGTGTGTGTTTGAGTGGAGGTTTAAAAGGTGAAGGGGGCCACGGGTCCGTGGGAATTTTGGAAGCAAATGAGCAATTACCGCTCTGCATTACCTCATTGAGTTGACCCTCAACAATCGAATCTTAGAAGAGAGGAGCGCTTGTGTGTCTGTCCCTTAAGCGGGCATGCAACTTTGTCCTCATGCCATTTCCTCAGCGGGGGTGACAGTGTCATGGTGGAGAGGCTGCAAAGTGGCCAGAGGGGGGGGGGGGGGGGGGGGGTGGGGGGGTTTGTGATGCAGCCTTGTTATGTAACGCTGGACTGTGGACAGCTGCAAGGCCGGCTCCAGCCTGGCTGCTGGGTGGAGGCCACTGACAGCTAGCACAAGTGAGGAAGGAGCCGGATTTGATCAAGAATTTAAGAGTGACGCATCTTATTATTGCTGCTTCTCTCCCAAGCATTTGCTATATCTTTCTTTTCTTCCTTTTTTTCATCCCCCCCCCTCCCCCCCTCTTGGCTGCGCTCAGAGTCCTTAACCGTAGCAGCAGATTAAAGGTCAGACATTTATTTTCAGAGATCTGCAAGAAGAATGAAAAAAGAAAAAGTTCAAGGTTGGGTTAAAAGAAGGAAAGACATCAATGATGTAACACTGTTATCATCAATACATGCTCCTATTAATGACCTCATATAATAGATATGAGACAACATGGCCGTGCCTGATTGGCTGATGGAGGGGTCAAACCTGTCGACTGAGAACATCCTAGATGACAGATTCAACTAAAATTGGTATCTTTAGTTTGAATGGGAGACTGTAAAAGCCATGTTCTGGACAAAAAAAAACAAGCGGGAAACTTCTCCAAACCTTTCTCTGGTGAAGTGATGCGTTCTGCCACACAGAAACAGTACATAACAGTGATGTCCTTCTTCCACTCTCAAAGTCGCCCTCCTCCACTCACTGACCATTTAAATAGACAAAGCGGTTCACTACCGTGTTTGACCACCTCTGGCCTTGATTACAGCTCCCACGCATCGTGACTCAACAGAGGGGCCAGTGTTAACGCTGACCATGCAGACACGAGTGCCTTTCATAACTGCCCAAGGTTGATGGGAGGCTGGTGTTCTTTTCATGGTGCATTCGAGTTCATCCCCGCAGGGTCCCAGCGAGATTGATATCGGGGATGGTCGCCAGGTCGTTTTTATCTGAATGCTCCTAGAATCTGGAGGATTTCTTCGTTGTGACCGGCTGCGTTATCGTATTGAATATATCTGTCCCCTTTGGGGTTCATATTAGTGGAACTTATGATGTGAAGCTGTACTGTGTTATCAAGGCATTGTTTGTTTTTTTGCAGGTATTAATAGAACCTGTGAAAATAATTGGTCCCTGAACCCTACACACATCTATAGTGTGACATGAACTGTGATGTAAATTAGTTGCGGCACCCACGAACGTGGTCTTTTTCTGTTATTACACTTTTCAGCAAATTTGTCAGTTGTCGCCTCTCGTGCAAATGTGTGGAAACGGAGCTGTCGTAGCATACGTTTGTTTGTGTGCTGACATAGAGAGCAATGCACATAGAAAGGGAGGGCCCACTTCTTCTGCGCAGCATGTTGTCTCCTACATCAGCTCCCCAATACCACCCTGGGGCCGCCCAGATAGATATTTCCTCAATATACCCCAAAAGTGTTTTAAACTCAGTTAAGCTGTAAATTGAAAAAGCTTAAACTTCAATTTTATTGCGGTTGTTACACATATATTACCTTCATGAATTGACCTCTACATTTAACGCATCCGTAGCATTTTTAGGAGCAGTGGGCGACTGAAAAGCGCCCCGGAAACCAACTTGGTCAAGGACACGCGGACAAGGAGGAGCTAGGAATCAAGCTAGGAAGCTAGGAATCAAGCCGCCAACCTTTGGATTAAAGGACGACCTATTCCCTGAGTCAATAAACAACACGCTGTATTTGTCAATGATTGAATGATGTAGGCTCGGCAAGATCGGCTTTACAGATTGTTCAGTAGTTGCATTAAGTGACCGCTGGTGTTCTGTATCTTTAAGCATCAGCAACACGTGGATTCGCATCAAAATTATTAGTCGACAGGAATTGTCTTATAATGTCAGTATAGTGCCAGCTGACATTATAATGAGTAATTGTATTTTATATTTTCAGAGAGCCTCTCGGTGAAAGAAGCACAAGTAATTCACAGTGTCTGACTTTGTGACATTGGAAAAGTTAACACTTATAACTTGTATGGACATGTAGCTGTCAGACAGGAGCAGTGTCTTAAATCTCCGCCCCCTGATGGATCCAACTGTCAGGCTGCCTCTGCTGCTGGCTGTTGTTTAGCTAATGTGCGATTTGGCTGATCCCCCTGGAGGACTGAGGACACCTCCGTACGAGCCTGAACTTATAACACCGATTACATTTAGTGGGATCATATGAGATGATGATGATGATGATGAGAATTGGGACAGTATCCACGCCTCACTGCTCATATCACAGGCTTTACGTAGAATCGTAGATTAAGCGCTCCCTCCGTGAAATTCAAAGTAATGAAATAAAGACAGAAGGTTGTTCCAGAAGGTTGGAACAAAATGCACGTCTCTCTGAAGGTTTTCAAAGTAATTCCCATGTCTCCTGCAGCAGCAAACTGAACTGAGCGCTTGGATATTTTTGGAGAACAGAGATCTGCAGCGCGTCGTGAAAGGAGGAAGCAGAAGATGTGAAGTGGTGATTACAGACGTCTGGGGCCGCTGAATCATCGCTTGCTCTCTTTGGCTGCTTCTCTCAAAGCGGCAATCTGCAAAAAATACAAACATCTCAAATAGGGCCTCTTTGTCTGTGAATGCACAGCTTGGCATCATGCTGGGAGCAAAAGCATCAACGGTTTTATAAAGGGCACTCGCCCACAGAGCAGTACTGAGCTCAAGAGCCCCCCGAACATTCATGGAACAAGAGTGAACTTAAACGAGGAGGAGCTGTGAATTATGTTTGCTGCAAGGTTTATTTGATATAGACGTTCCCTATCCTATCCCTCGAAGCTGATGCGACCATGGCAGAGAGAAGACGAGGACTCTAGAAAGAGGGAAAAATCAAACGGAGCTTCTCATGGAGACATGATATGGAGGGTCTATATCTGAGTTTCTGAAGCTTAGTTTCAAGGATTTTAAAGGATTTTACAGACTTTAAAAAAAAACCCTGGCATGGAGAAATGTGTCAGCTCTTCAACTTCAATTAGGGATGAGAACTCTTTATCTTTGCCGGACCCTTTTTATTTACCGGTGGCTACAATTTCAAAGCACTAATGCTGATTGGCAAACGCTAGACTAGACTAACCGCCATAAAACCCCTGACAGGGATTTGGTGTATTTAACTTCCCCTTCCCTACTTGAGGGACGGCACACACCACTAGAGTTCCTCTTGTCCTCGTGGCCATCCATCTCTTGTTTCGTGGGGGTGGGGGGGGGGGGGGTTATCCAAAGTTGCCTCCTAATCCTTCCTCCTCCTTTATTCCCTTCAGGGATAATGTCTTGAGCTGGAACCTCAATTACCCCATGCGTCAAGTAGGGCCCCAGACAAAGACAGCTCTTTCAAACAAGAACAATTGATTTGATTGGACGCCGTGTTTGGGGTGATGCCTTATCTTGATGATCCTTGTGGGGACGTGTGCAACGGTACGACATCGGTGGGTTTTATATGTGTGGTCCTCGTGACAGAGACATTGGTTTGACCAGGAGATGACACCAGATGGGTCTCCCAGGGAAGCTTTTTGTCATTTCAAGCACATAAGTAAGGATGAGTAATACTCAGATTTGTCAGGCTGGATGTTTCTCCGGTTCATCTGGGCCAGAGGAACGGTGGTCTGATGGATGAATAGGACACTATGTCCATGGGAGCTGCTGCACCTGGCTTCGCTCCGACATGTTTTTCTCTCCTGCCTGTAGAACATACGGCACATCCTTTCCATCACATTGGTTCTTGTTCAAGTGCAGCGAGACAGGAAGAGAATGTAACGACACACACCGACGAGCACTGTGTGACGGAGGCTGATGAAACGGTTTGCAATCATCAAAACAGAAAATAAAAAAAGTCAGGTGTTTAACTTTCCATTTAAAAGCTAATTGAAATCCGTGTAATGACCCAAAGATCCACTATTTTTTTTAACATACAAGGCTATTCAGGAGAGTCAAGTTTCATGCAGTGCCACTCTTTTTATTCCCCGTCACGACATGTAGCACCAGCGCCTCGTGTTACACACCTTGTTATATTACAGTCTGGAGTGTGAATCCTAGGTTCCCCCCAGGTAATCCCACTGACGGGGAGGAAGCACAGGAGATGGAGCCGGCTCTGTTTCTTCCGACGTTCTCTCACTACGCTACTTAATTAAAAAGAGCAGGAAACAGGTAAAGACCGGCGGCAAGTCTTCATCGGCCTCGCTTTATTTACTCAGACAGTCAATCCGTTAGGTTTGGCCCGCCGGAGGGGAGCGCACTGTCTTCACGTCCGCACCATTTCATTCTTCTGTTCCTCCTCCTGCGGTCTGGTGCAGCTATCTCTGTGCCTGAGACGAGAACAATTAGTAGAAGGAGGCTGCGTGATGGATGAATTGGGACGTGTGTTGTGTGTAATGTGAGTCTTTGTGCACGTGGGTGGCCGTTTCCAGTCGACGTCACTCCGTTATCGGAAGTGACAGCGGCGTATCTTAGCGGTGGACGAACGTTGCAGCGTTCTTGCGCAGCTTGTTCTCGTTGAAACGGAAGGAAATTCCCCACAGAGCGTCGAGACTAAACCCTTCAGTGCTGCTTCCTGAGAGAAGACAATAAGACGAGGGACAACTGATAATGGAAGATAAGCCCAGAGCATTGCAGGAGGAAGGAAGTGATGCAACTTGCCCTTATGATCTGCATTAAGGCATGCCAGAGTGGGTGCGATGTGAGGACATCACATCAGAGATATTATTACAGTATGCTGTGTGTGTGTGTCACATGCGTGTACATGTGTAGGCCATCATCAGTGTGTTTCAGACCGAATCATGGCCAACAAAAGTTCTCCTGCAGGAAAAGAAATCACAAATATTGATCGCTAGCCAGAGTTATCTCTACTTTAACTGAAAGCACATACTAATACAGTGGTTGTGCAAGGTTGTGTTTGGAGGTTTGAACTTCCATAGATTTGAGTGGAGACTTCTCTTGTTGAGCTACTAAAAAAAATTGCAAAATAAAACTTTCTTATGCCCTCTGGTTGCTTTAATTAGTCTCTCTTGGCAGTGTGTGTGTGCCAGTGTTGTTCCTGGGTCCTTGTGTCTGCTCCGCTTTGCTTCTTTTAAAAACAATTTTTTTATTGCGTTCTGACCTCGTGACCCAGCCAACCAAGGACCTCAGCTTATTTATAGATTTTATAATGGTAGGCTAGATCTTCAGGTGCACAACACAATGTGAGGGTTTTTTGAGTTCCACACAGTAGAGCAGCCTGCTGTGTTTGTGTTGTTCATATAGGCATCACGGTGAGATTATCTTGTGATCAGTATTTAGCAGTGTGTCGGGTGTCAAACCTCAATACTTATTTGGTGCTGACAGAAATGTGTCGGTAGCTCATCAAATACTGAAAGCAGCCATTGAATGTCTCCTTCGATTTATAGTTTTTTTTGTTATGATTTCAAATTCAATATTTCCTTCAATTATTCATTGTTTTGGTCTGGGGTCCAAAAACCTTGGTACCCCAGGTACTAACTATTCTCTTGCTCAATGCATCGCAAAACATTGGTGCAAAGTGCACAATGCATTACGCATCATATAGAAAACAACCCATAGAAATCTTTCGCCTGCTAAAACCTCACAAGATCAGGTTCATTTATACAGTAGCACTGAGGTGACACCGTTACCTTTAACCTTCAGTATTCAACAGCATCTTTCAGGCTTCATGGTGGATTGTGATTGTCCATGAACATCGCGGGCCACTGTGCACGGAGACGCTTGTGTTTATTCCGACGTCTCTTTACCACTGTGGGTGAGGATAGCCCGCTGGTACGCAGACCTTGCCAGGGATTCACAGATGGTGTCGTTTCTATCATTGCCCTGGCACAGATGGCGTAAGACGAGGACATTTTGGGGCTTTATAGGCACAGACGCTTGAGTGTGTATGAGATCGGAATGGACAACTTAAGTGTCTCGTTTGATTCGTTGATTGACATGTTGCGTTGTTGGAAATCAATCTCACTGCGTGGTGAGAATTTAACGAGCTCTTTGTGATTTGGTGTTTTGTTTCATGTTCCTTCTAATTTACCGGTAGTTGTGGTGGCTGCCCGCACATTAAAAGAAATCTCTCGTGCCTTTTTTTCTTTATTGATGAGCCATTCGTATAAACTGCAACACCTACGCAAGCTGAACAAGAGATCACGTTAGGCTTTCCTTTACCGCAGAGGAGACGTTTCTTTTCACATTTCCTGTAATTATTGTTCACTACGAGTTATGCGCAGATGTTCTGGCCCGGTTTGTTTTCTAGTCAACTGGTTGTTTTCGAGTGCCTCTAGGGACACACACACTGCGTCCGATACAGTGTGTGTTGCCCCCAGGGCATGTTTCTGCAGGTTACAGTGCAAGCACGGGCAAGACACAGGCACATTCCACCGATGCAACTATAGCATTTCCTTTGCAGCAGCATCGCTACGTTTCTCTGCGGCTTAAACAGAATACATTATTTACAATATACTCTTCGGGGCTTCGCTGAATCACTCCCGTTTCACATTCTACAAGTGTGTCTTCAGCTTAGCAAGGAGAGCTCTGTGCCTGTGCGTTCTCATCGGCTCCGTACGCTGCATGTGTCGAGATGGTTTATTTATGTTTGCCATACTGTGCGGTAGATGTGTGGTGGGAGCTAATGACAGAGGAGGCCTTGGCTCATCCTGGAGAATATAAGACATGAGTTTGGCGATTGGAGGTTTAGGTTCAGGGGGGGGTCTCACGCAATCCCAGCTTCCTTTCTGCTCTGCGCCTCTGGTGCACCAGACCCCAATGATCGGCTTGTATATTTATGTTTTCTCTGAACATGTATACAGTTTGTGTGTGAAAGAAGAGGAGGCTGGGCTTTGCTGTGACTTTGAATTGAGGGATTTTATGATTGATTATGAAAGAAAAAGAGAGAAAAGTCAGAGGCGGTGATGACAGCGAGAGGAGGTTCGTTGATGTTGCTCTTCTTGATGAAAGTGAACAAGCATATAGTTAAAGGAAGGCTAGAGTCACCTTTGCAGATCCATTGGTTTGTAGAATATTCAGCTTCTTTCATGAATCTTAATCTGATCTTTTAAAGAGCAATGTGAAAAGCATGTGGAAAGTGTCGGCACGTCTCACTAGAAAAAGGAAATGCATGATTTGCAGTGTGGTACACGTGCATCAAATCAAAGTAAAGTAAAAAGAAAAAAACAAAGTGTGGGACTCAACCACAACATGCTGCTGCAAGCATAAGTGCAACACAGTGTGACAGTCGGCGCTGGCTAGATGCTAAACTGGAATGAATATTATTTCCACCATCTCCCATGTATTTCTGCTTCTCGTGCTGCTGCAGCTCCAGCTGTGTCTCTTAGCGAGGAGCAAACTGCGTTTTTCCCCCTCACAGCAAGAGGAGAAATGAGTCAGGGAAGGGTCGATAAAAGTCACAGAGCAATGACGAAAAACAGTGGTGAACAAACGAATCCCCTGTGGTTTACCCATCCCCCTCATATTCCACCCTAAAAAAAAACAACCCCAAACCTCGTCCACATTTGAGCGCTGACTACACTTAACCACCAACAATGTTTGATAGCGTACTGACAGGTGGATCTCCGACCTTCCAAACAGCGCTTGCAACATGTCGACTCTGTGTTTTTGTCAAAGCTTGGTTGTCATCGTGAGGTAACGTAATTGTGAGCAAAGACTGTTTGAAAACTCTCTTGAGTGATCAACATTTACATTTTGACATTTCTGAGCACAAAAAAAAGAAGAATAAGAGCTAAGTTGTCTGAACAATAAACAGATGTTGTGAATAAAGCGACCAAGGTGTTGTTGGTCCTTACAATTAAAACTTTGAAAAGCCTTGAAATGTAGTTTTTTTCCCCCCCTTTCCTTTCCCCCCTCAAGTACTTGAATGTCTAAACACTGAAATGCAATGTGTACTTAATGGACAAAAACATGCCAAATTAACAGCACGGAACTGAAATAGGTTCCTAGTGCCAAGGCGTCCCTCTTTTTTTATGAGGGCACCGTGCAAAATGTCAGATTCCAATTAGACTGAAGAGAGCAGGTCGGTCAGGGTAAGTGGGTCCAAGCACTCAGCACAGGGTGACCCGTTCGTCAACAGCCTTGACAACGTGCGTGTGAGGGGGAGCACTCGATGCCATGGGCAGAGATATAGAAGGAAACATTTTTATATGTGTGTGTGTGTGTGTGTGCAAAAGTGTATTTGAGTGCATGATTGTGTGAAAAGGTGAGACACTCATGCAACAGGGGAAGTCTGGTTTGGTAATCAGGGAGTATTAAGGTCAATGTGTAGCTCTGATTGTCAGCGGGGTTGGCGGGTGGCGAGAGGTTCGGGTGGCACGCAGCATGCGCCAGAAATAAACATAAGAATCTCAATCTAACTAATTGAGAGCTCAACCGTTGATCCTGACAAAAGGGCGGCGCAGTCGTTCCCAGAGCATCGTATCTGGTACATTTATAGCCGTTGCAGTTGGACAGGGTTATATAATGACGATGAGCAGCTTCATGCTCGGCACAGTTTGTTTATGAGTCAGGCTCTCGATCTTTTGGTTTTGAGCTATTTGAATGTAGCCAGATCTTTTAAAACGAGGTCGTTGCTTTGTCTCCTGCTGCAAGGCGACGCTGTTCACCACGATTGACAGTAAAAAGGGGGCTGCCGTCATAAACTGTGTTCACAATCAAGTATGCCATTGATTATTCTGAAGGTCGTTCCCTTTAGCGGATGAGGACACGTTAAAGTACTTTTATTAAAGAACAAAAATAAATAAAAGACATTGAGCATGGAGAGTGTCTGCAAAGGAATAGTTCAACGTTTCGGGGAATGCCCTTCGAGAGTTAGATGAGGAGATCAATTCCACTCTCGCGTCGGTGCTGAATATGAAGCTACAGCCTGCAGTTGGTTAGCTTAGCGTAGCATAAAGAACTGGAAGCACATGGGAAACCTCGTGCCTGTGCAAAGGCTACACTTTGTTGGACAGTGAGGGAATAACATGCAGATCAAAGGCCGGACTTCTCTGTTGAATGCTGCTCACCAACGGAGAGAGGAGGAGGAGGAGGAGGAGGAGGGGAGTCAGTCAAAGACATGGAAGTATTAAAAGCCAGAGGGATGGAAATAAAGAAAGGGCACTGCCTGTTCTACAGCTATCTGCCATTAGCACCTTCAGCTGGCAGTAATGCTGAGCAGCGAGGACTGCAGTCTTCTCCCAACAGCCCAGTCACGAAGCAGGGAGGCCGCGGGAGGGAGACGGGGACGTGAGGCACAGACGAAGGGAGAAGAGTGAAGGTGCGAAGCCGTACATTCTGGATGCACATGCTTCAGTGAAGCCGCGGCGGCCGCCCCGCCCGTCTTCCTGTCCTCATCTAACCCGAGTATAGTGCAGGCCTTGTCTCTCATGAGAGGTTTTTGAAAAGACAAAGGCAGCTTTCTCACTTCTGTTTCCAACAGAAAAATGCCCCCGTTGGCCTCGAGAGACTCTCTCACAAACGTGCCTGTTCTTTTGGCAGTTCTGAGGCGACCATTTTGAATCGAAGTGTAATAACTGGTTCGTCTAAACAAATCAGTGTTAAGTGTGTGCTTCCTGCAGATCCTCTGTTCTGGATGACATGATCCATAGTCAGCGTAGTTTGTCTTCTTGATTGAGCGACAACCACCACAATGTAGTAGTTACACAACGGGTTTTGTACCGAAAACATTGATTCGATTATGATTTGATTCTCAAAAGAGTTGCTGATTCCTTTTGCAGTCATCAGTTAAACCAATGAACTGTTTACAAATATGCAAAAAAGGGGAAAAAAAATATATATATTTGACATCAAAGCTACAATGCAAATAGCACTTCTTTGTTTTTCTGAGTTTGACGTTTGAAGGACTCGCTGATGAAGGCACCGGGTGGCGGTTGACTGTCTGCTTGTGCTTTTAGGAATCTTATTTTCTCTGCCACATTTCCCGTCTCTCTCTTTTTTTTTTTTTGCCCTCATCTAAATTTTCACAGTTTAATTCAAGTCACACGCTTTGGCGCTAATTGTTTACCCAACATGCAGAGTGAATATCCTTTACAACCAATTAGAAACCGCATCAGCAGAAGTCCCCTTCGCTCAGCTGAGTATAGATGCACATAACTGCAGTTTATAGTTAGTCTAAATGTTATCGTACAGTTTAACGTTATAATGTTTAATGTATTTTTTCAATGCACGGCAATCAAAGTGGACAGCAACTTAAGGATTTTCATTTTGTAGTGCAACTTGTTCCCCATATGAAAACAAGGCTTTGAGTCTTGAGTGACTCATCGAGGTAATTATAGGCAGAGAACTGGACAACGTAAGCAAAGTAGGCCATGACTGCTCATCGAAGGCAAATAGAGCAGCCTCATCTCTTGAATCAGTCCTTTTTCTAAGAATGAATTATTGAGAGAATAGATGCTCCACTTCATGTTTCTCTGAGAACTGTAGCTGAGCTGAGATCAGAACTGTTGTTAACCAAAGGAAGTTCAGGCTTCTGAGAAACAGTACTCCAGGAAACCGCTGAATCTCTTAATGGCTCAGTATTGGCGGGTTCGCACCCAAACGCACGACCCCAGAGAGCAAGCGGATGAAGTTAAAAGTCAATAACAGACAGGCGAGGTAAGGTAAGGCAAAGTCATCCAGTTAGGAATCAAGGAAAGGAGCTGAAGTTCGTAAAGCAAGGCAGGAATCCGGCTGGGCACTTAAGAGGATCTGGCTTAGAATGAATGGTAATGGGCCTGTGTATATAATCTACAAGGCTAACGGAGACAAGGGAACAAGGGTGCTGGCGGGCGAGGGAGGTCAGGTGACAGGGTTAGCTGCAGGTCAGGAGGGAGGGGCACACAGACAATGTGGATCTGGGATCAGCTTTAACGTTGTGACCGAATCGAGTCAACGAGAAAAACAGAGCAGACATAGACGTGTAGTTCATGTCAGTCATCTCCATCACCTCGGTTAATTAGTATTCACACTGTATTCACAGACAACTCATGCTGCGACTGGTTAAACTGCCTCAGGTCTCGCATATGTGCGCGTGTGTGTGTTTACTCTTAGGGCGTCTAAGTGTGTGGGAAACAGGTGTGCGCTTCCTCATTTGTTTACATGGCTTGTGGCTGTGAGGAGGGTACAGTGTGTGTGTGTGTGTGTGTGTGTGTGTGTGTGTGTGTGTGTGTGTGTGTGTGTGTGAGAGTTGTTGTGACTATGGAAAAAGCATCCATGGTGCTGGCGACAACACCAGCCCCTGTGGTGCAGCCTCACTCCCACCTGCCACTTACAGAGCCGACTCCAGAGACCTATAGACCCGTGTGTGTGTGTGTGTGTGTGTGTGTGTGTGTGTGTGTGTGTGTGTGTGTGTGTGTGTGTGTGTGTGTGTGTGTGTGTGTGTGTGTGTGTGTGTGTGTGTGTGTGTCGCTTCAAAACACCACTGCCGACCCACAATATGGAGCCGCCTTATTGCACAGAGCTGAGGGAAGGGAGGAAAAGAGAGGCAATGAAAGGAAGATAAAAAAGGAGGTCTAGCAAAGGATGCAGGGAAATGGTGAGAAAAAAAACAGGGGTGGTTGGGTTTTTTTCACGTTCTAGAAATGATGGAATGGAAAACGACAGCTTGGGAGGGGGGTGAGAGAGAGAAACGCAGGTAGAATCGAAGATAGAAAGCGAATGGGCACCAATCTGTATCGGTCGAGGTGAACGCTGTAGGGAGTCGGGGGTGTTTACAAGACAGGGAGCTCTGCAGTTGGATAGCAGAGGAAGGAAATAGGAAGAAGGTGGAGGAAATCTTCAGGGTGGAGTACGAGGGTTGACGGTCATCTACATAGTGAGGCTGGCCAGGCGCCATTAGATTAGCAGATAACTGTGCGGCAATCCGATTATCAGTCAGTGATGTTAGGAACACAGGTGAAGGCCACACTGTACATCCCAGGGCGCCTTCAGACTACAAACGCAAGCATACATTTAACCCCACACACACACACACACACACACACACACACACACACACACACACACACACACACACGTACTGTTTGCTAATGTTAAATGCTTTCCTGTCCGCGCAGGAGTTTGTCCTTGTAAGAGGATGTGCTACTCCTCCCCTCCCCCCCCCCCCCCCTCTCCCGTCAGCCCCTCCCTCCCATGTCCCAACTCACTGCCAGACAAGAGAGAGATAGGGGAGGAGAGGAAGGAGGATCACATTTCCCAGAGTCAACGCTGCATAGGTGATATAGGAACCTTGCAGCCAGCTATCAGTCATAAGAATCTTCCAGCCCGGCCCGTGCCAAGCACCTTCCCCCCCCCCCCCCCCCCCCCCCCACACGCCAGGTATTGATTGCAGACTGACGGGGGTTGTGATCGACAGCGTAGACGTGGCAGTGTGTTTGCCTGCCCTGCCTGTATGTTATGGCTGTCATGTATGTGGGGGCCATTAGCGTGCTTGTCGTATCAGGTCAATTGCTTACATCCCTTATTGATGGAGCTGTTGACTGGATGAATTGAAGTAGAGGCCTGCGCTGTGGGAATGTGTTGTTGACGTATACACTGAGCTGTAAAGTAAAGTAGTATTCCTGCAGCCCCCGCACGAGGAGCCTGAGGGGCCTGAGGGGCCACGCACGCCTACAGGGCCCCGTGGTACAGTCAATCATCTTTAATGTATTTTTAAGTGTACATATATTGTACATTTTTCTATAAACATACACAACTGAGAACTTGAGAGTGACAACTGTTGTGGTGCAGATTAGCTCTTGCTAGCTTGCTAAATAAGCTAACATGAGAGAGACGAGTTTGTTAAATCTAGTGCGGGTTTCCCCCGAACCCCCGCTGCTGCACAGACCCCCGTTCGCTTCTTTATTCAAAGCCTATTAATATTGAACGCGGCTCGTGTCCACGTTACACCAACTTTCGACACCGCGTGTCCTTGGGTCCCCAGCGATCCAGCAGCCAGGTGTAAAGTTAGATGGCTGCTCTGGAGATATGCGAAGGACATGCACAGACACACACAGACAGAGAGACAGAGATTCCTTGCTCTACTATCAGATTGCTGACTGCGGTTGTTTCCAGCCGACTCGTATTAAACAGAGAACCTTGTGAACGGCGTCTTGTATAATAATGGTGTGAAAGCAGCTGGACGTGTTGCGTATGCACCGGTCTGAATGACAAATGCAGGGGATTTCTTTTTACATCGCCTTGTCTGCTCTCTGCGTATCAAGCGATAAAGCGCATGTCAATGAGAAGGAGGAGACGTATATATGTTCACGCCTCTAGTCAAACATCCATTGTGTGTAAAATGTTCTCATCATCTCTCCGCCGAACATTTTTCCTTTGACGGAGGACTGGCAGTGCCACCTGACTGGCTCAGCCGGTGATTTCCCACTTTAGTCATCCATCAAAATGAATTCCGCTCATCTGTATCAAGCAGGCTGTGGTGTGCGCTGTTGTATCGTCAGCCATGTGGGGAAGAACCAGCCTGCAACGACACCCATGAGCCTCGTCAAGTCATATGAGCGGAACAACTCCTACATGCTCTTTATGACCAGGGAGCAGGCCGTTCGGTTAAAGATAGCGTTCAATCACACCCTTGATCACATCGTGATGTGAGACCTTGTTGTTCTCCATTGAGGCATATTTTGGGCTGTTTATTTGCGTGTCTAGTTCCAGCTTTGTCTGGTTTTAGAGCATGACAGAAAGTGAAAGAGGATGTGGAAACTGTTTTCTCTTCACTTGAAAAAAAAAAAAAAAGCAGAAGCTGAAAGCTGAACAATCAGCCGGAAAAAGTGGCGAGTCGGCTGTATTTGTGTGTGCATGTTTGTGTGTGTGTGTGTGTGTGAGAGAGAGAGAGAGACACACACACACACAGAGAAGGAAAGACATCTGTGAGGTAATGCCTCACAAGGTTTGCTCTGTGTGTGTGGCTTTGTTTCGGAGGGATGTGGTGAGGGGGTGCAGGGCGGGGTCTGCTGGGAAGGAGACACCCCAAACGGCCGGACCTGGGTCGACGTTACAAACAGCGACCCCCCCCCCCCCCCCCCCCCCCCCCAAAAGACAAAGAAGGTGGAAAGAAAATGTGCACGTTCTGAGGCTGGCGGTGGATATTGTTTCGCCAACTGATGATGTGATGCTGTGCAGGCTCGGGCGAATCTCGCTTGACGCTCTGTGTGCCTGCATCATGCTGACTCAGCACTCGGAGGGAAAGAAACCCAGAGAGTCCATAAGTGCACTAATGCCCTTGCTGCTGTTGAAACTCTTCTAAAGACAGCTTTCCATCTTCCACCCTTCCATCCTCCGTCATCCAACTCAATGTGAAGGAACTGAGATCAATCCCGGCAGATTGATGAGAAAAAAAAGAAGTGTGATTTCATTTATTTTTTTCTTTTGTCCTATTTTTTTGTACCTCTGCATCTATGACCCCCCCCCCCCCCCCTATTGCTTTTTTCAGCAGCCTGTCCTTTGACACTGTCAGAATTAGCCGCTGTGCTGGATATAACGCACGAGCAGACTTCCCTCGCCTTCTCTCACACTTCCATCAGCCGCTGTATTGATTCCCCCTCTGCAGTTTCACACTGTTTGGACAGAGTTAAAAGCAGGAGGACTCATTTCGCCGTGTCCATTGCTTTCTCCTCGTGCACCGGTGGAATACACTTAGATTGGCGTCCTTGAGACCTCCTCTGCACAGCTCAGGAACTGGATGTTCTCGGCTCAGTGAGCGGTGCACACAGCAGCTTTCGGCTCTCCTCCCCACCAGGCTTCTGGCTGTCTCATGCCACATGTTTGTTTCCTGGCTGATGCTCATCATCCACAGATATTTCCCCCCCAAAGAACCATTTCCATGTAGAATCGGGTGATGCATGTGAACATAATCCTCATGTAAGAATGTGGAGAAAATATTAAATGCTGAATGTTTCATGCAGTTTTATGGCCTTCTTATGGTGAAATTCTTTTTTTTGTTCAAGCTACCTGAAGAGATTTTGATCGCAACGATTCTTTAACCTGAAATAACGGTTACATACGTGTATAAGATGTATATTTGAACATTAAATATTGTGAAGAGTTCATAAAAGGTTGAGGCAGTGAATGCTTCTTTTCTCACAGGCCGTGTGTTTCAACACATCCAGTCGGTCCTCCTCCTGTTGGCCCTTGAGTCGCTGACCTTCTGTGAGAGTAAATTAACACATGAAAAGCATTGCAGAGTTGCTAGGCAACCAGGCCACTCTATTAACCTGTTTTGTACATTTCTCTCTGCATCCCCAATCAGTGAGTTATTGAAGGATTGATGGACGAACACGAACAAATGACGGCATAGTATATACAGTCTAATGGTCTATGATTAGAGTTTGTATATCACACGATTGAACCGCACCAGGAACACTCCAAAGTGGCCGTAGAGTTGAGCCTGCCCTCGCTTACAGATGTAGCAGCTATGCAGCGAGCTAAACACACTTACAATACACTGGAAGCAACTCTGAAAACACTATAGGATTCAACTATAGTAGTTACAACAAAATGACAAAAATATGAGATATCATAAACCACCGTTGGACCGAAGGTACTGCAGAACTTAATTTGCACAGTAACAAGATATCACAAAAGCATAGTTCAGATTAGTTCATGTTCACCAGTGAAACATCAGTCTTTGTATTTTCTGGTTAGTTTGCAGATTTTTCCTCCAACGTCACTTTGACATTTTATGTAATAACCGTATTTTCGTTGTTTTTTAAAGGCGGCTCTCATAATGTCCATGAACAGATATGAATGCAGAATCTGTAGGCAACAGGACAAGATTTTGGTATTTTGCTTCTGGTTTCCATTCTGTAGTCTGTTTGTAGTCTGAGTAGTATTGACCAATCACATTTGAGCAGGCTATGGTCTGACGACTTGACTTTTTATTAGCTTTTAAACTGGTTATTTATAATAAAAAAACGATCTGTTCGTGGACATCGTCTTTCAACTATTCTCACATCTCAAGCTGCTAATCAGGCTGTAAACTATGACCAGCGTACAGATGACCCAGATATCAGTTATCTGGATCTCAGCTGGCTCCAGAGGCTAAATCATCATCAGGTAATGTGATGAATATGATTATTACCAACCGTGAAAGCAACGCTGGTATTGCCATTGGCCCCCTTCACTTTACGCCCCTGGCCCGATTTTGGAAGATGGGTGTGGTCCAAGCACGGGCGCTCAAAGTAGCAACGCAAGTTGGTCTCTAGTCTATTAGATCTGTTTTTAATTGAATTCTAGGGAGAGGCCACTTCCCATGTGTCCCGAGTTAGTAGGTCATCCCCTACATTGCTGCTCAATGATTTTGTTTTTCTTCCCTCAGCAGAAAAGCCGTCAGTTTAGACAACAGGTGTATGCAATTAAAACCTTTATTGCCTCGTCGACACTAGTCACTTATCTCGAGAAGCATTCATTTTGTGGGACAATCAAATACAGGACTGCTTGTTATGCTGAATACAATATATAGCAGATTGTTTGTTCATTACTATTGTTATTCGTCAAAATATCTGCGGTGAGAAGTGTTTGGATTTTTACATTTTCGCTTAATTCAGGCCAAGAACCCATCATTGTTGTATGTTGTGCATGCTGTAAAGCCTCTGAGAGAAACAGAGTGTACTTTAGGTGAAGAAAAGGTTTCACAATATTTTGGGAAAGATGGGGGTGGGTATGCAGGCTTCTTAGTCTGCATAAAAACATGTAAGCTTTTAATCTAGTTGTATGAATGTCAAGAGGCTAAGCTTCTTCAGGAACGAAACAACGAAACGTCTTATCTCAAAAGGCTTCTCTGCTCTGGTGACAGAGGAAAGCAGATCAGGCCACTTTAGCGCTCTTTTCACCCCGTTATTTAATCTTGAAAATGTACTTTTGTCCAAAGTGCAATTTCAGAAAATGTTCAACGGCAGCCATGTATTTTGTATTCGCCCCTTGTGCTGCCTGAATATGGGCTTTGATGGGTTTAGCAGGGTGTAGGGATTCCCCAAATTGAGGTTCCTCTCTGTCTACATGGCCGTGTAATTTGAGAAGGACTAGAACAGCAGCAGCAGCTACAGACAAAAGGAAATGCACCCATATACAGCATATTCCGTTAAGTTTTCCTTTCTGGCAAAAAGTGGTTCAAAATGCTCTCATCTGACATTTCACTCTGCATTTAAGATGTAAAAGAAAACTCATCATTCACAGACTCTGCCCGCCGACATACCTGCGTTATCATGTGTAGCAAAGCGTGTTCATTCATCACCTGATGAGTTCTGCTATCTGCTGCACCGCGTCTGAACTCCATTAGTCTGGCATATCATGTCGGAATCAACCCATGAATTATCATTTAATTACTGTGTTGACAATACGTAAAAGAAATAGAGGGAACTCTTTGTATTTGGTAAGTCTTGCTTCCTTTTCCTGCTCATCGTTTCACTGTTATCTGTCACAGACAGGTTTGTGATTAAAATAAAAATGCTGGATGCCGAGTTTCCCTGAGAAAAAAAGGTCACCGCTGATGAATTTCAATTACTTTTGATTGCAATCTCGGTTCAGACGTAGTCAACTGCGATTTGATTGACAACACTGCGCAACCGTGAGAAACAAAAAGAAAAAAAAGAAGTGTGGTGTGAAGGACGGCATGCAGATGAAGCTGTGAGGATGTTGGGCACTGCTCAGGAGGCATTTGTGGAATCAATAGAATGCAGAGCTTTGATGAAGTGTTTCGTGAGCAGCTACCCTCTGCTACTCTCTGGCGGGAAAAACTCTATGAAATGTATTTATGTGCGTAATGTATGTATGCGGTGTTTTGCTTCCGTGCCGCTTTGAAAGTGAGCAAAACTTCGTCCCGGAAGAAGCGACGAGGGACACGACATTATGTTCGCTCGCCGATGTCAATCTCATAGGATTGTTCATTTTTTTATTTTCTATCTCCTGTATGTTTGATCTGATTACCTGCGGAGAATTTGCATTATATTGTGTGTGCATGTGTGTGTCTGTGTGTGTGAGACACTTCTTGTCTTTTAGACGCCCTCGCAATGCAAACAGAGATCTAAAGGGACGTGATTAACATATATTCATAGAACAAAACATGGAGATGAAAGCCATGGAAGAAGTCCTTACATGCCTTTTACCAACCATACTATCATTATCACCTTGCTGCAGTCTACCAATACTCTTCAATCCCTCCTGCTCACTAAGCCCGTACAGTGGAGCAGTGCAGAGCTGGTGTTGCCGTTGTCCTTAATGAGTGTAGTAACTCAGCCAGGATGCTCACAGATGCCGCATGTTCAATCACAATCAGCAATCAACAACTTCCGGTAAACGTCCTGCAGATGAGTCTGTTTGGAAAAAGAGATGCCACAAGGAGGGAAGGAAGGAAGGAAGGAAGGGAGGGAGGGAGGGGTCAGGGGGGGGGGGGGACAGCAGATGGATGAGGAGAGGAGTGCCCCGCAGGACCCCCAACAGCATGTGACTGTCCGGTGGACCGGCCTCAAACGCTGCGCTCACTAAGCTGGAGAAGATCTTTCATGTCAAAGAGAAACTGTCAGCTACAAAACCATCTGCCCTGTAAGAGGAAGGATGTTGTAAGCGCACATAGAAGTTTCATTCACTGCTTGTTCTTGCATACAACCAATATATAGAAAGTAACTAGGTCTTCCATTGTGTACTTTATTGTAAGCCGTGGTTGAGCAGGGGGAGATTGTTTATCCTCCCGTACCACCACCACCACCACCACCACCACCCCAAAGCATTCAACAGCTGTTCTGACCCTGGTTCCCCCTCCATGCCCTTGTAACACCCACACACTCCAGCCGCTGGTTTGTCAAAGTAGCCACTCCGCAGTGGGATTTTTATTTTCCCCTTTTGAAGGACATTGAGTACCACACTCTGCACTTCTCTCTCTCTCTCCATAATTAAGCAAATGCTCAACACAAAAGCCTTTTTTGTCCTTGGAGAGATGTGAGTCATGCTGTGACTTTGGGCATAGTTTCTACCATTGAAATAAAACCCACATCATATGTGCGCTGATTCTGTATTTCATGTTCCATCTCTAAAGAATAACAAAAGGTCCCATATTGTGGAATTGGTTACGAAACAGGTCGTAGTGCTATAGAAATACTGTGAAAGCATCGATACGCTCAATCCATGGAGAAACACGCAGCCCGTGCTTTTAAACAAGCCGTCAGGATTTCTGTACGGTTGTGATGTCACAACTATGCAATTTATATTATATATGTGAAAAATATGTGACAGTTGGGTCCAGTTTTAAACTTGCTGTAATTGTATTTTTTAGTCTTTATAATCGTATTATTCTACCAATACTCCAATACTGTTTTTTACTCAAACAACAAAGATTCTGTTTAACTTCAGATTATTGTAGCTCTAAGAGAACAGATCAAGATAACCTCATAGTTGTGCTTTTATATTGCAGACAATGATTTTTGTTTTTTTAATTTTGCTTGAACTTAATAAGTGCAGACTGTCTATGGTATTTCTGAATGGATAACATACTTCGTTAAGTAATATTTTTTTATGTAGAAATCCTAAATAGTTTCAGTATTATGGCCTATAAGGCAATTGCAATCAGTCACTTCCTGTTTTGCTGTTGGGTTAGGTTGAAGAGCCTTGGTAGCTGTAAATGAGGAGTTGTTTCAGTTGATAGAGTAAGTTTTGTTTGGAAAGGGTAATGCCTTCAGCAGAACTCCTGATGGACTCGTGGCAATTCTCTTTCATTCTCATCGTAATGTAACATTATGGACTTAATGATAATGCGGACGCATTGCTGTAGTTTTGCATAATTGCAAGCACCTGAGGTGCAGAAGCACAAATATCCTTTCACCAACTGGATTACTGATGATTTTTATTCATGCTTGTTAGGGTTGTGTCTTCCGTTCACCAGTCTTCAAGAACCAGGCCTAGCTCCCCACAGAGAGGGGGTAATGACAGGGGCTGTGGGCTCAACCCTGGCTGGTCCTCCCTTTAACACTGATGTGGTTGTGCTCCTGTAGCCGCTGGTTGGAAGCCTACACGGTCGTGTGTGCTCTACAGGGAGCTGTGAAGTCAACCACATGAAGAGATAACACTTCTCAAACTCATTTCGGGGCTTCCTCCGTTTGATACGGCGTCTCTCTGAAGCTTTGTGGGAGTGTGCGTGTGTGCGTGTGTGTGCAGTTGGGAATCAAAGTAGATCTACATAGGCTAGTGTAGTAGTGCTAAGACGATCTCTTTGAGGCGGCATTACAAATCAGAATTCATACAAACACAAAGAGGTCTGGCCAGCAAACAGAGCGGAGAGAGACTCTTCATGGTGAGGTAAAGTAAACTTCATTCAGATGGTGATCTCGATGACGTCCAGGGTTGTGGCTTAGGCACTCTTCCAGTTGATCCTTTATTCAATTATGTAGAATAAAGTTCCACAACACCTCAATACGACAGTTTTTAATGCCAAAGAACTCTTGAGAATCATGTTGCGTAAGATTGCATCCAATTCGTTAATTGTTTCGGAGTAACGATGTTGGGTTGAGAAAAGGGGACAGCATGAAATAACACCATCACCTTCACATGACATGAGCAACAAGAGCATGACCTTGCTCGGAGAGATAAGCTGAGTTTAATGTGGCGGCCAGGGCTTTTCAGCGAAACTGGGTCAGCTTGTATCGAGGCCTGGATATCAGCGTGGCTTTTTTTACGCATCCTCATCACATTCACCTCCCCGCCTGCTGTTCAGTTCTCTCCTATAGGGAATCCTGACTCCCCCTCTTCTCAGTGGAGGAGTGAGGCCAGACCTAAAAATAGGAAGCGTTGTTCTCCCTGCTCTTCCCTGGCATGTCAACCGCCTTCTTTCCTTCCTGAGGAGAGTCACACAGTTTGCACCCATGTCCACCAAACCCCAGGCCAGCTCATGACGGTCCTGAGTTGTTAGTCGGGCAAACACAAAGGTCACATTCACCCGGGGCCCTTCTGCAAAGTGGGAACATTGAACCGTTCTGCCCCCGCGTCCTCCACCCTAGCCCTCCACTGTGCATTTACTCAAACACACCCACTTCCTCCCATGTCCGACTTTTGTCTCCACTACTGGGAGAAAAAGAATGAACCTGTTATTGATGGAGATCCCCTCCCGAGCTCGTACCAGCTATCACTAGTCTGCCCTAACCGGTGGTGGAACGAGTATCTTTACTCAAGCAAAAGTAGCAATTACACATCACAGTGATGCGTTATTATAATCCTGCATTCAAATGACTCATTGTGCAGAACGTCCCTTGGCAGTGTTAACTGTATTATTTCATATTACAAGATTGGATTATTATTATTAATGTGTTAATGTGTAAGCAGTATTCTAGTGTGGTGGGTTGCGGAGGAGCTGCTATTAACTATTTCCTCTATTGTTGGTTGTCGTGTATTACAGGCTCATTGTGGGTTTATATATATCATAATTATTTTGTATTTCCCGGTGAAATGCAGTTAGATAGAAGTCTAACGTAGTATAAAGTGGAACTTATAACTGATAGCATTTTAGAGTTAAGGCACAGTCCAAGTCTTAACCAATTAAGTGCAAAGGAGAATGATTATCTAACAGAGAACCCCGGGGAAGGAGCTGTGGAAGGAGGCTCATCGTCCTGCAGATCAAAGGGAAGCGGGGTGCAAACACCAAACCACAGTTGTTTTCTTCTCCCCACTGGAACAGTCCATGAGTTGGTTTGCCAGCCTCTTGACGAGACAGAAGGAGCCCAGCCAAGGATCAGGCTCACGGGGATTATTTATAGAGTTGAGTGGGCTTCAGGGACGCAGGCGTGGAATGTGTCAAAGAGAAAATGCATCATTGATCAAAGCCTGCTCGGAGATGCAGTCTTATTTTTGCCAAAACGCTGAGCAGAGACGTGGGGTTTGGAAGAAAAGAATAGCCTTTACCAAAGGCTCCGTGTGTGCTGTGCTATAGTAAGCTCGCCTGCTCCTCTACCCACGCAGAGTCATCCGCACCTACACAGGTGACTGGACTTCGCTGAACAATTTTAGCCTCCCTCATCTCTTTCTCCACACCGGCGTCTAAATAGCTTCTCAGCTCTGGATGTTTAAAATACACACATGGTGGGCGTTTCGGAGAGTGAGTGTGCTGCACCTGGAGGCAGGTGTGTACCTTCACAAAAATGTGTGGGTTTTTACAATGAAGCAGCAGTGTGTGTGTGTGTGTGTGTGTGTGTGTGTGTGTGTGTGTGTGTGTGTGTGTGTGTGTGTGTACATGAGGAGGTGTAGAAGGGAAAACAGAACTTCTTTTAGGATTGTGTCCCAAGAATTGGAGGCATCGATTACATATCTGGTTGTTTTTTCCCTTTGTGAATTCCTCTTCGATGTGTACCTCAAAAGGGATGGAGACAAACACTGAACTGCTGTCAAGGACAGAGTGTGGTGGTGGTTGTCTGTGCGTGTGTGTGTGTGTGTGTGTGTATATAAATGTATACGTTTGTGTGGTGATCCGTGAACACCACAATGCACATCTGTCAGAGGACAGTGCAGGATGCTTCTCCCCCGTTTTATCTCCCCCACTCTTTGGTCCCGTTCAGGGAGTAGAGTAGAGGAGAGGTGGGGGGGAAAAAAGCGAGATGGGATGTAGGGAGGCTGGAGGAAGGGGGGGAGGAGTGTAGCAGAGGTGTCCTGTACTGCAGCAGCACAGCTCTCTGGTGGCAGGCGGGGGGCACTTCTCTCTCCTAGCCATTCGCTGCATTGCAGGCGGCAGTCAAGGTTATGCCTGTGCGGCCGCATTGTCGGCCTGAAGTATTGAGGATGCCGGGGCACAGAGTGCGAGAGACAACGATTGAGCTTCGGGAAACTTGTGGCCTCGTTGTCCTGCAATGCTTTCATTTATAGCCACGGAGCCTTCATGCTCAGACTTGCAAATCCCATATTGACGCCTTCAATAGCACTTGATGTTTCTGGGGCTTTAAAAAAAAACACATTTTGCTTCTTTTTTTTCCGGCTGCACAGATAACATCTCTCTTATTTTCCTCTTTCTCGCAGAGTTGCCTCTAATCTTTTGGCAGGCTGTCATTTCATACGAGCATTGTGTCTGAGGTGGAGGGTAAATGCCGCGGAGATGTGTGGCACATGGACTGGCAGGGGTGACATTTGTTGTTCATCAGCCTCCTGCTCATCCTCAGCTCCCCGCTGTCTGGCTGTGATAAACATGTCAGTCTCTCAGCCACGCCGCAACACAACACTGAGGACCGCAGGCTGTATATAATCGGTGCTTCAGAGACGTCCCGTGCAAAAGTTTCGTTGGAAGTGGATCAGAGGAAGGCCACATCTGGTAGCGTTGCACGTAAGAGCCACTGCAACATTCTCACTTCCTGTTGAAAGTGAGCTGTAGCCTTACATAGACACAGACACTGTGTGTGTGTGTGCGTGTGCGTGTGGTGTGTGTGCATGTACCCATAAGAATTCCTCTGGCTTTCCCTTTTGCTCCGCCGGAAGCTCAGGCAGATGATTCAATGCGAGCGCTGCCCCTGTCAGATGTTATTGAGCAAGTGATAGATCATTTCCCACAGGGTAGAAACATTCAGCGCACCGCTAGTCTTACCTTAATTATTTCCCAGTATCAATCTTATCTCTTTATTGGCGCTATCTATCTATCTATATATATATATATATATATATATATAAATATATATATATATATATAAATATATATATATATATAAATATGTAGAGAAAGAGAGAGTAAGACACTAAAATTTTAATAATTCAGGCACCAAGAGACACAAAGATTGAGTGACAGTGAGAAAGCGAGAGAGCAAACAATAGTGAGAGAGTGGAAGGACAAGCATTAAAGAGAAGGGGGAGGACTGACGAGCTCTCCTGTGCTAACTACTATCCTTTCGTAGCTCATCATCGGGTGTTGCGCAAACACATTTTAATGTCACACTCCACACCCTCCACATCTTTGGCAAACACGGCCAAAGATCTGGTGGGGAAATGAGAAAACACTGTGGTAATGAATGTAATGAGAGGAATGCTTTGAGATCAGACATCACTGTTTAATTAAAGCAATGCAGACCACGAGGGAGTGTTAAACATAGTTATATCTGATAGGAGTCGATGAGTGCCTCCAGTAGAGCTAGCTGTGAGGGACTTGGCACACAGCGAGGCTGTTGTCGGATACAAAGCCTGCATCTCCAATTCTATCGACTTTCATTTGTGTTGGAACGATACACAGTTGTTCATGGGCTGTGAAATTCAATGAGTCTTTTGCTCGTGGAAAACAATCACCAAAGCCTCATGTATGATGTTCAAACTGACATAACTGGACTCCCTCGCCCAAAGCTGCAAGAGTTCAGAGCATGCTATTCCTTTTATTATAAATGTTTAGATTATTTCTCAGGGCATTTCATGCCTTTATATTAAGTATGCACGATATGGATTTTTTTGTTTAGCGGATAAGATAACCGATAAGTCGTTTATGCACACCTGAGAGTAAGAAAGACAAAGATGTAGTGAGCAAAGACGGATGATTTAATATTCCATCGCTCTGACCTAACCAAGTCTAACTGACATCCCTATTGTTAACACAACAATAATAAAAAAAACAGTTTGGACTCTTCACATGTTAATTCATTCTCTCTAGTAAAGTATATCAAAGAAACATGTTTCGCATATGACTCTGATACTGTGAAAAACGTCTTCACCTGCAACGGCAGCTTTGGCTCTCTAGTCAGCATACTGCTCTTCCTCTCCTGCTTCTCCTGCTTCTCCTGCTTCTCCTTCTCCTTCTCATGTGGTATGCACCTATACCACTTGACTATTGTGTCGCCCAGAGCATCTAATTCCTATTAGACAACATAGGCTCAGCTTGTTACTCCGGATAAAATGTAATTGTTTTAATAGTCGTTTCTGTGAACAGGAAGTAACTAATCCATGCCTCAAAGCAAGAATGCTAAACTAATTCCTATACAGAAGCTAGCACTAATCCCCAGACCTCTCTTGGCACTTTTCTGCCTTCTGTATTAAAAGATTAAAGTTATTTCAAAAATATTCCAACTACTTGTTATCACTGTCACTCTCCCAGATTAAAACACCAATGTGCAAAGGTCCCGTGTGCAGCTTTAAGTAGCGAAAACCTTTGGATGCTTTAGGAGTTAAAGATTGTGTGTGCACTGAGTGTGCCATTTTATGTATAACAGTTTTATCCAAAGTTCCCCCACGGTGCCATGGGCGCATGAATTTGCAGATGTATGGGTGTCTCCAGTGAGAATTGAACCCTGTAATCTCGGCAGATTCTGTTCCGGAACGCTCAGACACAGTAGCTGAATGGGGTCACAGAAGATGTGACACAGAAAACATTAATATGAGCTAATAAAACAACCTTCAAACAGCTAAACCTGGGAAAACAGTGGAGACTGTAAGGGAATCCCGGGGCAAACAAACCCCTTCCCGTGTCTCCCCCCCTCCCCATATACGAGGATTGTTTTGTTATTATTGACCTGACATACACACAAAAACTAAGAGTGACCGAGAGCTGAGATTGACAGCGGACACCTTGCCTACCGAAGAGGATGACCACAGACTGACAAGACAGGAAGTTGACATTGAAGAAATCCTGAAGTGGATGTGACTTGACCCTGAAAGAAAAGAGTCTCTCTCTCTCTCTCTCTCTCTCTCTCTCTCTCTCTCTCTCTCTCTCTCTCTCTCTCTCTCTCTCTCTCTCTCTCTCTCTCTCTCTCTCTCTCTCTCTCTGCCTCTCCCCCTCATGCTTAGCAACAAGCATGCCCACATGAACACGCTCAAACTCACCTGTAATGAGCTTACGCAATAGGTTTTGCAGGAAATAATTGGCCCCATTGGGGATGGCAGGCGATGAGGAAAGCAGCTGGGGAGAACGAGTTCGGTGTGATGGAGGAGCCACAAGAGAGCTCAACATTGGTGCGCATTTCGAATGTGCGATGAACTCGAAAGGTGCGATCAGAATTCATGACCAAACTTGTAGACGTGCCATTACTGAATGTCTTGTGTGATCGCATGACCAGTGCGGATAAATGGACTCCTAATCACAAATGCTGTGTGACTGAATTATCAGCGGGACTTGCGGCACTTGGTGCTTTTTTTCTGTGGTTCCAGAGCTCGATGGCATTGACTTCCACTCTCTCTGCGGGCCGGTAAATAGTGAGGCTGCCTGGTGCTCTTTAGCTTTTTCAGAGTTCTCTCAGGGAATTCCACTTATTATCCGAGCACGGGAAGCATTTTAACAACAGAACCAGGGCTTTAAATTCAAGGTAACGGTGGTACACAATGGACCACCTGGAAGAAAATGTGTACTCGAACAAACACATTATGTTTGCGTTCTGCGAAACTTGCAAAGATTCTGCGATGACTTGCATGATGCGGCGCTGAGGGTACCGTGAGAATTAAAGCAGTCGCCCACATGAGAGATTACACTGACAAATGGTGACAGGCCCCACTTCTCTCTCCCCCTGACTCTCTTTCCCTCATCTGTCTCTCTTTATTCTCTCCATCCCTCCCTCGCCTCTCCTATTTCCAAAATATGTCTTCTATTCAGAGATGCTTTATGAGCATGACAGAAAACAATGCCGTGTTGCCGAGGCAAAACATTGTATTTATCTCTGCATCCCTCTCCTTCTCTCTCTTTTATCCCTCCTGTGACAATTTAGTTTTCCAATTTGATTTAATTTGCTTTATTGGCATTGAGGTTGCACAGCATCGCAAAAACATCTTAACAAATTAAGTTAGCATTAAGCTCATTAAACTTGCTCTCAATTTCTGTTAATCGCTCCTTCTATCTGTTCTTCATGCACGCAATCTTAGCATACATCCACCTTACCCCTCTCTCTCTCTCTCTTTCATTCTCTCTCTATGGATGACTCTTTTAGAGGCTGAATTATGTCTGCCCTAAGCTGTGGCAGGATTCAGATGTCAGTTTGTGTAACCATCTTGGATGTTGAATGTGTGGTGCCTTGGGGTAATGGTGGGCAGCCCAGACTTGAGGAAGGGAAGGAAAGGGGGGGGGTGTTCTGACCATGACCTCCCACCTACCTCATCCAAGCACACTGGGCCACAGCACAGCTGTGAAATCCTTCCAGCCAAAAGGCCGAACTCCTTGGCTCTTCACGTCTAGAGCCTCTGCAGGGAGCGATGCTGGGTTTGTTCCCAAAATAGAAAATATACATAATTGTCAGATCGCCTCTACTTGTTAATTTGGCTTGTTCATTCCTCATTCATCACTTGTTGCATTGTCTCTTTTGTTGCATGTAACATTTTGGAAAGCTAAAATGTTCGAGAGGATTCAAGGAAAACACCTAAATAAAAACACTGCACACTTTAAACATTCAAATAGCAGTGCTTTTGCAATAACGCTCGCCAGGTTGCCTTTGGCTGCCAATTGACCCTTCGCTAAGTCCCGCTCCTCGAGCGCAGACTAGCCAATCACATCGGCCAGCTCTGACCAGGGTCCGACAACTGACCGTTTTGAGATTTTCTTAATATTGATACTCGTTACCTGGAGAGGTTGGAAGGAGATACACGTTCGATATACAACATAACAACCTGTCGAGCCAACATTTACCGTCCGTTAAAACATCATTAACTAGTGTAAACTTTTCTATGCTACGCTAGCTACTGAAGGTATACTGAATGTATACGCATTCTGCATTTGCTTTTTAATAATTCTAGCAATGAATAGTGAAAATAATAACACGTAAACATTGCTTCATTTTTCATACAGACGGGCAACACTTACAAGATCGACGGCTACTACGATGAAACTCTTCAATCTGATAATTAGGGGAGAAGATATTTTTTCCTTGACTGTAATATCAGAAATGGAAAAAGTAATTAGTTACACAAATTAACACAGGGCTCCTTGACGGTAACGCTTCCTTGACGGTAACGCTTTACCATCAAAACGCAGGAACCGGGTGTCTTTGTGGTGTGTGTTGGATTTCTTAGTGTTTGACATGTTAATATGTGCATTTCATGTGTAATGTGGCATAGCTGTGACTATTTGTCTGTCAGGGTGTTCTATACGTGTATAGACATTGATCCTATCCCCCCAGCAAACATCCAGGCAAACACAACAAACATACTGTGACTCACATCTCGGAGAGCACGTCATCAAGTGGGCTCTGCTCCGCATGCTCTGTCTGCATTCTCCATTACCCACGCTCCCCTTTTGCCTTATTCACTGATTGACATTGCACACACACACACAAATGACACAGTAGCTCTATGGGCAAGAGGAACTGAGCCGTGCCTGACTACTTTCTGCATACCCCTTTTTGGAGATGAGATACGATATGATAGGAGCAGGGGTAGCGAGTGGCAGGCAGCCAGCCGAGCCGTGACGACGAGGTGGGATGGTTTGAGGTTTGGTGGGATGGGGGGGGGGGGGGAGTGGGCCGGTGGGTAGTGAAAGAAGCAGTATGTCCTGGCTCCCACAGGAAGACCTTTAGGAGAGAGATCAATCCTCCATGAGTTCAAAAACAGGTTCAGGGGCTCAGTACGATATTGTATTTTTCAGTCCGAGAGAGAGAGAACGTAGTAGTTAGTTTTGCTTGTGCTTTCTGACACAACAAGCGATCAGGCGGCAGAGGAAGCCCTCGGGGGTATTTGTTGGGGTGCTTGTGTTGCACCCACACAAACACACACACCCTCCGGAGATGAAGCAGGCATTAGTTTTGATGGTGCTGCATTCCAGGACACAGCAGGCCGGGGAGTACAGGAAAGATGCTATAAACATAACATTGGAAAGATAATGATTATAGAATTACACAAAGATAGGTTTTTTAAAAAAATATCTTGTCAATTGTTCCCTGCAGTACCATTTTAAAGAGTTATTATTATGCAATACTCCACTCAGTGGGGCACTGCCGTGTAACAGGCAACCTGGGAGCTCATCTTGCATTAATTGCCTCCCTGGTCATTTTTTGTCCAAGTCCAAGTCAACATCAAGTCTAAATAGGCTCACTGTATTCTGCCCCTAAAAATGGATGTACTAGAACGTTACTCGGGGTAACAATAAAATATTGCTAACATTGTAAGTAATAATAACCTAAAATTACACTGGGTAACCTACTATAATTTATCACATCCCTTTAGTCTCTTAAACTCAGAGATGCTCACAAGTCTCTGCCCAGGAGTGAAGTTGAACCATGTTGTACTGCTTACGGCGCCCAGCATCAGGGTGTGACAAAAGATGATGTTGGGGGACTTGTCTCACAGCCTGCCCCGCGCCCGGCTGCTTCACCCTTCCATCAGGGAGTGTTTGACCCAGCCCGGGGCGACCAGCGTCACCACAGGAGAGGGCATGGGGGAGGTGTGGAGGACTACCAAAATACCCCCACATCACTGCAGCAACAGGCAGCCAAGCCAGAAGCACTTAAGCACACACACACACACACACACTCACACACACACACCCACATCTACACACACACTCACAAACTACTGACATCTTTACCAGGAAAAACCCCAGGGGCTGAGAGAGGTGAGAGAGTGCAACAGAAGCGCAGCCAATCAAGGGAAAAAACATGGCCGCATGTTAGAAAATACAGAGGCAGAAATAAAATAATTGTTGGAAGGTCATTTAAATTTTCACAAAATTATGATTTAAAATGTTTTTTTTTTTTTTTTGTTTATCTTTTTTGGCCCTGACCTTTGTTTTTAAGCATACACTGTACATCCGCAACACACATATCATTACCCAGACCAGTGATTAGTCATTTACCTCTAGATCACCAGCCTTATGATTCTGCATTTAATTTGTGTGTGACGTAACCCCTAACAGACACATTTTGCCTACTTGGTTTTGATTGAGAGGCTGGAGCTGGCCAGTGTGTCATCCTACCTCGCTGTCCAGCCAATTGTAACAGCATGTTAATGAAACACAAGATTACCCTTTGCACCCTTTGACCCTAAAGAAGGCCTGGAAACAATCAGACAAGAACAGATCTCCCCCTCTTGCCACTTGCTCAGTCTGCTTTCTGTCTCACAGAGCTCTCTTCACATATCCCCAATACCCCAGTCAATGTAGACGTCCATCTGACTGATTTTTGCAAACAGCAGAAGAGCAAACCAGACGAGAGACCAACTGTGTTTTGGGACTGCTTTTAAAAATAGGATAGAGTTGTTCACTTGTAGTTTTCTCTCTTATGATGCGAAAAAAAGCAGGCTAGTGAAATACAACAGCAGGACGTTTAGGTTGAAATGTGATCTCTTTATTACGGCCTCCAGATTTATCTTCCTCCACAAGCTCTACGATGTGTTGGGGGCGGATGATTTATTGGAGGAATCAAGAGCATGACAAAATGAGACAAAGATAGGATTAGCGTCAATGCGGTGGTCTGTCTGCCTCTCATGAGAATTGGTCGACAAGTTCTTTACACTCCAAGGTTACCTCTGTGAACGAGTTGGAGTTGTGTTATCCTCCAGCTGAACCAACAATTCCCCTCCTTACCCTCACAGTCTTGGCAACGGCACATGTAATACCATGTGCCCGGGCGCCGTGACATAGGCTCTCACAACAATTGCATGCAAATACTTTATTGAGGGAGAGAAAAGTAAAAGCCTGAATAACTGTATTTTAACATAGTAAGCATCCCTTATGACCTGGGTGGTCCCAGCAACATTGGGCCACAGCACACCATCTGGTGTCAGACCAGTGGGGGCCACTGACTAGAATGTCCAAAAGGTATTTACAGCCACATTAAAGAATGATTCAAGCGTCTCTTTTACAGATTACAGATTTGTAAAATATGATATTGAGTACTTAAGTGCAGGTTAAAGACATAGAGGTCGTAAAACGAGAGCGATGATCGTGTCATATCTTCGGCTTTGCATCAAGCGGTGGTCATTAATCGTGATGACGTGCCGGCTGTCATCTGGCTCGGACCGTCGGGTAGAAGATGGATGGTCCTGAGGGATTTCACTGGGACTAAAGTTGAACCATGCTCAGGGGAGATCTATCAGACCTGTATAGGCAGTCGCTGTCCTGGAGGGAAGACATACTGACTCCTCTGTAGCCCTGGGGTCCTCTGCCCTTTCTAGCTTTTCTTTCTTCAAACTAAAAAACAATCAACAGCCATGTGGAGAACTAAGATTTGGTGACTTTGGTTACATTTTTTTCACATTGGAGGTT
The DNA here is from genome assembly GCF_050575085.1 of Anarhichas minor. Classification (NCBI taxonomy): domain Eukaryota; kingdom Metazoa; phylum Chordata; class Actinopteri; order Perciformes; family Anarhichadidae; genus Anarhichas; species Anarhichas minor. The sequence goes on from NW_027466453.1 coordinate 9,116,745, forward strand.
TTGCAAGTAATCACGCATTACCACTGACACGTGACTGTGCAACTAGATGTTTTCCTGAAGTTCTTTTAAAGAAAATTTGTCCTCTTTTTGAGTTTCAACAAGGACAGTCTCAAAGGCTTTGTGCCTAGATTTTTTAATATGCAACAGTAATTTGTGGATTGCTTTCGTTTTGATTTTGCTGTACTGTTCTATGTGGTATGCATTATTCAACAAGCCTGTTTTACAAGCCCTCAACCAGGCCATCTGCATTCAGGCTATCTATCTAACCACAGCCTTCTGTAGAAATAGGGCAGTTCTGTCTGTCTGCTTTCTGCCAGCTAGGCTCACAACCTAAAAGCTGCAAGAGTTCAGCCATGCCATGGCAGGTGGTGTGTGTGATGCATCTGTTTTAGTATTTTCACATGTTTGGCTTTTGCCTTGGTTGTAGAGCTTCCAAAGACATTTCACATTTCAATGTCTTTGCAATTGGTTGGCAAGAAATGTATTTATGAGAGGTTGCCCACAGAATGAATAATTAACCACATCTCAGTTGCAGTTATAATGTCACTTGAAACGGATTTGAAAGCCCTTAAATTTGTTTGAGAGATTAAACCATTGTGACTTGAGCCAAGCCAAAATTGTTTTTGTACAGTTTTGTACCCTATCATTACAGCAAGCAGCCCTGTTTTAAAAAGAAACAGACCTCATGCATTACAGTATATTAAGCTCTGTCTCAAGGGGAAACCCCAGAAGTTACTCTGCCTTCACGTGAAGTTGTGCAATTCAAAACATGAGCTGAATAATTAGACAAGGAGATGTGAATTTTAAATTAACATATAATTATCTCTGAGGCTATTGGCATGTCATTAATATATTACAAAAAGTAAAGATTGTTTTTTGCCATTGAAATGTCAAAGAAGACCCCTCATCATACCCATCCACCACTGTGTCCCATCTCCATTGAATGGGCTCCAGCATATTGGCTCCACTGCTGGGGAGAAAAAGAAGATTTCCATTAGGCTTTTGATAACTAGGTGTTTAATGGCAACTCGTTAATATAATCTGTCATGTTTATGCATTCAGCAGCTCAATACAGTTTACTTATGTTTACTTGTGTTTAGATTTAAGAATTCCCTTTTAGGATTAAATGTGCATATATCTATCTAGGTGTCGAGCCACTCTGTGATGAAATGACTAACTCGGTCTTTGTCTCCTTTCTCCTCTTCTATACATTGTAATCTCACTGTAGTGTTCACTACTGTTCAGATACAATATACAAAGATGGAGATCAGACACAATGTGTAACCAAGAAATCTTTCTCTACCCCAACCCCCCCCCCCCCCCCCCCCCATTCTGTTTACAGGATTGTTCCAAACAGAGGCAAGTGAGGAAGAAAACGGTGTCCTTCAGCTCAATGCCAAGTGACCGCAAAATCAGCAGCACAGCTGCTTGCATGGCCTTCATGATGGAGGGTTGTGAGATGAAGAAAGTGCGCTCCAACTCACGCATGTACAACCGTTACTTTCTGCTTGATCCAGACATGCACTGGCTCCGTTGGGAGCCATCCAAGAAAGATTCAGAGAAGGCCAAACTGGAGATCAAGGGCATTAAGGAGGTCCGATTGGGAAAGAAAACCCCAGTTCTACGCAGCAATGGTCTCTCAGATCAGTTCCCTGATGAATGCGCCTTCTCAATCATCTATGGGGATAACTATGAGTCCTTAGATTTGGTAGCCAGTACAGCAGATGTTGTCAGCACCTGGGTGATGGGCCTGAGGTATCTGGTGTCTTATGGCCGGCACACCGTGGACATGGTGGAACCCAGCCAACCGAGTCTTCGAACGTCTTGGATTGGCTCAGTGTTTGAGCTAGCCGATATGGAAAAGGATGGACACATAGACCTGTTCAGGGCCACCCAGATAATCAAGGGGCTCAACCCTGGAATGAAAGAGTCGAGGATAGAGCTGAAGTTCAAGGAACTCCAAAAATCTAAAGACCAATACGGTGAGGCAATTAACATGGACACCTTTGTGGAGGCCTACTGTGAGCTCTGCACACGACCAGAGATCTTCTTCCTACTGGTACAGTTCTCCAGTAACAAGGAGTATCTGGACAGTAAAGATCTGATGCTCTTTGTAGATGTGGAGCAAGGTGTGGAAAGTGTAACAGAGGACATGTGCAGAGACATTGTTCAGAAATTTGAGCCCTCCGCTGAAGGTAGGGAGAGGGCCTACCTCACCATTGATGGCTTTACACACTACCTCCTCTCCTCGGAATGCCACATCTTTGACCCCCAGCACAAACGTGTGTGCCAGGATATGGCCCAGCCTCTGTCCCACTACTACATCAACGCGTCCCATAATGCCTCTCTTCTGGAAGATCATTTTTGGGGTTCGTCGGACATCAGCAGCTACATCCGAGCTCTAAGAATGGGCTGTCGCAGCATTGAGGTCATTGTATGGGACGGCCGTGATAATGAACCAGTGGTGTATGTGGGTAGTTCTGTCGCCTCACATCTTGCTCTCTCTAAAGTCCTGGATATCATAAACCAGTATGCTTTTGAGAGCTCGGAGTATCCCCTGATTCTCTGCTTAGTGACCCATTGCTGCGTTCCCCAGCAAAGGGTCATGGCACAACATATGAAGAAGATTCTTGGAGACAAGCTGTTCATTGAACCCCCCAACAAGGAGGAAAACTACCTACCCTCCCCTGAGAAACTTAAAGGTAAAATCCTCATCAAGGGCAAGAGGCTTCCGCCCAACTGTACTGACGCTGAGGGTGATGTGACAGATGAGGAGGAGGGTCTGGAAATGTCTCGAAGAGTGGGAGCTGATGAGAAGGACCAGCTAAATGGCTTAGGTTACAGAAGACTCAGACTGTGCCGGGAGCTCTCTGATCTTGTATCTCTCTGCAAGTCAGTCCAGTTTAGGGACTTTGAGATCTCAAAGAGAGACCAAAAATACTGGGAGATTTGCTCCTTCAATGAGGTAGATGCAAATAGGTTTGCCAATGAGTTCCCAGAGGAATTTGTCTATTATAACAAGCGCTTTCTCTCCAGGGTATATCCCACACCTATGAGAATTGATGCCAGCAACATGAATCCCCAGGATTTCTGGAAGTGTGGCTGCCAGATTGTGGCCATGAACTACCAGACGCCAGGCCTGATGATGGATCTTAACCTAGGCTGGTTCAGGCAGAATGGCAACTGTGGGTATGTTTTGCGTCCAGCCATCATGAGGGAGGAGGTGTCCTACTTCAGTGCCAATGCTCGGGACTCGCTGCCAGGTGTATCGGCTCAGCTTCTTCACATCAAGATCATCAGTGGGCAGAATCTGCCAAAGCCTCGCGGCTCTGCAGCTAAGGGTGATGTGGTGGAGCCCTACATATATGTCGAGATCCACGGTATCCCAGCTGACTGTGCTGAGCAAAGAACCAAGACCGTGTCCCAGAATGGCGACAACCCTATTTTTGATGAGAGTTTTGAATTCCAGATCAATTTACCGGAACTTGCAGTACTGCGCTTTGTGGTGCTGGATGACGATTACATTGGAGATGAGTTCATTGGCCAGTACACCATCCCATTTGAGTGCCTACAGCCAGGCTATAGACATGTCCCCCTACAATCTCTGACGGGAGAGTTCCTACCCAACACCACTCTGTTTGTCCACGTAGCCATCACCAACAGACGGGGAGGAGGAAAGGCACATAAGAGGGGTCTTTCTGTCAGGAAGGGTAGGAAGGCCCGGGAGTACACCACCACCAAGACCACGGGGATCAAAGTAGTCGACGAGCTCTTCAGAGCTTCCACCCAGCCCCTCAGGGAGGCTGCTGACCTCAGAGAAAATGTGCAGGTAAGAAACTAGATACTTTTTTTATGAAACATAATCACAAAATCTAAGATGTTGATCACATAGATATAATACAATAGAGGCAAAATTGCTTCATAGCTCATGGGTTAACCATCCGCCAGCTTACCTGGGTATTGTTTACAATCGCTACTAATGGCAGCTAGTGGTTGTCAGCTGTTCCGCACCTGATTGCTTTACCAGAAGGTCCAAAGAGACCAGGGGAGGTCGGCATCATTTTTGACATAAATTGACATTGCTATACCATTATGAGGTTTATGAATAGTGTAATCATTAATGAGGAACAAGTTGCAATACTGTAAAACTCTTCAAGATGTTTAAAATGAAGATTAGTAACCATGATGTACTGTATATTTGGCTGATGACCAGTAGCAGAAGCATTCCAGTGTATGTGTCATTTTGTTTGTATTGACTGAAGGGTGTGATATGAAACTTGTTCCTTTAGAGGGCCAGGCTTTTGTCTTTTCTGACAGCTAACATTAAAGTGCTGTTAACTGTTGACACAACTCCATCAACAAAGCTTTTTCAACCAAGGGAAAAATGTTTTAATAGAATTGTTTGTAAAAAACTGATAAGAAATTAAAAACAATTTATTGTTATTGTGCTTCTTAAAATGTATGCACAAGTGCTTTGACAATCAAGTAACCCAACAAGATTACTTGTATAATTCTCTAAAAATCAAAAAAAGAACAGGCTGCCTCACTGAAACGATATGGTGGTAGGTAGGCAAATGTGATTACTGATTCTCTTTTCTAATTTCTTTGTGCTGTAGTAGCCGATCCTGGAAGGATGCAGCAAAATGAAATGTATAATGTTTCTCTATAAGGAGACATACAGCTAGACGGACTCATGTGTATTCCTCCAGAAGCTAATATACCACACAATTTTGTATTTATCAGGTCATAAATACCACGGTCTGTCCATCTGTCTTCAGTAAGCGGTAACCTCAGTCTAATGGCACAGCAAACAAAAGACCAGACCAAACTAAATAAGCAGAGATGTGATTAGAGATCCTGTGGCATGCTGTCATACATTTTTCTGTTGTGGAAATAGGACATTATTTTCCTCTCCAAGACCTCCAAGAAATTGGTTTCTGTTTTGGGAAAAGTGATCCTGTAATTTTAGAGGCAGTAACATTAGAGCCTGAATGGGATAAGCAGAAGAAAATTTCAGGAAAAACATTGGAAATAAGAGTGTGATTACAAACAAATTATGAACAATTCTGACCAAAGTGTTTCCTCGCTAGGTAAAAGATTATAATATTTGGCCCAATCCAAGTTGCTTGTTTGAATAATCTAAATTAGTGACAAATTGAATACCTAAGCAGTTTGTCATGATTGGGTCCTTGTCTTCTCTCGGGTGTGATTCAGGATGGTAAAATTTAATGAATAAGACATGTAATATGACTTACTGTGAAGACAGTACTGTTGACACAGCCTTATCAAACATGTCCTAACGTTTGTAAAACTACAATTAACAAATTGATGGTACATATTTGATAATCAACGATTACATTTAACAGCTGACACTGACTCTGTTCTGTAGCTTTGAATTATCTCTCACAACATATGGCTTTGGTAAGGAATCTGAAGGCATATACAAAAAATGGCAGTTTATGATTGGATGTGAATCGGTGTCTTTTAACCCGATCAAACAACACAGGCACCACGGCCGCTCCCCAAGCCACAATATCCTCAGGTTTGTAATGTACATTTTTAAATGTAGAAAAAAACGGTCGGTTGTGAAAGCTTTGTAGAGGCCAGCTGTGTGGAGCCTGGTGCCTTTAATCTGAAGGAAGCTGGAGGGCAGAAGTGGGGGCTGCAGCCAACAACCCACAAGGCAACAACAAGGCCAATCCTGGAGGCTTCCCCACCTCTGACTTGAAGCCAAGATTAGACGTTAACGCGAGGAAAATAAATACCTTTGGCACTCACAAAGATCCCTGATCTCACGGCATATACAACCTTGGCCATTAAAGCACAGCACACATACTGTCAGAAGCGTTATATCATCTCACTAAGCTCTTTTAAGACTCCCTTTGTCCTGAAACGGCCAAGCTTCCAGGTGGTCTGCTTTAAATAATGACAGAGAGTGTGTTTGTCTGTCTTTAGCCCGAGCGAGCCCCAAATGGGGTTCTCGGGCTCAGAACCCCTCAAAATCAAATGCGGAAAATAGCATGATTATTAGCCAGTAGTGTGGACGTGGCTACTTTTTTTTTTGGATGAAACAGCAACGTATGGACAACAACATCATATAAGTCACTTCTTATACACTCCAAACACAACTATAGGCTACTCATATAAGCATAAAAAAATCGTGGCATAAAAGCACCAAATCCGGGCCAGAAATCGGCGTTATGAGTACCGCAAATCAATGTTTGTACCCTCATGCTAACGGCTACCAAGTCATGCAATGCATTTAATAGCATTAGCACACGTGGCGGAACACGTAACTAACTTCTGTTTTCCGATCCGTATAAACACTGGACAGTTGTGAGTGATCAAACGTACCTTCGTGCTGCACTCCGCCGAAAAAAATCGTAGGTATGCGCCCAAGTTTTATGAAAAATATGGATAATAACGTCGCAGAATTTCCGTTCCAAAGCTGTAGTCCTTGTTGCCAACTGCATACTGTTGACTTCCGACTTGTTTCCAGAATAAGAGCGGTCAAGCAGGCTTGGGCGAGTGGTCAGACTGCCTGCGACCGGAAATTTCCGCCGGGGTACACGCGTCACTTCTGGCAACTTTATTGCTTGAAACTTTTGCCGATCACCACCAAACTCGACAGAGGTCTTCCTGAGACTCTGACGCGTCGAAGGAGGGGTTATTTTTTGAAATCGACCGAGGATAGGCTGAGATCCAGCCACATACACACACATGAACTGAGAAAATCCTACAGATGACAGCCAAAACTGGCTCTGATGATGTTATGAATATGAATATGATTCCTATTATCTGTATTTGGATGTATTGAATCATATGAGTGATAAAGAAAGTGAAATATATAGTTATATAGTGTATAAAAGTACAATGTAAGAGCTGCAACAGCTGGTTCGAAAATGATGACCTCGCCTGACCGCTTTGTACTAAAACCTCTTATTATTCACTTTATTCCACTTTATTCCACTTTAACCTTTTTTTAATAACTACTGATCAGTTATGCTATGACTTGGGAAAGTTTTAGGGAGCTAGCTGCATTATTTCAATAACCTTTTATCAATGAAAGTGCATTTTTTCCAGGCGAAGCTGAATATTTTCAATTTCAGCTGTGTAATGTCTTATTTTACTATATTAACCAGCAACATATACACAATATTACCTATCTAAACTATCTCACAGGTGTTGTGATCTGATTATATCAACAAAAATTATTAAAATCGACCTTGTAGTTACAGAACTATGGTCAGTTTTGTAGGGCTATGCATTTTCGCTCAGAGACCTCAAAAACGGCTCCGGGCTCGCTCGGGCTAAAGAAGTTAAAGTGTCTGAGAACATCCATGAACATTGACCAGTGGGCAGATATGATAAGTTGCCATGTTTTGTATTTGGATCTCGGCAGGAAATCAATTATTTCTGTGGGTGACTTGAATTAAGTCTTTTCCAAAGTGCTGATGCCCATGAATCTTAAGTGTTGGTGGAGGTGGAGGAGAGCTGCTAGCCTGGAGTGTCCTTTTATTTGCTGAACAGTGTGTGTGTGTGTGTGTGTGTGTGTGTGTGTGTGTGTGTGTGTGTGTGTGCGCGTGTGCAATCATAGGCACAATGACCACCACTCAATTCTGTGGACCAGAGAGAAGCGGAGATGTACACAGATTGAAGCAGAAAGAGAGAGAGAGAGAGAGAGGGGGGGGGGGGTACAAACAGAAACAAAGGCAGTGTTGTAACCGGACACAGAGCTCTCGTTTGGGGAATGTTAGAAGGGGAGTAAAGTGGGGGAAGGGAGTAATTAAAAACCCACCCTCTCATTGGTGTTTTTTAGGTGGTTTTTTTTGCACCATGGCGAGGAAACAGTTTAGCTTTTATTGCACAACAATTACTGAAAAAAACATTCACGCATGTGGTCCCATGCACACATGCGTGGAATAATACAAAGCGTAATGAATGCTAATAGCTGTGACTCAGACCACACTGAGACATAAACACATGCAGTCACACACATGCTTCTAGCTCTCACACACCAGGTTTAATCTAGCGCCCCAGTCCCGCTTCCACCGTTGTGTTTCTTCCCCTGGCTGTGCTCAATGGGCCAAGAGGTGTTAACTGTGGCTGAGGCACAGCATACAGATTTCGACTGCGTCCCCTGGCCACCCTCTCCGTCTACAGAAAGGCCGGGCCCCGCAGTGACAGCACATCCTCTGGGATAGGGGGTGGTTGGGGGGGGGGGGGGTTTTTCCTTGAGGTCTAGCCCAGGGAGACAGCTGGTTCCCACACGGCAGAGTGCCGAGTGTGTCGACGGATTCCCAAGTACCAACACTGGCACTTTTATTCTCTCTCACGCTCTCTTACCTGCCTTGTGTTTTGAATGATTCATGGTTTTATTTATTTATCTTTATTTTATCAGGAATATTCCCCATCGAGATTCAGAATCTCTTTCAAAAGTATTGGCCGAGACGGAAGCATAAAAAGTCACATAAAATAACAAGATCTTCAGTTTTCAACACTTTGCGGTCCTTTGAGACTGCTCTTTTGAACTCCTTCTCTTTCTCTGTCCCGTTCTCTTCTCCCGCCTCGCTTTGTCAAACTCTCCTTTTTTGGCTGCGTTAAAACCAAGTTAACGAATGGGGTGCCGTGTGAAAAACAGTGGTCCTGGTTTGGTTGCTTAAATTCCCATGCCGGCAGAAGAATGATATGCTGTGAGAGGCAGTTGCCTGGTTGCTGGGGCTGCAAAGCCTTTGAACCCGGACGTGCAGAAACTCTGGTTTCGGTGGACTAGAAAACAGGCTGGCTGCTCAAAAACTGCATCGATTCTATTGCGAGAGTTTGAACAAAGGATCAAATTGGAGGAAAAAAATGACACTGTTCACCAATTTCAGGTTGATATAAGGCATCAGAGGATGGCTGTGCAGAAATCTTACTAGGCGGTAAATCAAGAACCAAGTTCTGTTTTTTGTATTGGTTCTAAATCTCAGAACATGACAACTTAGGTTTTTGTTTGGAGATCACTGAAGGTGTACGAACCGAAGTTATCGGAAAGGTTTGACAAGTGATATCGGCATATTTTGTCACTTTCTTTTGTGACACATTACATTTATTTGGTCGACGCGTCCCATACAATTGGAGCAATGTTGGGTTCAGTGTCTCCACACATGTGGAGAGGAGGAGCACTAACTTTGTGATTGATGGCAGAACCGCGCTAAATGAACTACAGCTGCCCCTGATGGAAAACAAAGACTTGCTAACAGTACTAGATTAAATAAACAGGACATGTTTAGATGGCGTTCTTTATTTATCTATAGCAGCAGAGAGCCAAAATGGTCGATGGTCCACGTAGAAACACGATCGTAAGGAGAAGAATGCTTTGGTCATTACTTAATTTTGCTAGTTTTACGTTAGATATTTGCAGCATGAGAAGAAAGATAAATGTGAAGAAAAGGGCGAACAAAGAGGAGGAGGAATTTAGAAAGAGAGTGACGAGTGACTGAATGTTCATATCCTTCAGGCTGGTCAGACGTTTGGCCCCCGAGCCTCTGGGCTGTTAACTGAGCAGACTGACGTTATGGAAACCTGATAGTTTTACTGACACCAAGACAAACACTCTGTTATCTTATCTCGTTTCTGGCCTGAGGGGAGTGTCACAATCCCGCTCATTAAATCTCCTCACTCGAGGTCGTATGCATAAAGTGGCTGCAATATTTGCCATTTAATCAGGACTACAATCACCTCATTTGCCAAGCACGTAACTGTACATTAATTTGTCTTAGTTGCTTTAGTTACTTTGGTGCTGTAGGGACAGCTAAGAGGTTCAGAGCACAAGGATGTATTTATTTAATTATGCTGGTGATTAATGCTTCTTCCCAGAGCGTTTTAGAAACATTTAATAAATAAAAACTAAATTGTAACAAATGCAGCATACAGTCGATTATTTTCAGCTATGCCTTTTTATGTGTTCACACCCAAATCCTTCATTGCGGTTGTTTTCTCTCCCAGAATGCCATGGTGTCCTTCAAGGAGCTCTGCGGCCTGACCCCGGCGGCCAACATGAAGCAGTGTATCCTGACTGTGTCCACCTGGCTGATGAACAGCGAGCGGTCACTGAGGGTAACCGTGGACCTGAGCGAGACCTACCCCACCATGGAGGCTCAGGGTCCTGTGCCTGAGCTGCTGCGCAAAGTGTTCAACGCCTATGACACGGTAAGAACCCTGCACACACGCGAACGAGCGCACGCGACGCTGTCGGGCAAACAGAAATGCTCACACTGCTGTTGTGTACACATTAGAGCAATCTTTTGAACAAACAGTTGTCAGAAATTAAACTACAAATTCAGTACACGCGCATATTTGTCTTTATACAGTGTTCATGTGAGACAATAACAATCTTATTACAGTGCGTAACCTCTCTTTGAACATGTACTTCAGGGAAAGATAAAATGTCAAAGCACTCAGGCATTTAAGTATGATAACATAACTGCTCTGTGCAGATCTTCATGGGTGCTGCGCTTACAAAAGTAAAACAGAACAATAAACAGAGAGGAGTGGTGGTTTGCTTCCTCCCTTAATGCTAGTTTGCACATCATTTGATTCAAGCATCCACACACAGCTGGATGTGTTTTACAAGGCCTCTGAACATGGCTAAAACTATAAGATTGTCAAGCTGCAGATACTCATTGTATAATTTCACGTGTCCCTCACCATCCCGCCTCCTCAGAACACTGCACTTTCCACCACTTGACATTGGCACGGCCCGGGGGGTGGGGGGGTGGGGGTGGGGTGGGTTGAAGGACTCTGTCTGCAATTAGTTATCACCCGCTGCTTCCTCTTCCCTCCTGCGAGGCTTTGGTGGGGAGCTGGTGAAGTGGGTCATGAGCGAGGAACACGGTTGTTGCGTCCACGGCTGCTCGGGTCGTCTGCGCTCCTGCTGCTGACACCTACAGGAGTGCACTGACATCAGGAACGACGCAGCGAGCGGCTCCAAAATAGAATCTGCTTGGACTTTTATGAGGCCTCGCACCAGGCAGGAGGTTTGGGACTGTCAGAGCAACTCTCACGCTCCAGTCCACAAAAAAAAACCTTTTTAGGGGACAGGCAGGAAAGCAGACCCAGACTCCACATTTCAGAGTTCAGAGAACTTTCATTCGCAGGCTTTTAACATCAAACATTTTTTGTCATGACCCAAAAATGTCATCTCCCTTTCTCTGAACCATATATGGTTCTTTTGCTTGTCCCCATAGAATAAACCTTTTTGGTTCCTGATAGGACCTTTTATAAAGGTTCCACCTGGAACCCTTTCAGAGTGTCCTACCTAGAACCCAACATAAAGGGTTATACCTAGAGCCATCTGTGAACCACCCAGAACCCTATATGAGAGGTCGTACAGAGAATCCTTCCACCCAGAACCCTCTTTGGAGAATCTATCCTGGTCCTCCCCACCTTCTAAGGATGCTAGCAAAAACCCAACCAGGGGGTTCTACTGAGAACTCTTTTATGTTCCAAGGGTTTCATCTAGAACCCACTAAAGGTTCCTCTTGAGCAGCGACGGGACGATAGGAAAAACACTTCGAATACGTTGATCGGGTGAGTTTCTATTATCGGGATAATCACAAATCACGAATATCAGGTGAGTTGAAAAAGCTGTCTAGCTTGCTATCATAGAGAAGTGATTTAAAATACAGAAAGTATAATGTAAGAAATAACAGACTCACACAATGTTGCAATTTTTGCAATTTTATTCATGCGTCGCATTCACAACAAAGTTTTTGCAGAAGTAAATGGTTCTGGGAAGACCCTCAGCCCCAGAAAGAACCTTTTTGGAACCGTTATTCCCAAGAGAGCACCAGTGGTTAGCAGTTTTCAAAGGTGATTATAGCCTGAGGACCTAATAACATGTTGTACGTACATTAACCTGTGGTCTTGTCCTGATGCTTGGTCTGGTCAGCTGAGAGTTTGTGTTTGCTTCCCAGAGGGCGGCCTGTTGCCACACTCCCTGCTCAAGAACAGAGGATCCAATGTGTTTTCTGTATGTGTGTGTGTGTGAGAGAGAGTGTAAACGCATGTGACTTCATGGCTGCCAAAACCCAGCCATTAACTGTAGGATATCAGTGTACGGTCCGTGTCCTCAGTCACCCTCATGAGGGCCGCTGCCAGTCAGCGTTGTAACCCTCAGCTGAACAAAGCACACTGGAACTCTGTCTCCAGCTCATAGCTGTACGTTTATTTATACGTCCTCCTTCATTGACTGCACTCACCATTAAGAAGAAATTGACCCAAGATGCTTGAACACAACAAAGGCATTGTGCACTACCATTAATTCTGTGTTCATACTGATGGTGTTTTTTAAATTATTTTTATGCCTCTGCGCCAGCGACAGCCGTGGACAGAGGAGTTATGTTTATGAGTTCTCCGTGACACAAACTATTTGGACTCAAGGTTGAACTGAAAACTGAAGAATTTGGTGGTCAAAAGTCACAGTGACTTCACAAAAATTGTTTTTGGACATAACCCAAGAATTGAGAGCAAAAATGTCAGATAGGATGTGAATAAAAGTTGTCTCACTCAGAGCTCTCAACGAAGACAGAAATCTCCAACAATAGAGGCCGAGGTGCCACTTTCAAGACCAGAATGCAGTGCGGCTTCAAGACACGTTGCATTCAGGAGTCTTTCTTGCCGCTGTTGGAAAGATTTGCTCTCAGTCTTATACTTTCACTATTGCTAAAATTCTCACCTACGCATACAACTCACACTGCTCACAGACCTTTGGGGGGTTGGTGAAGAAATTATTGGAAATGTAGAGTCATCAAATACTTCATATATTAGGCATCACGTTTTCCTTTAGTTTCTTATCTTAAACTGTCCCCTTAAATGAAGGGACTGTCCAAAATGAGGTCATTGTTTTTTACGAAACAGTTTGCACTCATACCAGTTCTCATAAAGATAGCAAAACAAGGAGAGGCATGCACATGCACAGACAGTATGAGAGTCCACTTCCTGTCTCCCTGCCGACAAGGAGTGTGAAACTTCATTAGCTTCCTCCTCCGTGCTGCAGGGCTGGTCCAGCTGCTCCTCCTCAGCCCGTGGGATGATGTTTATGGCTCAAACCTTATTGGTCAGATGCAAAAGTAGAGGTGATAATAAGGCAGTTTCACCTCTGCCACTCTTGATACCAGTGTGGCACAAATACATGTGTGATTTCAATGCAGATGTTCAGAGGCAGAACCAACCGTTTATGCCAAGTATGTTGACACATATTGCATAAGGAATTTGAGTCTGAGTAGCTCTAAATGTACTTTTCTTTTGATGGACTTACCATTTAATCGACTAATTGTTGCATCTCTAATGAATAATAAGTTACCCCACGACAGAGGTGGTTTGAGAGGATAGGTACAGTTTATATAATCCGCTGTATTAGGTGAGAGGCCACAGAAGAAGCTTGTTTGGAAAGCAAATCTTTAAGCCCTCTTGCTTTTTGAAAGCCTATATTTACAGTTAAACACTGGAGTTATAAGGCTGCAATACTAAACAGACTGCTTATAGCTTAGCTTTTCACATGAATTGTATCTAGCTTACTTTTGTACTGGAAATCTGAGCACATGACACGGGTTACATGACAGCTACGCTCCTCTGATTGGGTTAAAAATGGTACGTTAGTGTGCCTGTTAACTAAGCTAAGTTAAGTGTTTAGCCCAAATACTTGCTGTTGAGGGGATCACATCTGTTAGGTTATAGCCTAACAATGGGACAAGGTAACACCTCTCAGCAATTTATATGAAGGGTTTCCCTCTTCTCTGAACACAAACCTTCTTATACTTTACGTTGACGGTCCCCAGTGTCTGTCTGGGTATGATGCTGAGATGTGATGCAAATTAAGCGCACGCCTTCTTTTGTCTTCCAGATGATCCAAACCAGCAGAACACTGATCGAGTCGGCCGACGTCGTCTACTCCAAGCTCACACAAGCACAACGGGCAGGTAGGCTGCGTTATGGGATGAGTTTAACATTCCAGTCCATCCTCTACGCCTTCTACACAGCAGAGCATGTTGAGCACAACCGGATGTGTTATCCAAGCTATATATATATATATATATATATAAATGAAACAAAGCAGGATACGTATGCTACTGCGATGAAAATGACTGTATTAGACACAAGTTACTTGCATGTTTCTTTAATTTTAACAAGAAAAATACGACACAAACACAGTATCCAGCTGCTGCAGCAGCGTCTCCATCAACACCAACAGCAGTGGCTGCTGTCGATAGAACAGGCCATCATCGGTGAGTCAGCACCGAGTAGTTATCATGTCAGTGGGCAGGTGAAAACAATCAGCCAGCCACACAAACAAAAGGCTACAGGAGAAAAGAGGACAGAGCGCGTAAACATCAGTCGAGAGTAGGAGAGTGTTAGTGATGTCAGGTTGGAGGGATTGCAAAACTAGAGAAGGTAGGATGGAATTGAAGCGTTTCGTCCGTTTAAGCGTTTTTGAAAAGGGTGCTCGATGTAAGAGGTCCGGCCTTATTAGGGGTGAGGACAAAATTCAGCCTAATAAGATCGTAAGGAGAGAATCTGCTTCGAATCAAGAAAATCCTGTGGCTTGTCTTCTCCAGCCTCTTTTTCATTCAGCACTAATTGTTACTCATTTGCGTCGCTTCTCTGCTACGCAGCAGTGCCTCTGCTGAAGAGCTCCTCAAATGGGAGCGCATAGTTTGAATACTGACGTCTTCATTCTGCATGTTAATACCTCCTTATTCCTTCCGCAGGCAACCAAAGACATAACTGAGACTAATGAAACCTACAGATTCAGGCTAGTTTGTAATGGCTGGTGTCGACATGGAAAGCCATTTGTTGTCTGTTGTCTGTTGTTGTGTATGATGAACACAAAGTAGATGCTCACTCACTGGCTCATGCCAACCCAATATCCTGAGGCCGATAAGCCAATTTAAGCCCGCTATGCCCAGCATAACTCCCTGGTGTCACACAGAGGCAGACATATGCTTCACTCGGCCCCCACCACAACATGACAAGCTGATATTGGTGTTGCGCAATTACCCAGGGATGTAGGTTGAACGCTGTGGCTTCCATCTCAGAGTTGTCCCCCTGGCTCTGAGCTTCCCCAGCCCAGAGCTGGAAGCATCTTCAAAGGCGATGACTGCAGAGTTAAGCAGATCCTAAAACCCCCCCCCCACACAACCACAGCCACACTCACAGCAAGTCGTCAGTAGCTGGATACAGGAGGCTGACGCTCAGCTTTACTGCTGCAGTCGGGTGAAAAAAATGACACATTTTCCGGAGCTACAGTAAGAAAATCAACCTTGTTTTGTGCCTCGGCAAGCATGCTTGTTTAAAGTAATTCATTTTCGAAAAAGGTCCTCAAAAGCCCAGCGGTTGAAGCATTTTCTCAAAGAGCGTGTAATCCTAACAATCCAATTGAAGTGAAAACATGGAAATTCCTAAATTTGGAGTTACAAGGGTTTTTTTGTTATTGTAAGTGCAGCATTATGCAAGAACGATACAATGAGTCAGAGGGTGGGAGTGACGGCCCTGAGGGGCCTCAGCTGCATGCCAAACATAGCACTGTCCCTATCGCCCGCTCTCCCCTGCCCCCAGCGCAAACACACATGCCTCAATCCGAACCGCCGGCAATCATAAATGTACATAACTGCCTTGTCCTGTTCATTCATGCTTCTCAAATCAAAATTGAGAAATAACAATTCTAAACTTTTAATGAAATGTAAACCTTGTTGACCTGAGGGAATGTAAAGTAAGGTTGTTCAGAATACAGAGCTGATACAACATACTGTACATTCATAACCACAGAAGCAAATATAAATGTGTATGTGTGTTTGCAATGAACTGAATATCAATTAGGAGGATTTCAAGATAGGAAAAAATGCTTGATTGGGAAATTATGATGCTTGACACTGCCTCCGAAAGTCAACATTTTTAGATCTGCTTTAATAATCTCTCCCCCCCCCCCCCCCTCGTTAATAAAGTAATTACTTTCCGATATTAATGCGGTCACTTCTGTCCCGCTCCTCCTCTCAGCATGCTCTTTGTCCCCTCCATCTGCTTCCTGTCTCATCGGGTCCCTGTCGTCTGTGCATCTGATGCTTGCTTTTGGTCGCAACTATGCAGAATTCTTTCATAATGGTCCATCGAGTTTGAAGTCTAGTTCTGACTGTACGGTTTAGTGCGAATGGGAAAGGAAATGCATCACTGCAGCCATATTATCACAGTAATGCTAGCCTAGAGATGTGATACTGTTCAGTGTGAAGATAATTTAAAATGTGCTTAAACTTGACCTTCATGGTGCCGAATATGTGAGGGTTGAGCTACTTCAATCTAATCAGTGGATCTAATGAAATGCTGTACAGACTCACCTGTCTCCGAGCAAAAACAAAAACACATTCTGCCTCAATGGGCGTTCTCCCTCTTTCTGTCATCTTTGTCTTGTTTAGCATGTGTCTCAGTTCATTATAAGCATTTTAGAGAGAGAGAGAGAGAGAGAGAGAGAGAGAGAGAGAGAGAGAGAGCGAGCTTCATCTCCATTGTAATGGCTGGCAAAGCATGAATTTACCTCTTTTGATAGACTGACGAGCACTGAATGCACCCTTCAGAAGCCATCTCGTAAGCCATATGATTATGTAGAGACTGAGCATGACAATAGCAACGGCCTGAAAACAGAGAATCAGAGAGTGGAGGGCATACGACATTTGCATGGAATTGAAGGTTTTGGCCCTTTTGATTGATCCGGAAGCCAAAAGGCATAATTTTGGTGTAATGGCTGTGTGGGAAGTGGAAAAAGAGGACAGGCTGTGAGCATTGGAGAGATAATTTGGGACGGGTTAGGGTGTGTGTGTGTGTGTGTGTGTGTGTGTGTGTGTGTGTCCACGCTGCACCTAAATTAAAGGCTTTTGATTGGCTCTGACACGTTTGCCCTACCACCATTAAAAGTGTGCTCTGCTCATCAGCAAACCGCCACAATCACAATGACGCGCAGGCTGCAGTCTGAAGTGAGCGACTTCAACTAACCTCTTACCTCCTAAATCGTGGAATGGGTGTCACGTTGGCGGTTTCACCGCCCATACAGCGGGCGATGAGAAGCAGCGATGGGGGACAGTTTTGGGTTACTACTTACATCCCTCCTCCCTCTCCTCTTTCCTTCCTGTGTTCCGTTTACGCCCAGTCATTATTGCAGATAATCAGTTTAATTTGGGCCATGAAGCTGACGTGTTGATGAGGATGGAGAGGTGCTGGATGATTCTCTCCCCCCCTCTCCCCCCTCCCCTGGGCCATCTCCCACACCCCGCTAATAGGGAACCAGATAGACAGCTGATGCACACTCTGGCACCTCCACTGTGTGTTTGTGTCTGTCTACACTGGCTTATGTGTCTGTATGCATATCTAATCTGTTTGTGTATGAAGAGAACAACTCACACTCAGTCTGCTTTGCTAGCCTTTGCTCCACAGCTTCTAAAAGGATTTTCTCAGCAGTCTCTGACACATTTCAAACTAAAGAACATCACGATTGACGAGAGTGCAGACATCCTTTTATTCATAATGACGGATATAGCTCCCGTAGTGGATTTTCTGCCCATATAATTTGATCAGTTTGGATGACTAGCACAGCTCCAGTCTGCAGTCCGAGTGCACAGCGCTCGGAGAGCAGAGGCAGGTAGGCCTGCTGCATACAGACTTGCAGCGAGAGCACACAGGGAGCAAGATGCCTGAATATTTTATATCGGTTTAGAATTCGATTTCATCACAATTCGATCGGTTAAAGTGATAGTACCTTTAGAGGAGTCGCTCATAACACGATACATACCAATGGCTGTAGCCCCGCATCCCGCCTTGAACCAGGCGCAAACTCGCTGTATGAGTTTGGAAGCTGCTGCCTTCCTGCAAGCCTGACCGTGCTTATTTATTGATGCTCCCTTCCCATGCAGAGATCTCTCTCTCCTCTATCTGACCACTGCGATTTTGTTGGTATGATTTGACTCCATGTAGACTCCATTACCATGGAAATCCAAAGGGATAAAGACATCTCCCGCACTTTATCATCCCCGGCTTTGCGCTGTCATTTCCCGTGAAAATATTCCCTTCTCTATTTGCAATGGTGATATTCTGTCAGGCCTCTGCGGTGTGTATGACTTGATAAATTAATAAAAACGCTGATCTGTATTTATCTCCTCCTCACCCTGTTTTCCATCTTTGTTTTTCATCATTCTGTTTGATTTTATTATCTCTGCCTGTAGCTGTCTCCATTGCTGTGCATGTGTATCTGGAGCATAAGAGGTTCTGCTGCAGTACTCATTACAAAGGCAAAAAAAGGAACGTTGTGTTCTATGCAGAGACTGTAAGCCTGTACCGAGCTGTGTGTTGTTGTGTCTGCATGTATGTGTCTACTCGGAGAAGACGCGTCGTTGTCCCTTCGGTCCTCCTGTCTGTCTCAGCACCAATTTCTCTCTCTCTCTTTCTCTTTCCAGTAGAGAAGCAAAGCATGAGATCCCGTCTCTACAGAGTGTGCCATGGGGCCACTTTTTGTTTATTATTATTAGTTTAAGTGACAGTAAGGAACAGCAGCTGTGTGACTGTTGGGGGAAGGAAATGCTTAATAATTGGGAAATTAAATGCTTGAAGAGGCCGTATTGCGACGAGCCGCCTCCAGCAAATTTCGTCTCTTATTCAGCTCCCTGTCTGCTTTTCTCCCCAAGTCCTGCGATCTCCTCGGCTCAGCTCGGCACCAGCAGCAGCCCATTAACGACACCAGATTAGAAGATCAAATCAGCCCTAAACCCTGTTAACACAACTTTCAGGCTCTGAAGGAGAGATTCTGCAAGGGCCCTACATCACCAATTATATAGAAATTAAAGATCGTCAGGGGCCCTGGCTCTTTTTTTTCTTTTTTCGAGGTTGTGTCTGATGTGCACTGAAGGCCAGAGATCATGTTTTCTGAATTTACTTCTTGACCTCTTGATCTGTTTTAAGTGTGCTGCAGATTATTCTGGAAAATGCTGTTGTAGTGAGTGTCAAACATACAATTATGTCAAGTTGCTGAAATGACATTCGCGTACGTTTGGTGTGGTTAAAAAACAAATACGTTGGTGGAGGTGTGTATGAAGGCATAGAGTAGCGATGGTTCACGTGATGTGAATAAAGTGAGTTATAACCTAAAGTACAGCATTTGTGAAGAGGAGTTTGGTAAGACAGGGATTTGTTGTACCTTTTAAATGTTTAAATATTGTTTTCTACGCTGACCTTGCCTGGGTGCGTTAAATCAGATGAGGAGGCTTGTATATATGTGTGTACATGCCCATGGGTTGTTATAGTTAATGAAAAACTTAGTTTTTTTTAAATATTGTTAGTAAACTGAAACAAAAGAAAAGAATAGCCTTTGAGAATAACTAAACTGAAACGATATTGCATGGTTAAAAAACAAATACAAATGTTTTTTAGCTATAGCATACTATATAATATACCACTGCGGGGGAAAAAAGGAGACTGGATCAATGCCTGTCAACTCTTGTGACATTGAACCACAGAAATTGAACAGACATGGCAAGAGATGGCATTTAATGGCAAAGCCAAATAATGTTGTTGTGTTGTTTATCTCTTCCCTTGGAAACAGGTAAGAGTCTGCCACTGGGCTGAGGTGATTCTCCTGCTCTTTAACGAAAAAAATATTTAATTCAGACTTTTTTTTGAATGAAAGTGTATTATGTGTCTTCAATGTCTTATCGGTGAATCAAAGCTGGAGTGGCATGAGGCCGGTGGCTGACACACACACACACAGCTTTGGGAGGAGTTTGTTCTTAAAGCCCAGAGGATTAGTACTGGTCTGCGTGGGCTAAATGGAGCCGGGCCTACTGATAGACTAATTAGAGGTTAGCCTGCCTCAATTTTACCCCTATTAGGAATGCAGCACTTTGTATGGTGAACTGCTATTGCAGCCGTTAAGGTGCTGACTTTTGTTCTGCAGACTTTGTGCAGAACAGTGAAAACGTGAACAAAAGAGCAGGCAGAAAAAGGTTACCTTGATGTTTATATCTTATAAATCCAGAGACTGGCCACCCTTGTCGGAGGAATACACTCTCTGTATAACTCCTGTACTTAAATACTTTTGTGCTCTGGTTACCTCCTCATGATGCACAGTAGATGTGCAATTAAAAACAGGTATACACATATTAGTACACATGCATATAGAAGCAGCCCTTCATGTATACATACATAGAGATATGCGTGTTCATATTATGTACACACACATGCACACAGTCATAAGTGCACATAGACACACAAGCGCAGCATAGTACATACATTTAGGTACGAGGCAAACAATATAAATTAACTAGAGATAATACATACATACATGGGCAGGCTGGCCATCTGGAAGACTACCGAACGGCCGAACCGTGCCAGGCCCGAACCGTGCCAGGCCGAACCGTGCCAGGCCGAACCGGCTTGTGGTCATAGGGTCTTTATTTTCCAACTGCTCGGCCGCAGCGTGGGCCAGAGCGCAAAGCACAACGCTGCCTGTCAGACTTGGCTTATCCAATACTTTAAATATCGAGGGGGGATACGACATGTCCCTCCCAATTTGAACTGATCCTCCTTTAAGGCTCAGTCATTTTCATTGTGCTCCAACTCAGCTTGTCTGGCCATCTTGTTTTAATTCAGTCCATAGGGTGACATGCTTATACAAACTGAGGAGGCAGGTGTTAGCCAAACATCCTTAGGTGTCTTGAAGGTCTTCAGCATCATCAGATTGTCTTTATACCACAAAAACTGTGTATGTTTTAAACATACCGCCAAAAAGTGTTTGGCTGGCGCACTCCGGGCAGTCGCATAAGAGGCCTCTCCATCTCAGTCCCAGTATGTCCCTGCATACAAACATGATACAAAATACAACAGCAGCTGTCAACAACTCTCAACGGGATGAGACAAATTCAGCCAAATTCTTTAATTAGGTTTAAGTGCAGTAATTGCCCTTACTTGTCTGGACACTTAGTTTAGTTTTTATATAAATACGATACTTTAAGACAGCCTATGACTTTCCAAAATGTCCTTTTTGCATTGCAGCTCTGTTTTGGGCTTCACTGATACAAACTTTATAATCTTTATACGTGTCATGTGTGTGTGTCGTTGTGTGTGTGTGTGCAGGTCTGGACTTCCATGAGGACCTGCATCGCATTGGAGCAAAGGAAGGTCTGAAAGGCCGCAAACTTCAGAAGGCCATGGAGAGCTACGCGTGGAACATCACTGTCCTCAAGGTGAGACGGACTGAGCACAACAAATACCCGTATAGCTGTACTATATATATACCTCCAGTTTGAGTCAAGTACCGGCTAATACCTTTGATTGATGTCAACATGTGAGATTATTTTGGAGACTGTAATCAGATGGATAAGCAATCCCAGATTCTGTTGCTGAGATTAAACTACATGGTGTCTTAAGAAAGCCCTCTGGGCTAATTGCATTTGCCTCCTCTCTAATCCCTTCTAATCTCCTAATTAATTACTGTTGATTCCAAACACTGTTTTATTTATTTGCTCATGCAACTATCTTGACAAGACACGATAGGATTGTTCACATTTATTCACAGACACATGCACACCCTGCACTATTATTCCTCATAAGCGCACATTGGCTCCCTTGGACATGCCCCAAAGATGATGCTCAGCAGAATGCGTTGTTGTCTCCACCTGCGCCATGGCACGCTGAGATACGGTTGCCCAACGCCCTCATTCTCATTGCTTTTTTTACGAGGCTGTGATGGTAATACCAGCACTGATAAAACACCACATGCTGCTCAGCACAGTGGGCCTGTATTGCTAAGCAAGGACAGAGCAGCCAGGATATTTTTATCTCCTCTCATCACCCTGAAATCATTTAGTATTGAGTGAAGAAGCTCCCTTGGCTGAGCCTTTTTGCTTGAGTGTCAGGTTAGGTCAATGTTTGATTGCGTGATTCTTGTTTGCCTTTTGCACGTCTGCCTTCTCAGAAAGGAGGATAGCAAAGATTACTAGTTGTAAGTAAATATTAAGTTTCATTAACGATAAATCTTTCATCAGATAACTGATTATTAGTTTAGTTTCTGAAATGTCAGAAAATAGTCCTCAGAAATGAATGTGACAGCTTTAGGTTGTTTGTTTTCAATCGTAATAGATTTTTTTCACTATAGTATAAAATGGTTAATAATAAAAGCAGCACATTTAGGACACAGGAAACAGCTTTGTCGATAAATAACCTCAAGGATCAATGGATTATCAAAACTGTTTCTGCTACATTTTGACTCATTGATTAACCGACTAAGAATTTCAGCAGCAGTGAAGGTGATGGCTATAGCAGCAATAAATCAGTGCTAAATGTATGCGTTCTTGTTTTTCTTCTTGCACTAATACAGCAGCCGTATGTGCAACAGCAAGATTTATCTTAATTAAGCGTCATGGCACTCTCTAGAATTGGGGAAACTCATGTGCTTAAATAGCATAACAGGTTGACACCCAAACATAATCCATTTCTCACCCGCACTCCCTCCATCCACACTAAACTCCTCCCATCCCTGCCTCGTCTCTCCAAACACACACATCCCTCCGTCGTCCTTCCCTAGTCCTCTAATTTCTTCCATGAGCCTCATTCTCAACGTGAAGGCATCTTGGCGCGCACACGTACTCCTCCTCCTCCCCCCCCCCCCTTCCTCATCCCATTCTTCAGTTGTAAGCTGTGTCTCATACTGAACATTTGGTGAGAGCCTGGTGCATGTTTGCCAAGGCTGGCAGCCATGCGCAGCTATTTCACCTGTCATCCACTCCAGATCCTCAGCAGCAGTGGCCGATTTTGGTATGAAAATGTTAGTTAGTGGGGCCACACAATATTCATAGAAGACGATTTGATGATGCAATCCAAACACACAGATATATCACATTGAACCATATACTTTCACAACTGTGTGCGAGTAAGTGAGAGGAGACACTGCGATTGCTGTGACCAATGTATCACCAACAGCAGAGATGACACAATTACAGCCGAACAATGTCATCTAAAAAACACACTGACAATGCTAAAGATCTCTCAACATCAAATAGCCTACTCATGGACCAGCAACGGACCATTGTTGTATTGTTCAGTGCCACGTCTGTACGCACCGTCAAGCTGAGCGGCAACATTCGTTGTTCCCAGTAAGACTAACTTGATGGCATTATCCACATGCGATGAACAGCTCTGGTGTTTTTACCAGCCTTTCTGAAAGATGTTTCAAATCTTTAAATCCACCTGCTGACAGTTTCCGCTCCGATAAGACATGGAAAGCAGAACAGGGCTTTTGTTTATATATGTTAACAGAGTTTTCCTTTTGAACCACTCGTGGGGGAATTATTCTTTTTTTAGTCTTTTCCTTCTTTAGATATGATTAATTCATCTGGTCGATGAACCCAAACGTTTTATTTACAGTTTTTGCTCCAGGGGTAAAGCGCTAAATCGTACTGTTAAATAATCCACACGAGTCATCACGACTGGAGTTACGGTAACATAAGTACAGTAGCAGTCCCTCTTTAGCTAGCTAGCAAGACGTGTACACCCTTTGCATCATTAAAATCAACCAATGGGATGCTTGTAGGGGCCCCTGGCCATCAGGCCCCACTCAAGATCTGAAAGTTCATGTTGAACACGCGCACATGGTTTGTCGGCCCAGAGCTACGTGCAGTCGGGCCAGTTCTGCCGTGCCCCACCAAGCGGAAACGGGCAAGCAGCTTCAGGCACGAAGACAAATTTACACACTACAAAGCAATACGTTTATATTTGAGAGAAGATTTTATTCAGAATGTGAGGAAAAAATGCAAACATTTTATGAAGTAGACAAAGTTAAGTTTGCCATTATTGTGTCTGAATTAGAGAGGCCTATAACTTCTTCTGTACACCGGCGCCCTCTGGTGGGGCCGAGCCCCACGGGGCCCCTAAATGCAAAAACGCCGATGCTCAGCAGGCCTGAAAGCCTGGGCAATGGAGGGGAAGCTGTGAGAGGAAGAGCTGTGTGCTCTCTGTTTTTCAAACTGGCTCTTCAACCATACTTTGAATGTCAGATCAGAGCTGTCATGGTGAATGAGACCACCCTGTCACTCTGCTTACCTCGCTGCCACAAGAAAAGCAAAGCCAGAGAGGCATATTGTATTGATCTTCTCTGTAGATTCTTGTTGCCTACCAAATCACTCACCATTGTAGTTTCTACTGTAATTAACTGTTGTTTGAAGTATTTTATTACATTACTAATCGAGCCCCTGCTAAAGTAGCTCTCCACTTAAGGCACTTTACGTGGTAAAAACAGCAACAATAACAGCGATGACAACAGTGGTGTTACGACCTGGCTCAAAGGCTGCAACATAAGGGAGACAAGACGAGTGATAAAAGTACGACATTTATTACACGAACAAATAACTGACTACTATGATAGCAACCGTCTCGCCTGCTGATGTGAACTACGGGGAGACCTTGAACACGTTGCCAGCCTAGCTAAAAACATTGTGAACTCTCCCACGGTGAAGGAAGACGGCAACGTGAAGGTGATCAGAGAGCTGCAGGCAGAGGTGACCAGGCTCGGAAGGCTAGAGGAAGCCAATCAGGTTTCCCATGTGTGAAGGTAGAGGAGGAGGAGCTGCATCAGAATCAGACAAGGGTGGCGGCGGAAGAGGAGATGCAGCGCCTGAGGAGCCAGCTGTGGGAGAAAGAGGAGCAGGTCCAGCAGGCCTTCCTCAACCAGCAGATGGAAACGCAGACCAGACTGGACGAACAGAGGGTGGAGATGACCAACGCTCTGGAGGCCCTCAAGCAAGAGAAGTACTCCCTTCAGAAGGAAGTGGAGTTAAAGACCCGGATGCAGAACTCTCTGCAGTCGGACCTCGACTGTGTGAAGAACCAGCAGACGCGGCAGCTTGAGGACCAACAGATGCATCTGGAGAGGAGCCACAGCACAGCGCTCAAGGAGGTCAGCAAGAAGATGCTGAGTTTGCAGAGTTGGAGGATAATCTCGCTCAGATGGAGACAGAGCTCATCAGTAAGAATGTCCAGTATCTCTCGCTGCAGAAACAACACGGCTTCAGCGAACAGCAGCTGCAGCGCATGAAGGTCCAGATAGCCAATCTGATGCAGCTCCAGTGTTCCAGGGCTGATCTCGAGCAGCTGGAGAGACTCTAGTCCATGCTCTGAGCAAAATGGAGAGATCCAAGACCTCATCACTAAGCTGCAGATACTTCAGAAGATGATGAAGTCTCAGCCAACCAATCCGGCTCCAGCAGAAGGTGGTGACAGCCGAGATGAGACCTACTACACTGGCCTGCTCAAAATGAAGCTCAACAACTCTGTTAAGGATGCAGAGCGTCTGGTAGATGAGCTCTCCCTGCAGAGGATGAAGTCTTTGTCGGAGAGCAAGAGAGCTTTAGAGCTGGAGAGGAAGCTTTTCTCATCGGAACGTCTTCTCAAACAGACTCGGAGTGACATGATAGGACTGCAGCTACGAGTAGAAGAGCTGCAGGACGAACCGGAGGAGCCTGAGGCACCACCTGCCAAGTATGTGAAGATCGGTGGAGAAGAGCCTGTTGCTATTCCCAACCCCGGATCTCCTGTAACTGTGTCCAAAGATGAGGAGATGATCCATGTCAGCTCCCAAAGCACTATGGAGCACGTGTGTGCTCAGCAGTAGTGTGTGTGTGGCAAATAAGGATACAAGAGAAATAAAATTTAAAAAAAAAACAACGATCATAACATTTAAGAGAAGAAAAAAAAAGTTCCTCTGAAAAAGGCTCGCTAGCCAACCAAATTGTCCAGACGCACAACGCAAAGAGGCAACCCAACTATGAAAGGGAACAGGCCAAGCTAACAACTTGCCTGTCACCACACAACGAAGGAGCAGTTCACCACATCCCTCCTTTATCTACCGACTTGCTTACTCTATGAACCATTCATACTGCAGCAGCAGTCTTCAGGTTACACACCTTCAAGGTAACTGGGTCCAATACCCCGACACCCAACAGGCTGTGCAATGCTCTCATAACGAAGTCCAGTATTACCCAGAAACCTCAAGAACATGACCATCATCACAAAAACCAGAATACAAAACATGCAGTTATCAGGAAACACCAGAAATGCGTTTCCCTCAGTAAAGGCAGAACCAGCAAACATTCCAAGCCTAAGAACAGAATCCAACTCAAACCCAACAGCGCTCCAATTACTCCGAAACATTTCTCAACAGAAACCAGAACAGAGGAAACAAACTTTGACTGCCTGAACACAAAACCCAAACTGATCTGTACAGAATTTAACTAACACACTAACAGTAAGAGCAGACCACACACACAGCTATCACTGCAGCCCGTCCCTCTGACTGCCTAACCAGAGACTAAGTAAGCGCCCCCCCTAGTCTTCAGCTGCTACTTGTGGTGGGTACTTACGCACTAAAACCCGCAGGCTGGGTAAAGCAACCAGGAACTGGCCACCCACCTGCAGCCTCGGACGTGCCCCCCGAGACAACTGCTCCAACCACTTTCACACCACAGAAACCCCCCCAATAAACTCCAAAGGGAATCCGCTCTTCAGCCCAACAGGGACAGAACATCAGCAATTTACTCAGTGTATACAGGACCACTCTGTTCTACAAAAAAAAAAAATCACCAGCATAACACATGCTCAGTGACACAAACGCACTCCTCAGGAAGACTAATCACTAAGGCTGCTCACAATAACCAAAAAACGTCCTACTCACCACACTCGTCCATGTCTCCCAAACTACCAGACTGAACCTCATCACCAAACGAGGTGCACCTGGCTACTAGGCTACTACTGATCCTGAAACAGTCTCTGCACATCAAGTCAATTGCAAACAGCAGAACTAACTTCACCATACAAATTTAAATAAGTTACCTGATCAATTAAATCCCGGACGAGCCCCCATATGTTACGACCTGGCTCAAAGGCTGCAACATAAGGGAGACAAGACGAGTGATAAAAGTAATAAATAGACATTTATTACACGAACAAATAACCAAACTAAACTAGAACAAACAACCAACCAAAGAATTAATCAAATGAAGCAGCTGCCACGAGAGTCAGATAGGAGAGGAGGTGAGGCACCTCGTCATGTTCAGGTGGTACATCTTTATAGCTGGCCATTTCCAGCAGGCTCAGGTGGGGCTCGTTAGCTGCCGATCAACATCCTGAAAGACAGAGTGGGCAGCAAACAGGACACAGACCCCTAGTGGATGGGAGGGGTCGTCACATGACATAACAACAGTGGAAAAAAACAAAACAAAAACATACATAACTGGCGTCGCAGGTTAAAAGCAGATTTAAACAGGTGAGTTTTCAGTGCAGTTTTCAAAGTGGAGAGTGAGGGAGAATGTCGGAGGTGCTGGGGCAGCGATGGAGAATATACAGTAAAGGCTGGTTATTGACTGTCCAATTTCTGTCAAGGGGATGGAATGATTTTGATAAACAAGTAGGAGATTAGGAGAGAACTTAATGAGGTGGTGGGATTTGGTGTCTGCCCTTGTTCAGGCTTAGCCCCCCCTTGGATAGCTTCAGGCCAGCTGGTGAATGTACCCGAATACGAGTGCCGTCGTGATTTAGCTCTGGCAGCACAGAGCAGTCTTCTCGCTTGTCTTATTTTATGCCTGGTGAGTCATGACTTACATAATTTCCAGATTTTTATTTTTTTCAAACATATGATTTATTCATGCTCGTGCTTTGCATGCTGGAGTGGCTCAGGTAGAACGCCACTCGCAGCGTGTTACCATCACCTGGGAGTAAAGCGTTGGTCACCTTCACTCATTCTGTGACGTGTCAGACTGCTGTGCCTGCCTTGCTGACTGAGAACGTTATCCCTTTTGCCATTGGCAGTAGACTTTATACTGGGGCAGAGGGGGGTCATTCTGTGTATCTTCATGGGGATGTTAAGTTAATGAGCTGTCACTTCGGGTCAGACCGCGTCCAGACTGAAGTTCAGTGGGAGGGAGATCCACCGATGAGAAATGCTCTTAACTTGTATGTGAACAGATGTTGGAGGGAAGGTGGAGCAAAGAAAGCGTCGGACCGGACACTCAAAGAGGCCTTGCATTGCCCAAGAGTCAAGGATTTAAATACTCTAGATGTGGAGAGAGTTCTTAATATGCATGTGGTCAGATATAAGCACCTCTCATTCACAGATATAACCGCCTGTGGAAAAGACTCGACCACATTTCCACATGACAGAGACGGCCAACTTAAGGTGGCAGGCAGCCATGGCAGTGGCCCCGGATTGACTTGACAGTGCTGTAAAGCAGGATGCCTGCCCTGACCACTTCCTCCACATATGGCAGGGACTCGTCACTGGGGTGCTCCCAAGTAAAGAGCAGAAATGTAGTATAACATTATCACCATGTGCCAACACTATTCACCAGCTAAGAGGAGCGGTATGACTGACTGGCTGGCTGGCAACCAGCTGGTGGCTTTATACTGCCCCCTTCTGCATTTTCTAAGTCAGTACACTGAGGAAAAGGTATTCCTGTACAACCTTTACCTAATTTTTCTCCCTTGTAGCACAGATCTAGATGATGTTGTCTTATTCGGATAGACTGTAATATGAAGCAGCCCTGAGGGAAAGGATATCAGAAGATGTTCCCTGCTGTTTATGTCTCCACGTGTTGTTAACAAAGCGGTCCCTCTTTCTGTCTCTCTCTATCTCAGGGCCAGGCAGACCTGCTGAAGCACGCTAAGAGCGAGGCGCTGGACACTCTGCGTCAGATCCACTGTGCAGCTCAGTCCTGTGGGCTCAGTAAGAACGGAGCCGCTTCCCCACAGCTCCAGCACCATCCTCATCACCCGCCGCAGCAGGTCCAGATACAGCAGCAGCCTCAGGCCAAGACCCACCCACAGCCTCCTCCACTGCACCAGTCCCAAACCCAGCCCCAATCCCAGACAGCACCTCAGGCTTATCTCCATCCGCTTCCCCAGCAACATCCCCAGCCACCAGCTCTCCCTCTGGTTCAAACTGTTTCAAAACCACCGGCCTATACTCAACCCCCAGCCCTAACCCAGCTCCAGTTACAGTTCCAGAGCCAGCAGCAGAGGGCGGCAGGACCTCTGGACGCCATCCCCGAGAAAGGGATGGCCAGTGACGATCCTGCCGGATCCTGCTGACCCGCAGCCTGTGCCCACAGAGAATCCTACTCAAAGAGAGACGGAGAGAGCAAGCTGGAGATGGAGAAGCAGAAGGCCAGTAACGCAAGGGACCTGGAGGAATTGGCCGAGAGGATTAAAGAGATGATGATGGTGAGGAAGACCCGTCGTGTTAGAAGTGAGACACGAGTCTGAGACGAGGTTTGAGTTGGCCAGAGGAGAAAAGAGAGAGAGAGACCTCACACTTCAATCACACATTTCTTAACGGGATGGAAAACTGGAACAGCAATGTTTACTTTTCTCCGTCGTGCATTATGAAGATAATCTTCCATCTGAGTCAGAAGTTTAGGTCTCTTCTGTCTTCTCTCTTGTGAAAAGCCAAAAGGGTAACAGCTGGTAACAGACTTCTGGCGTGTGTCTCGGCATTGGAAAGCATTAAGCAGTCGGATCGGTTAGATATCCCTGTCTCTCTCTGGGAAGTGCTAGTTACATGCCCCTCCATTATGTACTCTAGCTCTGTGGGTACAGGCTTTACCTCACGTTTGGCATTTTTCTGCCACAAATTTGCCTTTTCATTTCCAGAGAATCCTCGGCATGTCTTTGACCTTTTATTTTTTTCATGCTCACACTCCTCCATCGCAGACGTAAAGCTAAGCGCAGACCCTCACCCCTTTTCGACGAAGAGGATGCCATTTTTTCATTTTGAGTGCACAAACGTAGAGCAGCTCGAGTAGGCTGAGCTCTGTAGGCGTCGCAAAGATGTCTAATTCAGCACAAACCAGGAAGCTTTAGAGCCAAAATAGAAAAACAAACTGCAGCTGTTGATGTGTTCGGTCACATCGACGCTCTTCTTGCCACGCTTGCTGGTGCCGACCTCCATCGAGCCCCACACACCTCTCCAGAGTCATTCCACAGGATTTACGTTCTTCAGCATTCATGGACTCTCCCCACAGGGTCTCCTTGACTCCCCCCCAGGGGCTGTGTGTGTGTGTGTGTGTGTGTGTGTGTGTGTGTGTGTGTGTGTGTGTATGTGTGTGTGTGTGTGTGTGACGTTACGTGAATCAGTGTTTTGGTCCCCAGGGTGGAGCTGGCCCATGTCAGTTAGTGGCGGAGCTCACTAGCCAATCACAACTGGAATATTTGAGCCTGCCTGTTGAGAGGTCAGAGGTCAACAGGAGCATAGTACTGCTGTCAATAAAAACACAAATTAAAGTGAATATAGATGTAAAGTGTATGTGAAATGTACGAAGGGAACATATATTGATATAATAATTCTTCGGACACAGATTAACGATTGATATTATTGTAATTGTTGTTAGTTCTATTGATATTCAGATTCTTTTTTTTTAGCATTACTTCCACATGTACAGTGATTTGACACCTGTTGAACTGTGGTGCAGATCAGGACGACCAGTGCATGTGGGACTGGAACGAGGGATCACTGGTAAGCGCCACAACACAGGGGGTCCAAACAATAACCCAACGTGTGTTTCACTGCAAAGTGAGTGTGGATTCTGTAAGAGCTCCTTTTAGTGGCCCATTAAAACTGGCTTCATTGTTTATCCTGTCTCCTCTTCTTCATTTCTCGTTCATGACTTTCAAATAGGGATACATGAAAATGTCACTTAGAAGGATGTTACAGTAAATATGCCCGTTCTGTGTCAATTGACCTGGATTTCAGCGACGTATCGATCAATCACTGATATTTTACTGAAAAGTATTTCGGAGAATGACTTTGAGTAAGTATTCAAACTGACAGTAGCGCTTCAGAGCATTCACAGAATATCTACAGCAATCAATAACGCCTGTGGGAGGCTTTATTGAGCGCTGCTGATGCACTATGATGCACTCTTAATTCTCTCGATCTAAAGTTCTTCTCTTATCGATAAACAAGAAGGAAGCCATTTATTTCATCACCAATGAGTTTGTGTCTATTTAAAGCAATGCTTCCTGTTGTCCATACGATGGCAACAGACATTAAGTAAACGAGGATGTGAGGATGAAAACAATCTGAAAGTCGATAATTGCTTTCAAGTGATTTTGTTACCCTGTTATGTTTACTTATGACAGTGGCGATGTTCTTCGGTCTTATAGAGCATCACTTGGGAGCAGCGGTGTCGCAAAGAGGTAACTGTCTTTTTCAATTGAAATAATCCAACTCAACGTTATTTTTAGCTGTGGGCTCATACATTCATCAACACTGTTCACCCCGCTGGTAATAGCTCTGTGAAGGAGCAAGCCAAAAACTGCTCTTGATGTGTGAGTATGGCACCTTTTGTGCAAGAGAATATAGCCCATAGAACCTCATTATGAGGCATAATAATATGCCTTTTGACTGAGCTTGTCATTAGCACTGAGAAAGGGCGTCTGGGCTTTTTCCATATTTATATCCTAGAACTCATAGGACACATTAGCTAATTGACTTCCGTCCCTCACCTGTCATCTTAATGGTATGTTTTCATAAACCTTTGGCATGCAGCCACAAAGAAATACCTGTAGTTCATTAAAGGTCCAGAGTAGTGCCTTGGAGATGATCTGCCACAGGGGACTAATTAATGGCAGCGAGCGTTTCATCAGGAGCAAAGAGAATTAGTGGTATTGTGTCCTGTCTTGTGGTCGGACAAATGACGTCCATCGGTGTGGGCACCGCCAGACAATATAAAAGACACGATTCTTTCCCTGGGGAGATCAGAAGATCAGATGACTCCCCTTCACACAAGCCAGAAGATGCCGTGGCTCCCCACCAACTTCCAGAAAGCTGCTGGGATGGACACGTCTAACCGGGTAAAACAGCCTATTCATTTCTCTTTAGAGATTAGTGAGCGATTTGTTTGACTTCATAAATTCATGGTCTTTTAAGTCGCCTAAGGTTGGTTTCACATTTATTTTTGGTCTTTCTATACTTGCCATTTGTATTCGTATCCTCACCAAGACGCAAGCAGCTGGATTAAACATGTTTTATAAATGTGTTGTATCAGTTTTTATTCAATTATTAATTTGACTTCATGTGATTAAAAAATAAAAGTTGTTGCATTTATTACAAATACTTCAAATTGGGCATTTTATTTTCATCATGTCACTGGTATCTTGTGAAGGTACAAGTTCACATGGTGAAAGCAGAGTACTTGGTTTGCATTAACGGAACTGTAGGGCGTCCTCTTCAACAAAACATCTATTTCTCTGTTGAAGGGATCCGTGAGCAGCATTATACTCATGTAATCAGTGTTATTATTTCACCTATAGTTCATTGTCATTTGTATTTTCTATGTCTTGTTTAGAGACCAGGCTACATGTTCCTCTCTGTGATAAACAAGTTTCTCTAAGATTTAGGCAGATTGCTTAGGCTCGACTTAGTAAGAAAACTACATTCCGTTAGGTTGGTATGATTTCATTTTTGTAATATCATTTTGACTGGAGATGAAGGTTTTATTGGAGATTCAGTGATTCATATTCATCATAGGTTTGTCTATCTATCCATTAATATCTAACCAGCAACATTTGGTGCAATAAAGAATTTACAAGGAATGATAAAGGATTCTTTTGACGCCTGCACAGTGTTATTTGGGTGTAAACTAATCTCTTTTGCCCAGCAGAAAGTCCTGGTGCTGGTTTTGATGCTGCTGCTGTCTCAACTGGCCTGTGATGCTCACAGCGTGTCTGAATGCTGCAGACAACCAGCTCGCTCCTGCCGCCTCTCTGTGTTTCTGTGTCGCAAAAACTTTGCCGGAGCGCTCCCTGGAGACGCCGCCGCCGGCATCCTCACTTTGGGCAAACGAAATGAAGATGAGCGTAACTTGCAGAGCCGACTCATCCAGCTCCTTCACGGCTCCAGGAATCAGGCAGCAGGGATCCTGACTATGGGGAAGAGGATTGCAGAGAGGGCTGGAGAGCAGTACATGGACTGGATGGCTTAGTCGGGATCAACCATCACAATGCCACTACCTGATTTAAGCTAAATACCTCGTGGTATAGTAAGCAGCCTATGAGACTCTTTTAAAATCCAGGGAGAAAAATCCCACCTATTTGGGGAGTGTCATTTGCTCATGTAAAAAAAATTGTGATTTTCTTTGAACTTTGCCTTTTTGAATGTGATGTGCAGTAAGCGCACTGGGCTATCGGATAACATTAAGAAGATGTGTAATATTGTACATTGATGGAAAGCAGGATGTCGGGTGTAATAAAAAATATAAAGCTGACATGTCTTTAAAAAAGTGCTTCAGTTCAGTCTCCGAAAAATCAAATACAGCAATGATTCATGTTATGTTGCATTAACCAGAAAAGAATCATGTTGGGTCGTGAAAATCTGATACTGTATATATGTGTGTATATATATATGTGTACTGTATATGTGTATATATATATACATATATGTATATATGAATATGCATATATACATACATATATACAGTATATATAAATACATACATATATTGTATTATTATATTTACTCAAACAACATTAGGGAGTGTACGAAGAATATAATCTTTTTGCTGAAGGCAAAAGTGTCTGATTGCAGGGGAGTGTTTATTCTTGCCACAGATTCATATTAAATTAAATTATTGTAAGATTTACTGGAAAAAAGAATGAAGTGTTACATCAAATAGTTACTCGCCCAATCCACCCAAATAATATTTGTCTAACCCCTCGCACTGAATCAAAGCCCAGCATCTCGGCTCAAGTCTAGACTTCTGTTTTGATTGAGTAAAGCTTCGGAGCCCAGTACAGTGTGGGAACAAAGTGGAACACAAGATGGTGCTGATATGATAAAAAAAAAGTGAGAGGGGCAGTGATACAGATGATAGACTATCCAACAGGATGCCTAGTGCGTGATTTGTAAAGATACATGTGAAGATGTTCTACCATCACTTCTGTTTGCCCTGATCTGTGAGTGGCACTCTGTGGCACAAATCTATCAGCATGATTGTGTGTACTCATTTACACGCGCTGAATTATTTTTTGTTGAAGCCTTACATGCACGACCGTAGGGGTTCAACACTTTGGCACTTTTTTAAATGCAAGAACACTGCGATTCGAATATCTTCATTCGTACTCCAGGTGTTCCTGAATAAGCTTGTTTACCATACGACCCCTCTAAATGAAACTATTCATCGATTTACTTTTTATCCAATCTATAAAATCGAAGTTTGTACTGCTATTCATTTCACCAAATGACACCTCTGTTCTTAAATCTGACTTTAAATTTGAAAATATTGGATGTAATCAGGTGTCTTTTTACCTTTTGATCTTTCACTGAGATCCAAAGTGTTGCCCCTCGTTGAGACTTCTCAGTACCACTGGCTTCTGCTTGTGCTCAGTGTGTTTTTCTTAGGAAGGTGCTTTGTGATGCTGAAAGACAAGTTCTACACCTTTTGTTGACGTATAGGAGCATTATAGAAAATGATTGAGAAGCTGTTGAGGAAATGTTCTTGAACTGAGTTCGTTGTGCAGACTGAGATGATGTTATTTCTCGCCCAGTTACTTAAGTGTGACTCTTTAGCTAAGCTACATCACACATATAGGCTCCATTAGGGACACATTTCAAGAGGACCGCTGCTCAGCAACATGTTGCAGCATATAGCTTGCTTCATGCTGAATCTGCTGGTTTTAATAATCTGACAAAAACGACTGTTGTGTGGATCAATACAATATTTAATGGCTAAGTGTAGCGATTATATTAACCTATGCATTAATTAAGTGTCAGGTCTTAGTGGGTGTGTGAGTGTGCCGAACAGCGTTACACTCCACATGAAAGCTGGAGGACAGCGGTAATTGGCACGGATGCTGTACAAAGAACCGGTGCTTGTTGTTATCTAGAAATGCAATTGGTGTGTGTGTGTGTGTGTGTACTTGTGGGTTTATACTCTGTGTGTTACAGCGACTGTGTGTGTGGGGGGGTGTTTGTTTGTGTACAGTATAGGTAGTGAAGAAAATGTGATATAGATATGGTGATACAAGCAACACGCTGCTGACAGACATCCCGCTTGGCAGCAGATGGATTGTTTGTGTCATTGAGCCAGACAGTGAATCATCATCGAGTGCTGCACTTGATTCAACCTGACCTCTGATCCCCACATGTCCATAGACTATATATATATATATATATACACTCCTTCTGTACAACAGATTAATCATTTGAAGCGAGCAGAACAGAACAGAACCGGGGAACAGAACAGCGTCTTGTAAGTGATAATAACTTCTCTGGGGAGTGATAAGGACATGTAGGTGTACACAGGGTTTTTTGCATGGGAAGGGGAGAGAAGACAAGAGAGATAACTAATAGATTCACTGTGTGTGTGTGTGTGTGTGTGTGTGTGTGTGTGTGTGTGTGTATGTAAAGAGGGATGGTTCAGGCTTTTGTATGAGAGACAGAGGGCGGGGGAGAGAGAGAGAGAGAGAGAGAGAGAGAGAGAGAGAGAGAGAGAGAGATAGGGGACTCGGCGATGGCAGGAACCGTGGTGAGTGGAGTTAGACCGACTAAAGAGAAGCGGAGGCTTTGTCGTGATATTGGAGTGGTGCTGAAAGCAGAGCGTTGCACACACTGAAACCTGAAAGGCTTCCTGAATCAAGACCGAGAGAGAAGCTTTGGAGAACCGCTCCTTTTTTCCGCAGAAGTCAGTAGTTTCATCTTGACAACGCAGAATAGAAACATCTTACCCTCCATCACAACATTGTGGAAGAGTCAGAAGCGAGCCCGAGGAGAGGCTCTCCGTGGTTTTCTTTCAGGTCGTCCTTGGGGAATGTTGACGAGCTTCTGGAAACCGCTGTCTGAGAGTCCGCAGCCTTCCCCTGATCTCGTACAAGATGCCAGTGATGAAGGGCCTCCTTGCTCCACAAAACACCTTCTTGGAAACCATTGCAAACCACTTTGATGGCACTCGTAAGTATACTTTGTAGAAGATATCTCACTAATACTCTACAGTTTGTCCCTGCAAAACCTGATGTTAATGTTAATGACTTGTCAAGGGAACTAAATTACAGTGCATGTACCAATAGGCATTTTTGAAGCTTGCATTTTAAATGTAATTTGTGGGACAAACAAGACATTCAGTGCATCCTTTGTGTACATCTTTGGACAAGCTGCGCTGGTTCTTTGGGCGTACTGTTTCACCACTATTCACATCAGTACTGCAGTCAATGTGTGTCAAACTTTTTTTTCACCAGAGACACACGTGAACACACACAAATTAAAATTGTGACGTCAGCAAATAGATTTCTCCCAGTTTTTGACGCTCCAACTCGACCAGTTAAGCTTTTAGGAGTTTAGCCTTTGGCGTTTTTGTAACCTAGTTTAGGATTCGGGACTGGCACTGAAAAAACGCCGCTGTCGACAAATGCGTCCGACGGTAGTGAGATCCAATTATGAGACTGTAAGTGGTGACAGTAAACCAGGGCTGGAAATGGAGACGGGCAAGTGCCATAGAATGATGTATTGGAGCTGAAGAGACACTTGTTGAGCCGCAGAGCTCCTTGTTAGGATGTCAGTGAGGATTGTTCTTCAAAACACACTAAGAAATGTTAAATGAATCCTTCAGCGGTATTATTAAATGCTTGTCATGTGAATCTACCAAACAAATAATATCCTAGTAATGTCTGCATGTTTTCAGACGGTTTAACATGTTTCTTAAATGTTATTCTTCAACATTAAACTTTAAAACATGTAAGGCTCTATGTTCGAGGTTGGTGTCTCTTGATCTTGTTTTTTTTAATTTGCACATCCTTTGAGTGTTTTTGTGCCATGCGTAGGGTGCATGGTGTAAGGGAAGCAGGAGAGGCACAGCTAAATGGAAGGTAAATGCAAATGAGGTGAAGGAAGTGTTAATAGTTTGGTGAAAATTTGCTTTTTTACTCTCAGTCAGACCCAGATCTGTTTCAGCACAGTGTCACTCATTTAATAATTAGGCTGTGTGATTCTGCAAGCAAGCACATTCAAATATACTTGATAGATGTGTACAGCAATTATTACCAAATAATACTAAATGCTATAACTGAAAACCTAATTAAACATCAAACACTACCACAATACGAAGCAAAGCTTTACTCACAAAACATAACCATTTTTTATTTTTGTTTTTTGTTTTTGCTATTGTGAAAACCTTGAAAAATATTCAAGATTATGCATCAAAAACTTAACATGACGGGAGTTTCAAGACCTCCACAAATGTAAATTCACCTAACACACCTGCAAACCGGTTCTGCTCTTGTGTTGCTACTCAGACAGCAATCTTAGTTTCCTAATTGGAAAAACCAAGCTCCTTGTTTTATACAGTGTTTTACTCCACATAGCTTTTTTTTGTGCAGAGCTTAACAATTAGACAGTTGTTTAATTTCACGCCTCGACAGTAATGATGTTCACCCATTTCGACCCGTGTTTTGTTGTTTTGTGTGTGTTCCTGTCCTGCCCTCCCAGTCCAACTCTGTTAGTCATCAGCAGGCACTTCTCAGCTCTTTCCAGAACACGATGAAAGGTGTGACAGACTGTGTATGGGGTCAGACTGTTCATGTCCTTTACAACATTACAAATTCAGTGTGATGACACCATTGCTGTCACACCACTCAAAAAATCTTCCATCCCTTCTTCACATTGTCTCGCCCTTGCTTTCTGTATGACACACACGCACACACACTTGTGTACACGTGCGATAGCGCTGCAGACATTTTCTCAATCCAAGCTGCCACAATACCTTTGTATCAGATGTGCAGACGGGGGCGGATTGACCAAGTAGCTGAGTGGGAGGTGAAAGGGCCAACTGACCAAAAGATGGCTTCAGAGCAGAGCACTAT
Organism: Anarhichas minor; assembly: GCF_050575085.1. NCBI lineage: Eukaryota > Metazoa > Chordata > Actinopteri > Perciformes > Anarhichadidae > Anarhichas > Anarhichas minor. The sequence continues at coordinate 9,154,653 of NW_027466453.1, forward strand.
TTAATCCGAAAAACTGCCTTGAATCTGTCTCGGTTAAAATAAAAAGTCTTTCTGCATGGTGCCATCTCTTTGGAGACAAGGGGACAATTATTTCAACTCATAGATCTCTCTGCAGAAGAAATAACAAAAATATTGAGGCTGGGTTCAGGGGAATGGAGGTGGTGTTCACATGGCGCTGGTATTTGCAGGGAAATTAATTAAAAGGAATTATGCCACCGACAAGAGCCAAATTGAATACCATCGGTCTTGCTCAGTCAACTGAAATACTTAAATCATTGGTTTAGTTAATTCACCTCCAAATATGTCAGCAATTTCAATTGATGGTTTAGAGTGACACCCATGATGTATCTTAACGTTTTCTTAAGAGTATCATACATCTGGATCTTAAATTGTTTCAGTGATATAATAGTACAGCACCAGCCATAAAGCTGGAACTTTTCTTTCTGTTTTATCCCTCCTTTGTCCACAGTCTCTTCTGCTAATTGTCCTGCAGTAGGTGTTGAAATGACATCTTTCTCCTCCCCATAAGTGCCGTCCTGTATAATTAGCAGTAAGAGTCATTGAGTTTGAGTGACTGCACTTTAACTGTGAAGAAGCAAATGTATTAGATGAATGCCAAGTGGAATTAGAGACGTAGCAATGACATTTAAAAAAAAACAATTTGTATTATAAGGATTTACAACATGCACTGATTTTCTGAGCTTTTACTGACAAGAAAGACATCAGTGAGTAAGTTTCACAGACAAACAATCATTTTTTCCAGTCAGTAACATGAAGCTATAGAAACGGGATGAGGGGAGGAAAGAGAGGAAAAGCGGGAGAGACAGGACCTGACAATTGGCGGGTAAGGGATCCGACCAGGACACAGCTTTACTCGTGAAGATTACAGTCGAGGCAACAATCTATTGATAAAGAGGCAATTGAAAGAAATCTGCTGAAAAGCCTTCAGTTTTATATAAATTTGATATCTTAGTAAATCCTCACTCATTCATGTTGTATAAGCACTTCAGCAATCATCCGTTAAATGTGTCGAGTGTGAATCAGAAACGAGGCCAAAGCTTCAGCTCCTTTGTTGGCTCCATCTGTGTTTGAGAGGGCACGGTGTCTCGGTGACCCCGTAGATGCAAATTTGCAGCATTGCCATATGTTTTATTTTTCTCGAAAACAAGTTGCTATGGCAACGTGAGAGTGGAAAAGATCTTAATTTCCTCCTTTGTTTCTTGTGAGATAAACAGCTTATCAGAATGTCCACGCATCACCAAATCTCTCTTCCTCTGGAACGAATGCTTAACACCTCCTTGATTATTTTTGGTTTTAAAAAATAGTATGAAATGGATAAGGTGAATCTACAGCTACTTGGTGTTATCTGTGTTTGTTTAGTCTCCTATATAGAAAGAACACAGAGCATCGCTCTCGTTTAAACCGGCTGTGGGGGCCTACAGGTGTTCAGTGATGTCTTTGCAGCTATATCATAATTAAAGTGTTTTGCAGCATAGTGTTTGGATTTGAGTCAGCTTGCATTCAGAGAGCGACTGAACAAATAAATGAAAGAAGACACCATTCAGTGGACTCGGCCCATCTGTCTAAATACTGAAGGGATATTCGAGGTTATATGCAGACGAGTGGAAGCAGACGTGCATTAGTCAATGAATGGCTGCGAGATTTTGCTTTTGTTTTTTTATGCATAACCCCCATATCATTTACTCCTACAAATCATTCTGTAGTTTCTAAAGAGTGGATTTAAATTTAGCGAAGCTACTTTATTCCCAAACTCTAAATTCTTATTTTAACTGATGACAGTTTTTCAAGTTGGAGATTACTCATACAACGTTCCCCAAAAAGCTATATTTTGTATGGTGTCCATGGACAGAAAACCTGCAAATCAATTGAGTCTTTGTGCACATTGATAGTTCTTATAGTACATTAACACAATATTTGCTTTCAGACGAGGCTTTCATTTTGAAGTATCTCTCTGAACCATAGACTGCCCGTCTTCTCAACCATTATTTCTCAGGCATAAAAGCATCTTTTAGACAGAAGTATTCTCTCTCTTGTCACGTACTGTTATGTAATACCTGAATATTAAAACGTTTGCGTCTCAGCAGAGTTAGAAAGAAAAACACGTCATGTGTGTATGTGTGATTCTTTTTAATTTCCACAAGAGGCCCATTAATACTTTTTACATTGCTTCTTTCATCTGTACAAAAGAATAATCTGTACAAAACTTCCTGGAGTCTTGGCTGGTTGCCTGGCAACTGCACATTTATTAAGTCCACATAGCTGAAACAGTCCTGCACTAAATCATAGCTGAAGTTTCCAATGTTTCTGTTTCTGTTTTAACGATTTTAGAGAGGCATTGATTCAACTTTTATGGCCATTTTGGAGGATGTAATGTGTGGTGCTGTTGGACAGTATTGCATTATAACGTAGAAGCGTTGCTATTATTTAGCCGACACTCACTGATATAAATGGACAAAATGATTAAAACAACCAATACAGTCCAACAGCAGCACAAACTGCATCCTCCAAAGTGAGCGTGAAGTTGAACAAAACAGTTTGGGAGTGAATTGCTTCCCCACGTGAAGGAGTTCAAGTATCTCAGGGTCTTGTTTACTCGCGCTGCTCTCGTGTTCTCGCGGTAAAAGGAGCCAGTTGAGGTGTTTCAGGCATCTGATCAGGATGCTGCAGTGAGCGCCTTCATTTGGAGGTTTTCGAGGCACGTCCAACTGGCAGGAGACCCCGGGGGCGGGTATACCCAGAACACGCTGCAGAGATTAGCTAACACATCTCATCCGGCTTTCAGTAGCTCTGGAAAAAGTTGAGGGACATCTGTAGCCGACTATACCTCGCTTCACCTGCTGCCACCGCGACAAGGCCCCAGATAAGCGCCATAAAGGGGATGGATGGATCTTTTAAAAAGACTGTGTGTGTGTGTGTGTGTGCGTGCGCGTCTGTGTGTTAGTAAAATACATTGCATAACCGGTGGCTGGATGAAAACATGCTCTGCATGCTAAGGGCCAAAGCCTCACTGAGGCACGAGCCTCCCATGGATCCAGCTGGAGCCCTGCATATAGAGACTGAATACACACCACTAGCTTACTCCAAAGCCCTCTCTGATAAACACTAGACTATACCAGGGCTCTGAGCTGAAGGCAGACAGGATGACTCAGAAAAAAAATTGTTGTTTTTTGCTGGTGCAACAACAAATAAAACAAATCTGGAGAGAAGTATGTCGAGGAAGTGAGGAGCGGGAAGAGAACCTGGTCGCCATGTCTGATTGTTACTCCTTCAGAGCGCTTTCTTACAGAGCTGCAGCTTTGTGTGTCACCGCTGTGCATTTAGAAAAGCACAGCTTTTTACCTCTTATTTCTTTCGCAGATAGTAACTTCCTGCTGGGAAATGCTCAGGGGCGTCACGGCTACCCCATCGTGTACTGCTCTGATGGGTTTTGTGAGCTGACCGGCTTTGTACGGACTGAAGTGATGCAGAAAACGTGTACGTGCGGCTTCCTCCATGGAGCCGAGACCAATGAGAGTGTCGTCCAACAGGTACACAAGGCTCTGGAGGGCCAGCAGGAGTACCAGGGAGAAGTCTGCTTCTGCAGGAAAAATGGTGAGGATCATATTATGCACATGTTGAGAAGCTGAGATGGCCATGCACTCTGAAACACACACGTTTTAATATTGTTTCTAAACCTGACCTAAAATGTATTCGTACATTGGCGATGACGTCCTGAATTTAACCCATTTACCTGGCCTTTCTTGTGAAAACAAATATGTCTAAAGGAGGGTGAGGTGAGGTGAGGTTAGCTATACAAGTAAAAACAAAACATTGTTATTCCAGTGTTAATATAAATTTAAGTCATAATGTTATAGAGAATAGCGGTCGTGCGGTATTGTTGGTTTTAATCTCAGTTTAATAACCTTTTTTTAATATCCTCAGGAAATACATTTTGGTGCCTCCTTGATATTGTGCCCATTAAAAATGAGAAAGGAGAGGTGGTGCTCTTCCTCTTGTCCTTCAAAGACGTCAGTGAATCATATGGGAAAAGCCATCTCTTCAGCCAAGCAGACGGTGAGGCCTGGCTCCTATAGCTTTTAACTCTCTTTTAACATGGCATTTACATTAATGCTGCGAGTGTCTTTGATTCTGCTCACAGGTTCGTCAGAGGCTGCTCACCAGAGCAGGAAAACCAATCGTTCGCACTTTTCCCAAGCTCGAGAGAGGGGGAGGACTATTCTGCACCACCTTACCAACCAGTTCACCAAGAGGGGCAAGAGAAAACTGCCCGATGTGAGCGCAAAGCCCTGGATCATTAAGATCATTAAACACACAATATGAACACAGTATGAGTCTCAATATTTCATTATTCACTGTGACTGAGTGATGCTTGGCAATTTTCCTTAGGATACAAGCACAGCTGTCCAATCAGCAAGCCCATAGGGAATGCATAGTTTGTTCATGTCTATTCAAAATGTATTCAACATGTTGTGGAGATGATGATGATGAAGACAGATGATGATAGGCAGGTGTACACCCTCAGTGTTTCATGCTGAGCTAACTAATGCCAGGCGCTGCAGAAAATGCATATCATTATTTGTATTTTTATATATTTCCAAGTTTGGTTTCTTATATCCAAAGAAGTCATTAAATTGAAGTTAGTTTCTCTGCAACTGTGTCAACTCAGCACCGGGAGGAACACTCTCATACATTTCCATTTTTCCCAGAGTTCAATTTCTTGTGAGGATTTTCTCTGTGATTTATATGCCACCTGTCTCTCAGAGTGTGTTTCAGAAACCGTCTCTACCCGAGTACAAGGTGGCAGCTGTGAAGAAGTCGCGTTTCATCCTGCTGCACTACAGCATCTCCAAGGCCTTGTGGGACTGGCTGATTCTACTGGCGACCTTCTACGTTGCTGTCGCTGTGCCTTATGACATCTGCTTTGTCAGTCACGATCAGGGCGGCGACTATCACTCACTTGTCAGCCGAAGCACCATCGGCAGTGACATCGTGGTGGAGATGCTCTTCATACTCGGTACGATGTATATTTATTTGATTTTTGTTATCGTTTGTTTGCAGTCATGTCGGTCAAGTCTTTCTCCGGGTACGAGGCAAAGTCTATATTTAGTCTATAATTAGCAGCTCGTACCAGTTTAATGTTAAATAACATCTCCTGCACTGATCGCATGCTGCACACCAGCCGACCTTTCCTTCGAGGCATCCTGAGCAGCATCGTGCAGAGACAACAATGTTCAGTTTGAATTAAGAAAAACTATATTTATCAGTGCCGCTGCAGTGGTTTCCCTGCCGATGGCTAACACGTACACGACTATGGATCCCGTCTCTGTTGCCCCAGGTTACGAATCACAATTAGATTTCTCTCACTTCTTTCCACTTTTCCTCCGAACGAAGTGTGATGGCACATCTGTCGCGAGGCCCTGTGACTTCCAATCTCTCAACAAGTTTGGAGACAAAATTAGCTCACCTGGTATCACGTGCTGTTGTTCTATCTTTGCTTTTAGTGAAAGTAATTTCATCAGTGAGGTTCTGCACTCTCTATACAATCTCTATACAATCTCTATACAATCTCTATACACTCTCTATACACTCTCTATACACTCTCTATACAATCTCTATACAATCTCTATACACTCTCTATACACTCTCTATACAATCTCTATACACTCTCTATACAATCTCTATACAATCTCTATACACTCTCTATACACTCTCTATACAATCTCTATACACTCTCTATACAATCTCTATACACTCTCTATACACTCTCTATACAATCTCTATACACTCTCTATTGTTATGATCCCGCTCTGAAATCACAACAAAACGTAATGAAAACTCAGGCACGGTGCTAAATAAAGAAACCACCTTTATTAGAACAAGGTCTGGACCGTTCAGATTGCACAACAGGAAAGCATTCTCGCAGCCTCCCAGACGGTGTCACTGCTCCCCCTAAAACACTGCGTGTAGCACACCAGGTGTCAGGGAAAAGAAGGACCCTTCTCCTCCGGATGGGGCGGGTCTTGTAGGGCGAAGGCGTTGGCCAGCTGCCTCCAATCTTCCTGATGGCCCTGGGCCGTCACACCCCCCCCCATAAAGACAGGGTCCCCACAGGCCCCTGGACATCACCCATGCCCACATCTCATTCCTTCGTCATCTCCCATCTCAGCTACTGGTACCTTGAAACAATCTTTAAAAGAGACAGACAACAAAGTTGAAAGAAACATGATGCACAATTACTGACATGGGGCCCTGGATAATGCGTCAGCAACAATATTGTCCTTCCCTTTAATGTGACGTATCTCTAGAGAGTATGCCTGAAAAAACAGGGACCATCTTATGAGTCTCTGATTTGGACAGTGTAGTGAGTTCAAAAATGTTAACGGGTTGTGGTCCGTGTAAACTACCACAGGCCCTGAACCCACATACACCTCAAACTGCTGCAACGACCAAATCAACGCCAAAGCTTCTTTTTCTATTACGGAATAGTTTAACTGGTGCTTGTTGAACTTCTTGGAGAAGAAACTCACGGGTCTGTCAATACCCAATTCGTCCTCTTGCATCAGCACTCCACCTGCACCCACGTGACTGGCATCAACTTGCAGCTTAAAACTGCTATCCATTCGTGGTGCAGCGAGAACCGGAGAATCGCAAAGGATCAGCTTTACAGCATCGAAAGCCCTTTGACAACCAGCGGACCAAATATACTCTACCTTACCCTTCAGTAGGTCTGTCAGCGGCGCCACTACAGTCGAAAAGTTACGACAGAAAGCTCTGTAATAACCAACCAAACCTAAAAATGTCATCAGTTCTTTCTTTGTCGCCGGCGGCGGATACCGGTCCATGGCTTGCACCTTTGCCCGCAGAGGGCGCACCTCTCCTTGCCCGACCTGTCGACCCAGGTATGTCACGGTTGCTTTAGCAAACTCACACTTCGCCAGATTCACGGTCAGGCGAGCGTCAAGTAAGCGACCGAACAACGCTTTTACACGCTCCATGTGTGAAGACCACGAATCTGAGTATACGACGACATCGTCTATATACACTGCACAGCCTTCTAACCCACGAACAACCATATTCATAAGTCGTTGGAACGTAGCAGGTGCGTTTCGTAACCCGAAAGGCATGACAGAGTAAGAATACAGCCCAGTTGGAGTAATAAACGCTGCAATTTCACGCGCCCTTTGGGATAACGGGACCTGCCAATAACCCTTTAACAGATCAAATTTGCTGATGTATTTTGCAGCACCAACCTGATCAACGCAATCATCCATGCGAGGTAGGGGGTAAGAGTCTGGTTTAGTGACACTGTTGACTTTCCTAAAATCCGAACAAAACCGAGGGGTATTGTCCGCTTTTGGTACGAGCAAACAAGGTGACGCCCAGCTTGAGGATGACGGTTCAGCGATACCGTTCTTCAGCATATACTCAACTTCAGAATCTAAAAATGAACGCTTTACCGCACTGACTCGATAAAATCGCTGTCTTATCGGCTTTGCATCTCCTATGTCGATATCATGTTCAATCATGTGTGTACAAGATGGAACATCCCCAAACAACATTGGATACCCCCTGATAAGCTCGGATAGCTCTGTGCGTTGTGAAACAGACAAGTGGTCAAGGACACTGTCTAGGCTCTGCAGAACTTCAGAGTTTTTCAATCGGCCTGTTAGCAACGCTGAATCCGGATTAGGCAAACCATCCTCACAAACATGCTCCCTACCCGATGACGTCGTGTTGCCTACACACGCCGGGTGAGCGCTATCCATCCCTACGCTCCGCTCCTGAGACGAACGTGCATGATATGCTTTCAACAGATTAACATGGCACAGTTGGTGATGTTTTCGACGGTCTGGTGTGGCAATAAGATAGTTCTGCTCCGAAATCTGTTTCACTACAGTATAGGGACCCATAAACTTAGCGTTAAATGGCGAATTTATAATGGGCAACAAAGCCAAAACTTGGTCGCCTGTACTGAACACCCGATGCTCAGCTCCACGGTCATAAAGACGTTTCATCTTATCCTGTGTTTTAGCCAACTTCGACTTTGCCAATTCACCAGCTGCGTAAAGTCTATGCCGGAACCCATTGACATACTCCACCAGATTTTTAGGTGGCTCTGTTTGTCTCCAATCCCCTTGCAACGCAGCCAACGGACCACGCACAGTATGACCAAACACCAGCTCATTAGGACAAAATCCTGTACTTGCTTGCGTTACTTCCCTTGCCGCTAGCAACAACCATGGTAACCCTTCCTCCCAATCACCTTTCATCTGCACACAATAAGCACGTAACAGAGATTTTAAAGTCTGATGAAAACGTTCCAGCGCCCCTTGACTTTGCGCATGGTACGCCGAGGACTGGTTATGCTTGACATGCAGCTGTTTTAACACCTGTGCAAACAACTGTGAGGAGAAGTTTGACCCTTGGTCACTCTGGATGGTTTTTGGTATCCCAAAGATTGAGATAAACTGGCTTAAAGCGTGCACAATCGATTTCGCCATGAGTGTGTGTAATGGATACGCAGCTGGATATCTGGTCGATTGACACATAATTGTCAACAAATATATAGCACCAGACTTTGAAGGAGGAAGAGGGCCCACACAATCCACGATTAGGTGTTCAAATGGCTGGCTTATAGCCGGAATGGGATACAGAGGAGCCACTTTTATTTTTTGATTTGGTTTACCCGTTAACTGACAGGTATGGCAGGTCTTGATGTACGTTGCCACGTCTCTCTTAATCCGGGGCCAAAAAAAATGTCTCAGAATGCGATCATATGTCTTTCCTATCCCCATATGCCCTGACTCATCATGTGAGACACGCAAAACCAAATCACGGAATTTTAAGGGCACTACAATTTGGTAAACAGGATCTCCAATGAAACCCTCGCCATGTGGCACCCATTTCCTAACTAATACCTCGTTTTGAATGAAGTATCCGCCTGCCTGATTTTCTGGAAGAACAGACTGGAACAGCTCACTCAGCGTGGAATCAGCTCTTTGCTCGCTCGCCAACTCACTCTGTGAGACAGACAATGGAGTGTTAGACAGCGATAATACATACTCTTCTGTGGGGTCCTTTATTTTCGCATTGTCCAATTCTACCTCTGCTTCCCACTCGCGACCGGCCGCAGTCATGGCGCGCGTTACGGCGCAAGCCTGGAATACATCCGGATACTGCTTCTCATTCTCATCAGGGCCTTTACTACCCAGCGGTACCGGGACAAGTACCGGTTGAGCTGGATCATCAGGCCAGACACGTGCCCCAGCCACGTCGTTACCCAGAACCAGCATAACGCCATCTATAGGTAGAGCAGGGCGTACCCCCATTGCGACTTCTCCCTCAAATAGATCCGAGTGGAGCACAAGTTTATGTATTGGCACCTGAAAAACAGACATGCCCATACCCAATACCGGTATAAAAAAACCCGTGTCAGTTTCCGCAGAAAAGGGCAGAGCAGACGCCAGGATAAATGAATCAAATGCGCCAGTGTCACGCAATATGGTCACCGGCACCTTCCTGTCAGTACCCACCAGAGACACATGTCCTTTTGTGATAAAAGGCAAAAATGACGTCAAATCGGGCTTTTCCGTGAGAGATGTCAGATTACTCACATTATCCGAATTAACCAACTTGGAAACTGGCGCAGCCAGCGCGGCTGGTTTCACCTGCGCCCCATTATACCTGTTCTGCGATTTGCGCAAAGCGCAGTCTCTTTTCCAGTGCCCTACTCCATGGCAGAAATGACAACTGTCGTCAGAGGTACGGACACCACGGTCAGCTCTCTGTTCCGAACGAAAATTTCCACCAGAACGGCCAGAGAAATACCGGGCAGGACCACTTTCCCTACCAGCAAAGCCATAAGCGCGTGGATCCCCGCCGCTACTTCTGTGGGTTAAAACATAATCATCTGCCAACGCAGCAGCCTCACCTGCAGTCTTCACCTTTTGCTCACTGATGTACATAGCAATTACCTCTGGGACTGAGTTCTTAAACTGTTCAAGCACCATCAGGTTACACAGATCATCAAAATCTTTGACATCCGACGCAGAATACCAACGGCTAAATTGAGTCCCCAAATCACGGGCAAACTCAAGATGCGACCTGTCCCCTCTTTTCCAACTTCTAAACCGCTGACGGTAAGCTTCAGGAACCAATTCATACGCCTTTAGAATCGCAGCTTTAACCTTAACATAATCGCAACTGTCACCTGTAGTCAAAGAAGAGAAGGCTTCCTGAGCGCGCCCCGTCAATACACACTGCAGTAATATTGTGCGGTCCGCATTTGACCAGTCCCTCATGTCTGCAGCACGTTCAAACATCGTAAAAAAGGTCTCAACATCTCTCTCATTGAACTTTGGCACCAAACGTAAATTATTCAAAATCTCATGTGAATCATCACGCCGGGCCGACTCTTCACTCCGTGAATTATCACCCAATTTACCTTCCCCCATCAGCTTCAGTCTCTCGCTTTCTAAATCCAACTTAACCCTTTCCGTTTGCTGTCGCATTTGTTCCAATGCCACCGCTTTCTCCAACTCTGCTTGCTGTCGCACTCTTTCCAATTCCAAATCCCGTTCTTTCTCCAGCTGCATTCTTAACATCAACATTTCTTTCTGTTGTTCAAAGTTTAAAGTTAAGTCAGAGAGCGACTCCTTAACAACAGCAACCCCAGTTAGATTAATGGCCGTAGGTGACGGTTTAGGAAGTGTCAAAATGTCCATGTCATACAAATTTGCACTCAAAATAGCCTTAACATTTTCTTTTAATCTTTTAGCACCCACATCTATTTTATAGTAGTCGGCTATCTTTATTAACTGATCCTTTGTACACTGATCTAACAATGCCTCGGACGGAGCTTCAATGAAGTTATCCACCCCCGCCATGACGCACAAATGACCAAAGCACAAAATACCCGGAGATCAAAAGAACGTACAGTATTGACCTTACCCGTGCCCAAAGAAAGTGTCGGAGCAACTTAGTAAATTGAGCATCCCCTCTAACTGCCTATCCAGATCTACATAAACTCGACCCTAGTCTTCAAGGGCTACTGACGGCGGGTATTTATGCACCAAAACCCGGTAGTATGACAAAGCGACCAGCAAGCTGGCAACAATGCCAACACTACGGACGTGCTCCCGAGACAACTGCTCGCAACCGCTTTCACCCCACACTACATTTAGCCGCAAACGAATCCCAAATGGGAAACGCGATGTTCCTACAGGGGAGTCAATATAACATTTGTGCCACAAAGAGGTCAAAACTTACCTTCCTTTGTCCCGTGCCTTTTTTGCAGAACAGACCAACTTTAAACCGATAGCATTAACCATAAATACAGAATATGAGAAAACATATCATCGCTCCCTACGAGAGTTCCCATAACGAGCGCAAAGAAAACCCGGAATCCCCGGACCTGACGTCCCCACTTAAGTTTCCGAATCGGACGAGCCCCCAATTTGTTATGATCCCGCTCTGAAATCACAACAAAACGTAATGAAAACTCAGGCACGGTGCTAAATAAAGAAACCACCTTTATTAGAACAAGGTCTGGACCGTTCAGATTGCACAACAGGAAAGCATTCTCGCAGCCTCCCAGACGGTGTCACTGCTCCCCCTAAAACACTGCGTGTAGCACACCAGGTGTCAGGGAAAAGAAGGACCCTTCTCCTCCGGATGGGGCGGGTCTTGTAGGGCGAAGGCGTTGGCCAGCTGCCTCCAATCTTCCTGATGGCCCTGGGCCGTCACACTATACAATCTCTATACACTCTCTATACACTCTCTATACAATCTCTATACACTCTCTATACACTCTCTATACAATCTCTATACACTCTCTATACACTCTCTATACAATCTCTATACACTCTCTATACACTCTCTATACAATCTCTATACAATCTCTATACAATCTCTATACACTCTCTATACAATCTCTATACACTCGCTATACACTCTCTATACAATCTCTATACAATCTCTATACACTCTCTATACACTCTCTATACAATCTCTATACAATCTCTATACACTCTCTATACACTCTCTATACAATCTCTATACACTCTCTATACACTCTCTATACAATCTCTATACACTCGCTATACACTCTCTATACACTCTCTATACAATCTCTATACAATCGTATTCCAGTGAACAAAAGAGGAGATTGTCTTTTCAGTGTAGTGAAAAGCTAAATAAACTGCCAGGGATGTGTGACATCATATGTGTGCTATACTGCTAATGTCCATTTCAGCCTTAAATTGAATGTGTTTTCTAATCATGATTTTTTTTATTTATAATTCTAAAGTATTTATTATTAATTAATCAACTTGAATTATTTTTGTTTGTACCTTAGCTATAGTCTAAGAAGTGAACTCATGAACTCAACCCTAAATGTATAATGCAATCACAAAACGTTCTTTTAATGTTTTATTTCTTCCTTGCCAGATATCATCCTGAATTTCCGCACCACCTACGTGAGTCAGTCGGGTCAGGTGGTGTACGACGCCCGTTCCATCTACCTCCATTACTGCACCACTTGGTTCTTTGTGGATCTGATCGCAGCGCTGCCCTTTGATCTTCTCTATGCTTTCAACATCACTGTGGTGAGATTACATATCTCGAAGTGCAGTATGCCCCGAGGTTTCATACTATATTCAGGGCCACAGCCACCGATGTTTTAGTGGTGTTGTTCCCTCGGAGCATTGGACTGAAGATGATTATCCCTCTACACTCAACCACCTCACTGAGCATTGTCGTTTGTCTGCTCGCCTCCGTTTTATCCTGCAGATAAACACTCGTGCTTCTCTTGCATTAGTCTTACTTTGCTGCAGGCCTCAGCTGACTCACAAAGACATCTCTCTATCACACTTTACACTTTTCTGTTTGCCACCGCATTTTATGAAGTAAAACTTCTTTTTTCTTATTGTATTTTTAATCTTCTATTTTATTTTTTTAAATCTTTATAAAATTCAATTGACGTGTGCCTATTTACGTCATCTTTGTGTTTCTTTCATATCTTTTCTTATTGCCCTTCTGTCTAATGTCTAACTTGCTTTGCCTCTAATTACAGCCTTGGTTTTGTTGAGATGTACCCTGGATACCCTGTTCACTGTAACATTAAGTGCTTGACAAAAGGGAAAATTTGAAAACACTGAATAAAGATTAGAAATGAAAAGAGGATGGGTCACAGGTTATACTTACAAATATGCAATACAAAATGATCCAGCTTGCATGTTTTGCTCTCTATCTCTCTCTCTCTTCACTCAGACCTCGCTGGTGCACCTGTTGAAGACGGTTCGTCTGCTGCGTCTGCTGCGCCTGTTACAGAAGCTGGATCGCTACTCCCAGTACAGCGCTGTGGTCCTGACCCTGCTCATGTCTGTGTTTGCTCTGCTGGCTCACTGGATGGCTTGTGTCTGGTACGTCATCGGACGCAAGGAGATAGAGAGCAGTAACCCCGTTACCTGGGAAATAGGTGAGCACATTGTGTGTGTGTTTGACAGCTCCAACACCACTGAATCAAGAATATAATGTTCTTCCTTGCTCACTAAGCTTTGCTGAGACCAAAGGGCCAGGACTGCACATCTCTAGTCATGCTTGAATGCCCGAAAGGCCGAAGCATCATTTCAACCTCTAGCTTGTCTCCTCTCAGCACAGAGGAAGTTTAGGTCACAGACTAATTCCATTATATCACCAGTAATACGTTATATCATTTTATTATATCACCCATTTTATTACCTACCAAAGGAGAAAGGGGTCATCCATCGAAGCAGATAAGTCGCCTCCATTATTCTTACACAACCATCTTCTGACCGCTTCCACCAGGCTGGCTTCAAGAGCTGGGAAAGCGTCTGGAAACCCCATACATCAACAGCACCATGGGTGGCCCCTCCATCCCTAGCGCCTACATCGCCTCTCTCTACTTCACCCTCAGTAGCCTCACCAGCGTCGGTTTTGGCAACGTGTGTGCCAATACAGATGCAGAGAAAATCTTCTCCATCTGCATTATGCTCATGGGCGGTGAGTTTACTTGTGATCGCAGCAAAAATTCCCTGGAATAAAAAATAAATGCCGTGAGAATATCATAACGTTGCGTCCCTCTCCCACCTCCAGCCCTGATGCACGCAGTGGTCTTCGGCAACGTGACGGCCATCATCCAGCGCATGTACTCGCGGCGCTCTCTCTACCACACCCGAATGAAGGATCTCAAGGACTTCATCCGTGTGCATCGGCTCCCTCAGCTGCTGAAGCAGAGGATGTTGGAGTACTTTCAGGCCACTTGGTCTGTTAACAATGGCATCAACGCCAATGAGGTGGGTGAAGAATCACAAGGACAAAGACACCATTTGCCTGTGGTCTCTTCAAACATTTAAGCCCCTCATAATATTTTCTTCTGTTAAAGTTATTGTGAAGAACTTTTATGAGACAGTCTCATACTGACTTGGCTTTTTCTATAAAGTCATTTTTAGGTGCCACCAGGTTGGATTCGGGTGAAATCAGTCGAAATCATGCAAGTTCACCAGATATTCCCTCAGTTCAGACAGACCCAGATCCGTCGTCCTTGTCACTATACCTCCACTACTGCTTTTGTCCACAGGGACCGCCAAAATCAACACAAAATAAGAGTTCCTCGTAGTAGCTTTAAAGTGAGTAAACTGGACATTATGTGAGCTGCAGAAATGTCTTTTCCATGAAGAAAAATTACATTCTGTGCGGGTACTAGATTCTAGATTCGGGAAACGTCATCCTTAAATTGTGGGTCACCTCAAATTCTCTGCTGTCTCATTCCACTTCCTGAAGTAGAGGACGCTTTGTTGCAAATAGAACTTCAGTAACGGTGCCAGAACCGATCGAGGAGAAGTTCCCTGTAATTATAGGAGTAGGAGTTGAAATAGAGAGAATACTCATTAACACCCTCACAGCCACCATCTGTACATAATTAATTCACTGTCGAAGGTAACAGACAGAGCCACTGATTTCTGAGAACATGCTGGCTTTAACACTTTGTGTCTGTTTGCTTGGCACGTCATGTGAGTGCATCAACCTTATTAACCACAATCTGTGCCCTTTTTCTTTTTCTTTTTTTGCTCCAGCATTTAGTAGAAACATTCAAATCCCTCTTGTATCCAGTTTCAAGTACCTCAAGGTGAATATGTTAAATTCAAAATAGAAGTGTTTTAGGAAAGTCCCTTTTGGAGCTGGACCAAGTGATGTTTGACCACAGGGGCAGAGAGAGACTCCTGAAATAGGGCAACATGAGTATCCCACTGTAGTCACATGCCTTTTGCAGTAGCTCTGGTTTGGTCCCGACAACCTCTTGACTATAATATATGTGTGTTCAGCTTGCTTGATGCAAAGAGGAACCTCAGCTGGCCTCGAGATTCAATCATACGGTTGATGTGTGGACTGAACGACTAAAACTATGAGCTGAAAGCTGCAGAGATGGGTGTTCATTCCTGCCACCTGTCTACAACATATGTCTTCCATTCATGTTTTCAGTTGTTTTAGGCTTAAAGTATATATTTTCCAATTCAAATTTACCGTCGTCGTGCCTCGGCGGTGGATGTTATCGTGCTGACGTGCTGCTTTCGATATAGACAAGAAGTTAGTGTTTGAGTCAATTAGTGACACATTTAATGAGGTCATTTGATTCAGTGTTTGAGTAAAGGTTTTCCCCAATGGAGCTAGATAATACAGAGCCTTACATTGTTTGTTAAAAACACAAAGAAATCAAATAATTTTTTAATAGACACTACGTAGTTTGTTGCTTTCACGAGTTTCTGAAGTGCTGATTTTCATCCTTTTCATGAAAGTTTGTGTAAAAGCTTGCATTGTAGTAAAGCACATCAATAAAAAGAGGCAGTGATCACTTAGAGAGGTGGGGTGGGGGGGGGGGGGGGGGGGGGTATTT
This sequence comes from Anarhichas minor, assembly GCF_050575085.1. Classification (NCBI taxonomy): domain Eukaryota; kingdom Metazoa; phylum Chordata; class Actinopteri; order Perciformes; family Anarhichadidae; genus Anarhichas; species Anarhichas minor. The sequence continues at coordinate 9,170,587 of NW_027466453.1, forward strand.
TGTAAGTCCTGAAGAAATGTAGTAGATGCATTCCAGTGGTGGTTAAAATTGTCCTTGTCCTCTTTCTTAGCTGCTGCATGACTTCCCAGATGAACTGCGAGCTGACATCGCCATGCACCTGAACAAAGACATCCTGCAGCTGCCTGTGTTCGAGCGAGCCAGCAGAGGGTGTCTGCGCTCCCTCTCCCTGCACATCAAGACCTCTTTCTGTGCGCCCGGGGAATACCTCATACGCCACGGAGATGCACTACAAGCCGACTATTTTGTCTGCTCTGGCTCCCTGGAGGTTCTGAAAGATGGCATGGTCCTGGCCATCCTGGGTCAGTGTGCACCAAGGTGTTAAACATTTCCTCTCTTTTTCATTCTGCACCTTTCAGATTGTTTCAATTGACGATCCCTACAGGCAAAGGTGACCTTATTGGGGCTGATCTCCCGGAACACGACCAGGTGATCAAGACCAATGCAGATGTGAAGGCGCTGACCTACTGTGACTTGCAGTACATCAGTGTTAAGGCTTTGAGGGAGGTCCTTGGGCTGTACCCCGAGTACGGCAGCCGGTTCAGCTCCGACATCCATCACAACCTCACCTACAACCTGAGAGAGGGCAGTGAATCTGACGTAAGGCATTTGTTCTCACATTTAAAGAGTGGAAAACACAGTGTTTCATTTCTTTGCTCCCGCTCATTAACAACAACATAATATACTTTGCCACCAAATACAGAATGTGTGTGTAATACCGTGTTAATTTTGACTTGAATATCTCTAGGGAGTATCAAAATGTCCATGGTCTTCCAGGCTGCCTCAGGTATGTGTGCCTCACTGAGGTAATTACTTCAGCCGTCATCTGCTTCATGCATCTGGCAATCAGTTACAGATACACAATCTGTGTTTACATCCTACGGCATGAATGTGCTTCACTGAAAACGTCGAACTGTTGTGGTAAATGTGGTGAAAAGGATGCTGCTCAGTGCAGTGATGGAAACAGCCTATATATGGACTACATAGACGAGACCAATTAGGTAATCAAGAGATTAAATATTTAAGGTAAAATTAAGTGTACAAGTTAACTAAAGGATTCTGCAAGAGGAGCCTAAAATATGCCAGCATGGCACTGTAAGAATCAATAAGACAACACTTTTAAATCAATAAGAGGCAAAGAAGACTTTGCTACATTTGTCGATTCAAGTTTGTGTGCTCACAAAAACAGAAACTTAACCTTGCACGCTGACAAAAAATAGAAATGACAACAATATCTAAACGTCGCTTACAATGCAAGGCTGTAGCTGTTTCTTTTATATTTTGGGTTTCTAGTCTGTTGCAGAGGAGAAGGCTCTGCTTTTACATTTAGATTTTTGCACTCTGAACATGCAAATATGTGTTATTTTACCATAATTGACACCAGAAATTAAATTGGCCTCATGGTGGGATTCCTTACATCAAATGGAATGCTACTCTATTGTATGTGTAATCCCTAATCTGATATGATGGGTATATAGTTAAAGCAAACAAACAAACTAAATATTTTAGATCTTGCAGCTTCAATTCATTACCACAAATCAGAGAAAACGTCTAACTTTCCATCCATCGTCTCCTCAGGGCTGTACTTCTATGGACCATAAACTGCCCTATATTGTTGAGGCAGATGAAGATTCCGAACGTGGAGAAGACATGACACTCTCTCAGCAGAGGAGAGTGCCTCTGTTAGAAGGATTATGCAGCCCTGTTCGTCAGCCCTGCCTCAGCACCCTGTTAGGAGAGGAGCTCCGCCACATCAACGCACTCCGCATCTGTCGGTCACCCGTTCAGGGCGGCAGAGGCCACAGCCCCACTCCTCAGCCATTCGCCAATCAGGAGCTCTCACGTTCTGCTTTGCCCAGTGTTATCAGTGACCCAGACTTGAACCATCGGCCTGCCAATCTGCTCATGCCATCCTTGTCGTGTGTTAGTCCATTGGACCTTAGCCCCAGGTAACCACTTCATCCTGCTTTACCCAAACATGATTCGGTAATCCGTTTGCAAATATTTAAAATGGCGTAACCCTGATTTGTGTCTCTGTTAGGGTCGTGGATGGAATTGAGGACAATGGTCGCACATTTCAATTTAATGTAGAGCAGAGCGAGACAAAGTCTAATGTAACAGGTAAAGTCTCTCGGGCCGCACGGTGGATGAAACATGAAATATATGGGATTGGGGCAACAAAAATATGAATTAAAAACACTACAGGAACAAATCCTTAACTCTAAATTATGTATGATCGAATACATGAGGGGAAATGTCAGATTCTTACACTTTGCGACTCATTTTTTGGTCAATATTTAAGCAGTAACTATAATCCTACTCATTTGGGGTTATTATATGATATATATGATATCGTGCGTATAGAGGGTTGTCTCAGATCAGCATAGCTCTGTTTTTCATCCCTTTTCAGACCGGTTCCAGGTGAGTGCGAACCTGCTTCTGGAGACGGAGGAAGTGAGACAGAACATCAGCAAACTGAACAAAGAGGTATGCTGTAATATTAGACCCAGCGCATTAATGTGAAAATGATATCAATGCATTCGTTTTTGGTTTACAAAATAGTGTTAGATACACTGTTAGAAGTTTTAACTGCTATAATAATTTTCCTCACCGTTTTTTTGTCATTCAGGAGTTACATAAAATGCTTAATAGACATATGTTCGACAGCCAACTTTGATTTTTTTTGTCTCAGGTGAGCAACTTGAACCAAGAAGTATCCAACCTGGCCAAAGAGCTCCACGACATAATGCATTTCCTCCAGTCTCATATGGCCATGCTCCATACCCCTCCAGTCTCCTCGTACTCCTGTGGCATACAGATGGTTCCCAGTCCTAGTGTGACATCTTCCAGCAACTGGCAGCCCCACGCCCCTTTAAATATTGCCACGGGTCTGCACCTCCATCATGAAACAATTAGCCATCCTGACAGAAATGTGTGGGGCTGCAGTGGGATGCCCACCCAGGGCAAGAGTCCCACCTTGCTGCACTCTTCAAGCCCTGCGTCATCCTGTTTACACCTGTGCTGCTCTGAGCGAGAAGGGGCCGCAGCCCATAGGTTACAGAGCCAGTGTGGCCCCTTCCGAACCTCGAGAACAACTCCAAACTCTCCCTACATGACCCACTCGCATGCCCGGGGAGGTGCATCCCTCCTGGGCCTCAGCTCTGCCTTCAGCAGCATCCCAGTGGTTTGTCACGCCCCACATGTGCCGTACAATGCCTCTATTCCCACAATGAGCAACTCTCACCCTCTCTGTTCCCCAGTAAATTCTGCCTACGCTCATCCATCTCTGAGTGTTCAAACCAACTCTGCTCCCACACATAATCAGACCAACTCCCAGACACCCATCCATTCCTCCGTCACTTACTCTGGCCAGCCGCAGTATCACACTGCCTTCAGCCCCCTCACCCCTTCAGCAGTCCACACTTCAACATGCATCGCGCACAACCAGAGCCAACAGGGCTCTATCAATGCCCCCAGGCAAAATGACCCCGTAGGATGCAGCCCTGTCCACACACAGGACCTTGCATGTTCGCTGCTGAGCCAGGTGACAGATAGAGACTGTAGAGCTTCACTGTATCAAGAGAGGACAGACAGTCTTGAATCTCAGGATACGAGCAGCAATACTCCAACTGTAGAAGTTCAATCACCTCGCTTGGATGTGGAGGGAATGCAAAGCCCACAGTGACGACCTCAGTGTCTTGTTGTGATGGATAATGCACAGCGGGCCGCTCATTATTGTGAAATAAACCACGACAGGCTGAGCAGGTCAGGCGAAATAACACGCTCACTGTGTATTAGCCTGCTTTTCACACAGATACTACAGGAATTAATATTTTGACTCAACATATATGATTTAAAACTGATTTTATTGCTGCTAAAAAATAGTCCTTTGCTGTGCACGGACATCAGAGCTGCGTCCATAGCAGCGGTCTGCTAATAACAGACCATATCGCCCCTTAACTTACCAATCAGAGTCGATCAGGCTATTCAACAAAGCTGTGTAATAATGTATGATAATGATGACTTAATTGTACCTTCAAAATGGCAATCTCAGAGATTTTCATTAAAGTCAATGTCTGTCATGACACTATCCATCGCTAAAGGAAGTAGCACATTGGTAATTGAGCCTATGGCCCACTGATGAAAGTATTGCAATTTTTATATATTTGCAGAATATTAAAAACTGTGTCTGTGGCGACATTCCTGGAAAAAATACCGTATTGCAGTTTTTTCTCCGTTGTATACACCCACAAAAAAAACAATTCTGAAAAATTGAAGCTCATTTATCAGCAAAGACTTCAAACTCTCAGCACAGTTTCATAGTTTTCACTCAAATAGAAGAAATCTGCCACTTTAAAGACTTTCGGTGTAAAGTTTCCATTGAGTAATGCTCCCTGCCCAAACGCACAAACAACTGCTGAAGTTTTACTGCCACAACAGAATAAAACATTTTGTTAATCATTTTGTATTCCTGTTTTATATATGACAATGTTAACCAACATGTGCACCACTCTCTTTCTCTCTTTAGCGTCCAACAGGATTATTTGGATATTTACAAAAGCAAGTTATCATGTACACTGAAAAGCATCAGCACGAGGGAGATTTTCTGCATACATGTTTACTGCTGTCATCACAGCAAGTAGTTTACATTGTTATGAGCAACTGTACGGGTGTGCAGCGCCGCTCAGTGGTGAGAGGGGGTTACAACTACAAAAGGCTGACATTTCATCAGGCACAGAATATGATAGTCCTCTGATTGTTCACCCTGAAACTGAGATAAAAGTCTGACAAACAGAAAGGAGTACAACTGTGCAGTTGATGGGTAAAAATTATAATATTGTGCATTGTATATTTGCACTAGGGGGTTACACTCACTGGGTTACACTCACAAGAACAAAGTCCCACTATGGGCATTGCCACACTGTGATACATTTAATTTTAATATAGTTTCATTGGTAGCATGATTTTTAATTTTAATTTTATTTTAATTTTTTCATGCAGATTGTTACATGCATCATTTTTATAGTACTCCTTCCATGGTAAATACCATCATAGTGAGTAAAGTTATCAACATATCGGAGGGGGCAATATATGTGCCGCTTACTGATTCAAGCCTTGACCTCATCGTTCCTTAGGGAGTGACAGTTCTGATACTTCTACTTCTTTTTGCGCATTAATAATGATTAACAGTTCACTCCAACTTTTATAATGTTTAGGGCATAATAAAAACACTCAAACACACTTAACACACCCTCCCCGGTGCGTCATACACTTGTGGTCAGCCTCACTAACGACAACAGCTAATTTTAATTGCTTTATATACTTGTGGTAATATTTGATGAGTTGATTTATACTTTGTATTATTAATCATCTAAATCTGCAAAGCAACCAGAAACTAATGTTGGCAAATAAATGCAGTGGAGTAAAAAACAAAGTAGCATAATACGGAAATGCTAAAATTGTGGTAAAGTACAGTAATAAACGTACTTTGTTCCATTCCACCAATAATCCAATTAAACTTGACAGTATTTTAGCTCTGGTGCTTTAAAAGTCTGTTTGCAGAGTTCAGGTTTTATCTTAAACATACATTGGGTAAATGATTAAGTTTAAATCAAGCATTCATGACATACTGCTGACTGATGCTATATTTGTACATTTGAAATCTGACTAAAAGGCCCTGTAGTGCAGAAAGTGGTGTCTCGTGCAGACAGCTGTTGTAATTGGTCAAACAGCCGCTGACTAAAAGTGGGACGTTCCCGGAAAAATCGCTAACCGGAAGGGAAGGCCAGAGCCTCAGCAGAAGCAGAAGACAGCCGCCGCCGATGAGACCAGCGACAGAAGAAAAAGTATTGTAAGTCAAACAACTTGAAATGATTGAAGATTGTGGTAAAGAGGAACACTGGACGCATGTTGCGCTTTCTTTGTCGACGAGCTGTTCACCGTGTTTAGACACGCGCTGTCACATTTTGGTCAACCGATCAGCCAAGTCCGGGTTCAGTCGACACGTCCATCAGACGGGCTCGAGACAGGCTACGAGTCTCTAGCCCCGAGAGACCACGTAACGGGTCCAAAGAGCCTCGGCACAAACATCGCTGAGCAGAATATGACACACGTTTTATTCCAGCTGCAGACACGATAACACGTCACATTACCAGAGTTTGTAAAAATGTCAAACAGCTGACGACGTGTGACGGAGAAAAGGAAAGTTGACTAATGACGTTATCGCTGCTAACCTAGCTAAAGCTATCAAGTTGTCGTTTCCACAGTTTAGCACAAACGCTTGTTGTCTGTTGTCGACAATAGACGTTAGCAAGCTAATGCTAATGAATTGTCATTATCAGACGTTAGCTATGCGACGTTAGTCACTAAGCTGCTTAGCACGAGTAACGTTAACGGTGTTGTGTTAACAGTCAGTGCCCACGTTATTGATGGCGGTCGCTTTATTGTGACCGGCTTTCATAGCTAACGTCAACTATAACGTCATATCTTACCATCCACCATAGCTACGTTACTGTAGTAACAGCGAGCCTGTCCACCACATATCACTCCGCTTTAGACTTTAGAGTTGTACATGTAGTTCCACTGTAACCACGAATGACAACATTGGTAGCATGCACTAGCTTTAGTGGGGTAGTGCACTGCTATGCTCACTTCACGTTTTCCTTGAAGCCTTTAACTTGCGCACTCATCTGAGGTTTAATAGGTTTCAGTTTCTCATACTCTAGCCACTAAATGCCAGCTAGCTTGTACTTTCACACATTCAGTAGAGATGTCATTACTGCTGACAGCATTTGTCTTGTAATTGTGCCAGTTTAACATTGTTGTGTGAAGGTGCATCGCCTTGCATTTAACAGCAAATGCGTTTCCACATGTTTTGTATTGTCTTGGCTACTTTTGTTTATGGCAGAATAAGGGGAACTTAGCGTGGACCTTTGAGACGGAGAAGAGTTACTGTTACTTTGCTCGAGCTCTTGTCGGTTTTATGACGTATGGACCTTGTCCTTCTCAAGTGGTGACACATCTTGACAAACCAGCTCTGAAAGAAGCCCTGCGACTTTGTCCCCCCCCCCCATCAGTATACATAATATTTGGGTTTTGGTTTATGTGAGGACACCCCTCACTATGTTTCAGCCCTGTCTAAAGTTGTCGGTCGGTACTGTTGAGCTGATAGCTAGGGCCTAGTAATGTGCTCTATTTTCCCTAAAGTGTGTTATGGTCACTTTATTAGTTTAGATTTTTTTTTTGTGTGTGTGCAGGTTTTGACTGATGGTTAGCTTTATTTCCCTGTTTGGGTACAGAGCGGTTTAAACTCGTGAGAAAAGGAAGTGCCTGTGATTTCCTACTGGCCTTGCTAAAGTGCTAGCGATGAGTATCACGTTTGCTTTTCCTGTGTTACGTCCCCAGTTTCCCTGTCACTGTTTCCAAGGCCGTCCTCTATTAGAAAGCTGAGCTGTCGAAGGCCTTTACCTTGGATCAACACCACTTCCTGTTTCATTAGAGCGCTCAAGGATTGTTCTGCATTTGTGTCTGTTGTTGACGCCTTGGAGCAAAAAAATGTTGCGTATGAAATATTGTCTTAGGTCTTGAATGCACGGCTTCATTACATGGGATTTTGCCACTTCTAGGTTAAAGTCTGGCCATTTGACATACTAGACAAAAGGAGGAGGGTGATGCAACCCTCCCTCATATCAGACACCACCAGTTCTTCTGGGACCCCACCCTTCAAATGAAGTGAGCAGCACAAGTCCCGTCTTGTGTTCGTGAAACTGGTATAGTGATGTTGTTTGACTGACACTTAAATGGAATGTGTGAGTGACTGAGTTCAGATTTCCTCATTACATGATTATGATTTGAATAGCACGGCCATGATTTGGCTCCGTGTATCTAAACATCTGTTTAATTTGTGCACACATTCTCATATTTAGGCGTTCGATGCCCCCGCTAAGTGCTTAGATGTCACGCTGGCAGCAGAGCATACAGGAGGCCGCGATGAATATTTCACAGGCTCTCCCTCTAGTCTGCTCCTGCCTCGCCCCCCCCCCCCCTTCAGTGACCCGTGTGCCGCTGTCTCTCCGTGACCCACTTGCCCGTGGAGGTCTTCGGAGCCCATTAGGGACGCCATCAAAGCATCCGTCGCAGGCTGCTTAAGATGTGTGCAGGTCTGTCTCGGTGCAACAAAAGAGCATCTGATGGCCAGACACCGACACGTCTTCCTCCTTCTTTAAATGGTGCGCTCATTATTGATGTCACTTAACCGTTACTATGCCGCCGGTCAGCTAGGTGTGTGTGTGGATATTAATAGTTAATGTGTGCTAGTCGGGGTGCTTTCTAGGTCTGTTCCCACAAACCCAGTCCGTCCCTCCCTCGCTCATCTTTGCTTCCTCTCGTGGGGAATGTGAACAGGTGAGAGCTCAACTCTGCAGCATGCAATCAGATGAGCACAGCCCTCATGTCTGTTGGACCCGGGGAACAGAGTGCCTTTTTATCTCCTGTCTGCTGCCGCTGTGAAGCCTTTAAAGAGCCGAGGGAAGGCTGTGTGTGTCTGCCAGTTAAAGAGTCCAGAGAGACCTGAAAGTGCACCGCTGATGGTGTCTGCTGTAGTTAGATGGATACATTTGGTGACATGCTGACGTCGGACACTATTTCTTTGACCAAACGCATGTAGAGCCGACTTATTTTTACGTTTTGAGTGAAGGACAAACACTGTAAAAGAACTGGTATGTTCTGTGACCGTGATTTCTAAAATCCAACTAAAGCTGCAAACACACAATAGTAGCCGTAGACTTGCACAACAAAATGTGTTCATATAATGAACGTATGCAGCATGTTTGGTTGGTACGCTGTCTAATGAAGAATGCCAGTTCTGACAGATCTCCTGTCACATGCTGAAGCTTAAGTCCGGCTCAGCAAGGAGCCGAGAGAAGAAAAAACAGCCTCGCACGACCAAACTCTTAATTATTCAAGTATTACGTTCACCCTACAGACTGTCAACAGCGACGTCTTTACTTCTCCTCACTCTCAACGTTTCCCTTCTAACTTGTAAATAGTCTTAAGTCTTCGGTGTGCGTTGTGTTTCTGTGTGTGCCAGCGACAAAGCCGAGGCTATCCCCAAGTTTTAATGTGCTCAGCAGTAAACGGTCTTCTGCAATCTTCACTTCCTGCTTTGAGCTGAGTTGTTTCCTGTCCTTTTGGCCAAGCAGAAGCATGAGCTGACCTCATGTGTATCAGCCAACTGTGAAAAAAAACGATTAGGCAAAAGACGGCTCATTTCTACCGTCTTTGTGGATCATTTGGGCCGTAGCGTACAACTCACTTTAGCACCGAGAGTAAAGTCATTGCATAGATAAATGCCACCTGGTCCTTTAAAAAAAAAAAAACATGGCCACTGGAAGTTGCAGTGTTGGAAATATTTATCTTAATGATATTTTATTATCTGATTTTTGTCGTTGCTACGTCCGTGGAAGCAGCCACAGAGATCTTAACGCTACACGAGCTCATCATGGCTTCAGCCTGTGGCCAGATATGTGTTAAGAGATGACTAACAGGAGGAAATGTGTTGAGCTCATGTGTTTTAAGACTTAATATTAACGTCTGTGGTTTCGACATGTTTGTTTTTCATTTCTTCAGTGTACTCCCTACTTCTGTAGATTTCCACCATCAATTCTCCAGACGCACATCCTTTTATTTGTGTATTATAATTGCATAATGCTACGCTGAAGTAAAGTACCTCGAGTGTTCTCCTCCAGCACTTGTTTACACTAAACACGGTTCAAGGATGAACTCGTTATCTGAGGCCCCGCCCAGTGGGACGCATGTTTCTGTGTCAACAACGTGTCTGTTGTTGTAATCTTGGCTCAAACTAAAGTTTTAGTGCAGACGTATTTAACAGAAACACTGTAGTTAACGCGACGCTTTACTCTTCAGTCGGCTGCCAGCTCGTAACAACTATACTAACAATGAACTACCTCAATATTCTGCTGTTGTGGTCGTTTGAAATGAAGCGTAACATCCCAAACGATGTGTTGTGTTTTCCAGCTCCCACCGGTGAGGTCTCCTCTTCCTCTGGCTCGTCTACCTGCCTGAACTCAACGTGCCCCCCCTCCCTCCCCTCCCCTCACCGCCCCCCCACCCCCTCCGGGACCAAGACCCGGGGCCTAAAGTCAACCAGACTTCCTCCCGGTTTCTTCTTCTTCTTCTTCTTCTTCCTCCCGATTCTCCACACTGCGCGATGGCAGGGCGAGGCGGACCGGCGCGCACCAACGGCACCGCGGCGAGCAACAAGATCTGCCAGTTCAAGCTGGTGCTGCTGGGGGAGTCGGCGGTGGGGAAGTCCAGCTTGGTGCTGCGCTTCGTCAAGGGCCAGTTCCACGAGTACCAGGAGAGCACCATCGGAGGTGAGGCGTCCGAGTCCCATAACTGTGGATCGTGTCTTCTTGTCACGTGGTACTCGCTCTAACACATTTTCAGCACGTCAGTTGATATATAAACGTGTCTCTGCCGGTCCAGAGGAACTGATGACTCGCTTGTCGGTCTTAAGCTTGTGCAGGAGAAGGAGCGGCAGAACCGGTTCTTTGCACGCATGTTTTTGCAGGAATGAATTATATTTTGAAAATATCTGTCGATGACAAAGAGCTGAGAAAGGACCGAACATGAGCAGAGTGTCCTGGAGTGTGAGGTTACTTGAAACAGGAAGGAATTGAGCCAACAATGGTGATTTCCTGGACCTCCTGCAGATCAGTGAAGCTGCTGAAAGAGAGCAAGAATGTTCAGTCTGTAGCTTTAAGTGTTGGTGTTAAACGTGTTTCTACATTATGCTGATTACAGCTTGAGGGCTACAGAAGTAAACGCGAGTGTGTGTGTGTGTGTGTGTGTGTGTGTGTGTGTGTGTGTGTGTGTGTGTGTGTCATAAAACCATTACGCACACGTGTGTAAATTTGGCAAAATATTGGAAATATGAGAGTGAAGCGATTCATTTCCTGTCTATTATTTGACGACTTGTTTCAGCGCTACACGTAGACTTTAGCTGCTGTCCTGTGTGTAATTCTATGAAGACAATAACATATGAACTAGCATCAGATCTTTTAGTTTAACGCTGTCTCCTGCATGTTGTGAGTAATGTGTCTGTAGGATGTGGGAACAGGATGCTCAGTGCTTTCAATCTCGCCGAGTCAGCATGTTTCCTATACTACAGAACCGTGTGGTCAGCTGAACGCCTGGTCAAAGATTACAAAGCTTTAAACTCTGTGCGAGCGAGTGCTCGGTGTCCTCCGTCATGTGACGGCCTGCTGAGTAAGTGGGTTGTAAGCAGCAGTGCCTCCTGGTGATGGGCCACAGAACAATTAAACTTCACAAATGATGATTTTCTGCTCTGATGTTCGTTCTAATACGTACTCTTGTTCTCTCCAGCTGCCTTCCTCACCCAGACGGTATGTTTGGACGATACAACGGTGAAGTTTGAGATCTGGGACACTGCGGGACAGGAGCGGTATCACAGCCTGGCTCCCATGTACTACAGGGGAGCCCAGGCCGCCATCGTGGTCTACGACATCACCAACACAGTAAGTCACCTGGACACCAGCCAGTCACCTGTAGGCTGGACCCGTGTCTTCCGGTTTGGGTCGATGATTGTTTCATTCAACAGACCTTTGGTCTGAACTCTCACGTAAAACGTACATTTATTTGATTTACAGTTGAAAAGCACTTTATCTCATGTTTATGCACTTTTTTTTTTAAGGATACATTCACACGTGCAAAGAACTGGGTGAAGGAGCTCCAGCGGCAAGCCAGCCCAAATATTGTTATTGCCCTGGCAGGAAACAAAGCAGACCTGGCCAACAAGAGAGCCATAGACTTCCAGGTAAAGATGCTGTCTGATGCTGAAGTCCACAATCCTTTCAATGACATTTCTGAATGAAAATAAGCTCCAAATGTGTTTGTTTCTGTGTTGTGTCTTTAGGAAGCGCAGGGATATGCAGATGACAACAGCTTGCTCTTCATGGAGACTTCAGCCAAGACTGCGATGAATGTCAACGAGATCTTTATGGCCATAGGTGAGCGCTCCACGCATTTCACTGCTCTCAACAGCACACAGATCGGTGACTATCTTGGTAGTGTTAGACTCCAGGGCTGCAACTAATCAATTCATCTGCCAATCTTTTTTTATTTTTTTTTTTGGATTAATCACTTTAAATATTTGGGAATTTAATTTCCCAGAGCCGGAGAATGTTTGTTTACTTAAAGTTACTGTGAGGAACATTTCCCTGCTGCAGTACAAAGAGATGTTTTCTAAATGGACTCTGGTGCTCGTAAACACTGCCGATCCCCGTCAGGAAGCACAAATGCCAACGCATCATGAAAGATTTAAATGATTACTTGATTATCAAAATGGTTAGCGATTCATTTTATGTTAAAGGTTTCAGCTCTGTTAAAGTAAAAGTAGAATTTTCTGCTTTTTCTTGTCGAGCTTTACAGTAAATTAAATATCTTTCGTGTTTTGGACTCGGGGTCAAACACAACAAGACGTTTGATGACGTCGCCTCGGACTTTAGGAAAATAGTTTCCATATTTCCTGATGTTTTATTGACAAAACGATCGAGAAAACATTCCCCCGAATAATCAATAATGAAAATGGTCAATTGTCGCCATAGCGCAGTAAATAATTTGTTGTACTCCAAACAGCCAAGAAGCTCCCTAAGAACGAGCCTCAGGGTGGACCGGGTGCCGGCGGACGAACCCGAGGCGGCGTGGACCTGCAGGAGGCCGCACCGCAGGGCAGGAGCGGCCATTGCTGCGGGGGCGGGAACTAACGAGTCAGCTGATCCGACCAATCCTCAGCCTCGATCAACCAGACCAGATATTCGCCGGCTGTCAAACAATGTCCCATCGGTCGAACCGATCCACGGTCGGACCAACCACCCTACGAGCAACGCGGCACCAATTAACTGTTCGGCAAACGAGTCCACTGGCCAGTGAACTGCCAGGTGAACCGACCCACCGGCTTATTTACACAATCCTATTCGAACCCCAGGACCAATCCAGGACCTCGCTACTGATGATGGACACTTGACGTCACCTTAGGAGGGAGAAAAAAACGTCCCATTCATGGATGAAGGAAAAAAAACAACAACATCCATCATTACCAATGGCTCTTTAAACGGCCTTCTTGCTCATCGATTTTTTTCTGTATTTGTGTAGAGGGGAAAAAAATGAAAGCAACAGGAATTGCTATAAACGGGCTGATTGGCCCCGCCCCCTCTCTTCTGTCCCCTGCTTTCTCATGCACCGTAAACGTATGAAGTATTTCCATCATGGTCGTGTGACACTGTTTAAAGCTCCAGCTGCACGCAGCAGTAGACGGAGAGGGAAGGTTCGTCACAGGAGAACGGGAACGGACAGATGTTTCCTTCTTGGTAGAGCTGTGTAGAGTGAATTATTACATCGTTATTGTTGTCACTATTATTATTATTATTATTATTACTACTTCTCTTGACGCAGGCTGTTCAATATGATTTTTAAAGCCTTTAAGGTTCTGCAATCGCCCGTCTGCAAAACCATACACAGTAAATAGTACTTTAATAACATCGTCACTCATAAGTAATTTTAGCATTAATGTAATGTTTTTGAATCCTCATTGTACAATGACAAGATGCATAACACAAGTTTTTCTTGACCAAAATCCCAGCTGTGTGTTGACAAACGTTGCTGTATTTGTATCAGCCTTTTCAAGTTTATAATCAATCAGTAGTTACTGTCAAACATTATCTTCCCGATCTCTACATGTTTTGTTAACCTTAATTATTTTGTGATGGATTGGTTGTTTTTTTTCCTCTCTTAATTTCTTTTCTTTCTGAAGATCTATGGTATTAAATGCACTGGTTGTGTCTCATCATCTGTGTGAATCGAGATGTTATCGTCGGCTTCCTTTCCTTTTTTTCTCTCTTTTGTTTTTACTCTTCATATCGGGGGGGGATTGCTTTCACCTGTAATGACATCATGTTATGACATCGACAACTAGCACAGCAGCCACTGCTGTTAGGTGGGAGGGTGGGGTCATGGGTAGATAAAGAAGAAGAAAACAATGTAATTTTACCAATAAACAAGGGGAACGTATCTTTTCTGTATGCTTGTTTGATCATTTTTTGATGTCCAAATATTGTTGACTGGGATTATTTTAAACTAATCTTTTATTTAAACCATCATAGCTCCGCGACCAAAAAATACAAAAGGCCAATATGAAAGAAATGCCTAATCTAAAATGTATATAATTAGAATTGAATAATTTCTCCATATTTGTAAATCTGACTTGTAATACTTGTTCACAAACACTACCCATGATCACCACAGACAGGCGTGGTGCCTTCAAGTGCTGCAACCTTTCTCCATCCACAGAGTCTAAGCCAGATGTGCTGACACTTATAGTTAGGCTTCCTCTGCAAAATATTTAGAAATAATATAGAGCAGGAGACTGCAGTATTCCTAATATTCTGTCTACTAGTAGGAAGCATCACGGCTGTTTATTGTAATCTATTACATGGAGTAGAGCTTCATAATTGATAACAAAATAAACATTATTGCCGATATGCGGTACTAACGAGACATACCACCCTTATTGATAAAGATAACTATTAATCTTCTTACTGGGACGGTAACCACTGAATGAATAAACAAATAATTTAAAGATAATTTATCATTTACCTTATGAAAACAAACAACCGGAAGTGATAGTATGGTATTTTATTTGCATTCCCGTCAACTTTACCAATTTATGGTGTTGTAGTTCATGACATCGACCACTGGAGGGCAGTGAACACTCATGATTTTAAATAGACTCGCGTGTAACTGTCATCTCCACTTAACGGCTTCATTTTACTGGTGAACGCCTTTAAATATGGTCAGAGGTGAAGTGACGCACTGTGACCACTGGATGGCGCTAAAGACAACCACCAACGACACAAGTATAAAGTCAGACATTAAAGCATACTATAACTTCCGGTGGAGACATTCAGAATAATACATTCAAATTAGTCAGAGGCGCAAATGGTATCAGTGATTACGGGAATATTGTGGTACATGGATGATTTCAGGCCTCTTCCGGCGTGGTCACGTAATGTTGTGACATTGAAGTGACAAATATTGGTGATATATTTATACTTTGAAAGGTTGATACTGTGTCAAAAAGTCTGCTTCCATTGTAAAATGAAGTGTTTGCATTACTTCTATTCTTGATGTGTGTTCTTAACGCCTTTATTTTTTATGAGAAGATCTCAAAAAAGGAATTTAAAATTCTAAACATTGCTGCGGTTCTCTTAAAACTCATTTTACCGACAGCGTTTGAACGCAGCATGTGAGGTAAACGAGAGCAGAGGACGAGTCTAGCGCGTGGACATGTCGGACCCGGCGGCGCAGGCCTTGCAACCCCGACTCCTCCAAGCTCAGACCGCTGGGTCAGCTGGGTCCAGTACCGCCGCGACAGGCTCCGGGTCAGGAAACAGTGACCCGGCGAGACCGGGACTTAGCCAGCAGCAACGTGCAAGCCAGAAGAAAGCCCAAGTCCGAGCTTTCCCACGGGCGAAAAAGCTCGAGAAACTTGGCGTATTCTCCGCATGCAAGGTAGCTAGCTTAGCTAGCCAAAGTTCACCACAACAAAGCACTCCTCGGGCAGTATTAGCATTAATGGAGGAGGGGGAGCGAACTGTAGCGCAGTCAAGGCACCGCAAACAAGAACATAAACGATAGCGTAATGACGTGTCGTAATTGTTAACTTTTGTAGCTAGCTAGCTAGGTAGACCGTTTGTGTTATTCACATTAACGTTGGTTCTTTGAAGCATTATCAGCTAGCTTAACGTAACAACTTAGTCATTCATTGACGTACAAGAACACCAGCAAGTTACTGTGTAAGCCGTTTTATTGTGTGTTCAGCATATTTTGCCTTTTCTCAGGCTAGTGACACATGCAAGTGCAATGGATGGAAAAACCCAAATCCACCGTCAGCCACACGTATGGACCTGCAACAGCAAGCAGCCAGTCTGAGCGAGCCGTGCCGCAGCTGTGGACATGCTCTGGGTACAAACTAATCAACCTCCACAAATACACACCTGTCCTCCTTCCTTATATATATATATATCCCTATACGTTCGATCTCTCGCTGTAATAGTGTTTCATGTTTTTACTCGCAGCTGACCATGTGTCCCACTTGGAGAACGTGTCTGAGGAGGAGATTAACAGGCTGCTGGGAATGGTGGTGGACGTGGAGAACCTTTTCATGTCCGTGCACAAAGAGGAGGACACTGACACCAAGCAGGTCTACTTCTACCTTTTCAAGGTAAGCAAAGCGTGTCTCGCATCGGTGTAACGGGTGAAGCAAACCACCGTGGCCCAGGTCTTATCCACCCTGTTCTCCTTAGCTGCTGAGGAAATGCATCCTGCAGATGAGCCAGCCGGTCGTAGAGGGATCCCTTGGAAGTCCACCCTTTGGGAAGCCCAACATTGAGCAGGTAAACATGATACTAGAAGAATCTCCAGGTTGCTTTGAACAGGACCGTACTGCCTTTCTCTAGCAACAGGCATGCTTGTCATATGTTTATGCTTGTTATTTATCCTATAGTTTTGTAATATGACAATAGGTGGTGGCCCGTGTGCACAACCCGTGGAAAATAGACAGACTAATATCACATTTCTCATTCATTGTCCGCTGCCTCCTTTTCTTTATCTTTCGTTTCCTTTTCCTCCAAAGGGGGTTTTGAATTTTGTTCAGTACAAGTTCAGCCACCTGGCACCGAAGGAAAGGCAGACCATGTTTGAGCTGTCAAAGATGTTCCTCTTGTGCCTAAATTACTGGAAGCTGGAGACGCCAACGCAGTATCGCCAGCGCACCCAGAAAGATGACGGGACGGCATACAAAGTGGACTACACAAGGTGTGCTGTTGTTGTTGTTAAAGGGACGCATGGACATGCTTCTACTTGTACTTGACTTGTGTAGATGCTGATATCTGTCTGTAGAATAACTATTTTCCCATGTGGCTCCCAGGTGGCTGTGCTACTGCCACGTCCCCCAGAGCAACGACAGCCTGCCGCGCTATGAAACCACTCACGTGTTCGGACGCAGCCTGCTCAAGTCCATCTTCACTGTGACCCGACGGCAGCTCCTGGAGAAGTTCAGAGTGGAGAAGGACAAGCTGCTCCCAGAGAAACGCACTCTCATCCTCACACACTTCCCCAAGTAAGTGTGTGTGAGTGAGTGAGTGAGTGAGAGAGAGTGTGTTGGAAATATCATGAAAATTTGCTTCACCACTGCCAGTATAATAAGTCTGCATATATGTGGTTCAGTTAAGATGGACTGAGAGAAATTGTGACTGTTGCCTGTGAAAGATGCGATATAATGTTATATAAATACACTTTGCTTGCTTGCATGCGTTATTATTGCAAAGACTTAATTTATCAAATAAAATGTTTTAAATTGCTCACAAATTATTTTGAAAGAGGGAACCAAACATCAAAAATGTTTTTGACAGCCTATTATTTGAGAGCTTTAATTCAGGCTTTAAAGAACCAATCAGTGTGCATATATTGTTTGTGTTGTAATCAAGTATATAGAGATTAGTTATTTTCAGGTATCTGAAAATAGCCCAATGTATGTAAATCTATAGCGATCCTCTTGTTGATATTTCCCCGTGTACGAACCTTTCCCTCTGAATGTGGTCAGGTTCTTGTCCATGCTGGAGGAGGAGATCTACGGAGACAACTCACCGATCTGGGAGGCTGACTTCACCATGCCGGCCGCTGACGGCACACAGCTGGGCCATCAGACAGGTGAGGCAGGTGTACCGCCCGCGAGTCGATCAACTGCGACGCTTTTATTGGGACTATAAAACACAGATGTTTCAGCCTATTGGATACTACAGAATGTAAAACGATGCCTTCACTGATCCCCAGAGAAGAAAGTCACACTTTACAACATGCAAAAAC
The DNA here is from genome assembly GCF_050575085.1 of Anarhichas minor. Taxonomy (NCBI): domain Eukaryota; kingdom Metazoa; phylum Chordata; class Actinopteri; order Perciformes; family Anarhichadidae; genus Anarhichas; species Anarhichas minor. Next base: position 9,188,569 of record NW_027466453.1, read on the forward strand.
AAAAACAGGGTTAATGATGAGGAAACAGATTGGGAACAAAAAACAAAGAAAGATACATTTTATTCAACAAGCTATATAAATAACAATACCATCGGACATACACATTGTACAACTATACACATGTGCAGAAACAATGTGCGTCTAGCAGTGTTACTCCAAAAGCCTGATTGAAGTGGTATTGTATCTTGTTAAGAGTCACACAGAACAGATGTATATTTATAGTTTATGTAATGTATATTATACTTCTATAGGTATGAAATTAAATGAGCTATTTAAAAAACATCTGAAAACATCATCGCTGGCTTTTGCAGTTGTCACAGTTCCTGTTGTGCGGTTTGTAATCATGCACCTGTACGTTGCAGTGATCAGTCCTGCTGCCGGGTCCGGCTCCCCCGCGCTGCCCAAAGGTCTGAGCAGCATCTCCTCTCTGGGCAGCATGGACACCGGAGCTGCAGAGCCCACCACAGGTCTGTCAGCTCTGACTATGTGGAGTCACACACACACACACACACACCTGCGACTACATACGTAAGGGGAGGTCACCCTCACAAACGGCAATGAGGGTTTAATGATGGCTCTAAAATCCTTGTTAGCCGACTCCTCTCATTGTTTTGATCGGAGCAATGTCGCCGTTTGTTCAGGAGAGAAACGCAAACTCCCAGAGGCGCTGACCCTGGAGGATGCCAAGCGGATCCGTGTGATGGGAGACATTCCTATGGAGCTGGTCAATGAAGTCATGATGACGATCACCGACCCTGCTGCTATGCTCGGACCAGAGGTACGTCGTTCAGCCTCAGATGAAGGCCAAAGGTCTTATTTAATCCAAATATTGACTTTTTTTAAATTGATCTTGCTAGACTAATCTTCTGACTCCAAACGCTGCCCGTGACGAGACTGCCAGGCTGGAGGAGAGGCGGGGCATCATAGAGTTCCACGTCATTGGGAACTCGCTCTCCCAGAAGTCCAACAAGAAGATCCTGATGTGGCTGGTTGGCCTGCAGAACGTCTTCTCTCATCAATTACCTCGCATGCCCAAAGAGTACATCACACGGCTGGTGTTTGACCCGTAAGTAGATCTATTCTAGTTCTCTTGCGTCGCCATCGCACATCTGCACACTCTTCTGACGTCTCCGACTTTCACAGGAAGCACAAGACCCTAGCCCTTATCAAAGATGGCCGCGTCATCGGAGGCATCTGTTTTAGGATGTTTCCCACTCAGGGCTTCACGGAGATAGTCTTCTGTGCCGTCACATCCAACGAGCAAGTTAAGGTAAACAATGACCGTGTACTTTACTGAGAGTTGTGGTGGGCCAAGCAGACTAACGAGGCGCTGGTCAACATTCTGTCACTTGTTGTAGCTTTAGCTATGAAATTAATTGATAAGGAGAAACTCATTTTTGACCGTCTTTTCTCTGTTTTTCTTAATTTTAGGGCTACGGGACCCACCTGATGAATCACCTGAAGGAGTACCACATCAAACACAACATCCTCTATTTCCTCACTTACGCTGACGAGTACGCCATCGGCTACTTCAAGAAGCAGGTACTGCGGGCGTGAGCCGTGCATTAGCTCTGCTGCTGTCCTAAACCTCGTCCTTTCACTGACCCGTTCTCTCCTCGCAGGGCTTCTCCAAAGACATCAAAGTGCCGAAGAGCCGATACCTGGGATACATCAAAGACTACGAGGGAGCGACCCTCATGGAGTGTGAGCTGAACCCCAGGATCCCCTACACGGAGCTCTCTCACATCATTAAACGACAGAAGGAGGTACGTGAGGCTGCGAGAGCTTCTCGTTAAAGCCAAAAACACCTGTTTGCTGCTGTGAATCTTTGAGTTGTTAGCATCACATATTTCTTAAATGTCACAACAGATTATTAAGAAGCTGATAGAGAGGAAACAGATCCAGATCAGGAAGGTTTACCCAGGCCTGACCTGCTTCAAAGAGGGCGTACGGCAGATCCCGGTGGAGAGCATTCCCGGCATAAGTGAGTGTTTGGTTAGTGTGAAACTAAATAATTATAATCTGTTTTATCATATTACTTAAATTAGTTTTTTCTTCCAGGAGAGACGGGATGGAAACCCAGTAACAAGGACAAAGGGTAAACATTAAGCACCGTTTGCCGTCTTCCCTCTGGGTCCCACACTGACCTTATCAATACCAATATCAAGACGTTTAGTCCGTATCTGACTCACTTACCTTTCCACGTGTTTTGCAGGAAAGAGGTGAAGGACCCTGACGTGTTGTACAACATGTTAAAGAACCTCCTGGCCCAGATAAAGGTAAGAGTTGACAGGAGCACGCATGCACCTACAGGAGTAACGAGAACGGAGACTAACCAGCGGCTCTATCCCTCCAGACTCATCCCGATGCCTGGCCCTTCATGGAGCCGGTGAAGAAATCCGAGGCTCCGGATTACTACGAGATCATCCGCTTTCCCATCGGTGAGCGACCGACCGCCGCTTTGATTACACACTAACTCTTTATTAAATCATGAATTCACATTTATCGTTGTTCTCTTCTTTTTTTTTCCCCAATTTCTTCCCGCAGACCTGAAGACCATGACGGAGAGACTTAAGAATCGATACTATGTGACCAAGAAGCTTTTCATCGCCGACCTGCAGCGAATCATCACCAACTGTCGAGAGTACAACCCTCCAGACAGCGAGTACTGCAAGAGTGCCAACACCTTGGAGAAGTTCTTCTACTTCAAACTAAAAGACGGAGGACTGATCGAGAAATGAGACGAGACGAGAGAGTTATTTACCCATTTCTACACCGACGCGGGGCGACTTTCACTCAACCCGGATGACGAGGGAAAACGTCGCTATTGTCATATCTGAGTTAATAGAAGGGGTACGTACGTGACTGGAATAGTTGGACAAACAGAACCGCTTTGGTAATATCAGATCTAGTTGAGCGTGTCAGCATGACCTTTAAGGTAGCTTCTGTCACGTCCTCTTTTTCCACTTCTCACAGCGGGTCAAGACGACGCGTTTCATTAAGTGTACCAAAGTTATCGGTCCAAGTTATAACAATGCCACACTTTCCACCATTGTTTATCGTCTTGATTGATTTTGGTTTTGTCGCATGCGATGACATTTGTTCATTCCACTTTGCTTACAACTCGTCACTCAAGCAGAAGTACACGTAGTGTAGAGTTCTTTCACAGGAAACTGGACCTCGGGACCTGAAGCCGCCACGCTGCCTTTCGTTACTGACAGACACTTGAACATCCGGCCGTCTTCATGATGCGTATAACGACGAGCGTTGTCCGAGGGGCGGAGTCCTTAAAATACTTAAAAACACGCTACTTTGACTCTCGAGTAGTCGGGTAACGATTCCACCAGTTGGTGAATAATTAATGGAACACGGTTGTGAGTTGTTGATGAAGTGCAAAATACCGAACGTGATGGTTACAGCTTTAGTGTATTTTGAATATTATTTATCATTTAGCGACATTATTTTCAACATTCTTCCCAAAAGAAAAAAAGCATCGATGACGGATAATAAAAAGTGTTTGTTGCTAATGATGGACCGGGCATCAAATATGTCAAAACTAAATAATTTCCCCGATCGTTGGCAACACGGTGGATGCGTAATCTATACGGTTAACATGACGCACACTGTTCACACATCTGGCAGGGTTTCATTCCAACCCTTCAGGATGAGGTCACATGTTAGTTGAGCTCGCAGGTGTTCTTGATGGTTTCGTTCTGTTGCTAGACTCTGTAGTACAGTCGTATGCACACACACACACACACACGCTGAGTCGTCGCTTTAGTGTACAGCCACGCTGTCTGTGGTGGTCACCGGGTTACTGGGTTGTTTATGTTGACGTCGGGGGGGGGGGTTTATTTATCACACCATACACGAGCTGTAGCGGGTGGTTAAGCTAGGACAGTTAACAATTTGAATTCATTAAAAAACTTTTAGCCATAGTTGTTGCAGGTTGTTACTTTGAATGTTTCATTGACTTGTGTGTGCGAGTGTGTTTATTTCGTACTTGATTTATGACTAGCTTGGAATTACTGAAGTGATGTCAGCGTTGCATTATTCAGGGTTGTCTATTCCGTACGTTTCCCTCAATCTACCGATGCTGCATTTCAGACTTTCTTAATAAGTCTGAGTGAAGTTTCCACCTGTTTGAGGATGGCTACTGTCTAGTTTTACTGTAAAACTCTTCATGACAAAGTTGTCATATACATATATATATATATATGTTTATATAATATATATATAAACAAAGGTTGTGAACTTCAGTCACTTGACTTTGGCTGAAAGATTTTGAGGATATCAGACATGACAAAATAAAAAACTTCACAAAACGTTTTTGGCCATAACTCTAGAATTAATTTGTTATTCACGACAATTTCACACAAATGTCTAACAGGATAAAATATTGACATTTTGGAGAGTCGTTGATGTAAACTGCAACTTGGCAGAGGCATAACACCATCTAGTACATCTAGTCTGTTGGAGTCGTTTATTAAACACTCATACCAATTGTTGTACAGTGTTGTTAGAGAGTGACATCTTCTTACCTCAAAAACAATCTTTAGCTGAGTGTCTTTCACACAAATCCGACGAAGTTACAAAATTAATACTTTTGTCATTTTAACCTGTTAAAGCGACTTATTATTAAATTCCAATTTAGTTTCTTTCATACATTTCCATCCTTTGGTCTTTGGGTCCTCATTTGATGCTCAACAGCAGTTTGATGTGCACCATAAGGCTCTTGGTGCATGTAAAACACTTACCAGTTGGACTTGCTCAGGAAACCTCTACAGTGAGGCATCCTGATCAGATGCCACCTCAGCTGTTCCCCTTTCAACACAAAGCAGCTGCTCTACTCCAAACTTCCTTCGGATGTCATTTTGTGCGCTTGTACCCCCCCACGATCTCATTCTCTGGGTCACTACCGAAAGCTCATGACCACAGGTGAGTGTCGGAACGTAGATGGACTGGTAAATCAAGACCGTTGCCACCACCAGCCTTCACCACAATGGTCAGGGACAACGCCTGCATCACTGCTGACGCCGCAACCGAAACGCCTGTCCATCTCACACTATTTTACCCTCACTTGTGAACAAGAACCCGAGATACTTGAACTCCCTCGCGGAGGGTGCAATCCGAAGTTTTCTGGCAAAGAACCATGACCTCAGACTTGCAGGTACTGACTTTCATCCCAACCTCTTCACACTTTGCTGCAAACCACCCCAGTGTGTGCTGAACGTTGCGGTATGAAGGAGCCAATGGAACCACATATCCTCTGCAAAGAGCAGAGCCTCCCCCTGGCTGCGCCTTGAGACAAACGGAACAACCCAGGCGAAGGCCAACACTCACTGGAAAAAGTGACTTTGTGCCGAGTATACAGACCCAGTTCTCACTTGGGTTATACGGAGAAGGGGCAGTTTCACGCACCCCTAGGTGCATGTTCGGCCATTTAAAACAATAAGTGTACTTTAAAAAGCGTGCGTCAGATGCTTTCAGTGCCTTTGGACCTTTAGTAACTTTCTTTAGTTTAAGGCTTAATAACAAATGCATCCCTTAACTATCTTCAGTAACCTGCTTAATTGGTACATATTTGTCTCTTAAACTATCCAGAAATAGTTTGTATGTTAAATAGTGGATCAGAAAGCGCGTCTGTGGCCAAATAGGTGCCTATTATTGTGCATCTGTGTAAAAAAAATCAGTTCTTCCGTACTTCTGTTTGTCTGTAATAGCCTGTAGGTTTTCTTTTGCTGATGCAACAAAAAGCAGGGCCCATTCAGGGTGTACTGTACACACAACCTGACGAACCTTTTTCAGTTTCAGTGAAACACCCAATTGCAAGCCACATAATATATAGTCTAAGATAAATATAAGATCACATATGGCTAGATTATAAAGGGTTTGTGAAAGGCTTACTTATTATCAGTGCTGTTCAAGCTTCCGCTGTCACTGCAAAGTGAAGCGCAGCGGTCGTTGCTCCAGAGCCTCCCTCAGTAGCACCATTCTGTGGACACACAGGTTTAAGTTTCGTTTCTCTGTCTCACACATCTGATCACGGATATAAGGCATCGTGGATGTTGAGTGCTTTCTGCATGTAAATCACTTGAACAGGCAAATTATGGTTAATATTGTAAATGTGCAATACATTTAAGAAGACAATAACTCTGGTAGTATATGTATTGTTTTGAATAAAGTATATTTATCATACTTTTCCCCAATTATGCTGTGATGTTTCTTTCACCCATACTTTTATAAACAGGTAGAGATGATTCATACGTTATGGCTATTGTGCTTTAGTTTATATTTCTACTTTTGCATTGATTCTGTGATTCTCCTTGTGCCTATTTTTTACACATGTGTAGGGGTAGTCAAGCCCAGAATGTGTTGTAAACTTAGCATGTTTCTTATATAGAAATGTTAATATTTTAATATATTATTTATTCTGTATAAATACAGCATTAAATAATTTTTATTCAGGTTATTAATATTATTTCTGTGCATCTGATTGCACTGATTGTTATTCTACATGACTTTATCACTCTAAAAAAGGTGGTACATGTGTAGATTTACACAGCTTCTTTCAAATTCCAACGTTTAGCTTGACTTAAAATTGACTTTACAAAGTCCTGCAAAACAAAGTTTATGAGGGCAGAACAGATCCAGTTACATAAGTTACAGTTAAAGCAGGTATGGGGATTTCCTGCTTCACCACAAGCAACAACAGTAAGTTTTGTTTTCCTGACGGAATGATGAACAAGTAGGGCCCATTTAAGGGGTAAGCAAAGACTCAGGACGTTTTCAACACTCTACAAACACACCATGGCTGTAAGCCGCTAATTGAATAAATACATAGATAGAATGTAAATGTAAATATAGAAGTGGGCCTAAAAGTGCCTTTAATTTTTTATTTGTAACTATTACTATAAGCTATTGTCTTTGTAGTTCAGGCTTCCCCTGTCACTGCGTAAAGAACTATACTGTTGTTCCTCCAGAGCCTCCCTCAGTAGCAAACCCCGTCAGAGTTCAAACAGCGTTTACTTTCGTTTTCCCGTTTCTCCATCACACAGCTGATCAGCAGTTTAAAACCCCACGACTGACACTGTGTGACGGTAGTGGACCAGGAGAAGCTGGAAACGCCACACAGCTGAGCAGTGAGTAAATGAAGGCTGACTTTTTAACAGTTTTCTCAGAGCGACTCTACTCTGATCCAGCCCGACTTTATTGTGTTATTGATCACAGTCTTTGATGTAGCTACTGGTATGATCTTGTGTCCTCTTTTCACGATATTATAATTCTGATTTGTTGTCAAACAGGAGGGAAGTGCATGATGGCAGATTTCGAACTGCGGTCATACCAGGAGGAAGTGGTTCAAAGGGCTCTTCGGAGAGAAAACATCATCATATGGCTGCCGACGGGAGGTGGAAAGACCCGTGCTGCCGTCTATGTGGCCAAAAGACACCTGGAGACAACGCCTCAGGCTAAGGTGGTGGTCCTGGTAAACAAGGTACACAGACGGCACACAGCCAATGGCGTAGGTTTGGTCTCAGCATTGGTAGGGACCAGGGGCGTTTCTAGGATTGAAAGAAAGGGGGGGGCTTAGCCCCAAGGGGAGTGTCATATTTGCGCAGGTAGCGCCCAGCAATTTTTTTTGGGGCCGTGGATATCCATTGTTTCAGACAGTTCACAGATTGCTTCAATCAGAAAGAGTGTGATTTTGCTCTGTAGTTTTGCTTGCATTCAGTATATGATAACACAAGAGACAGAATTTCAGGGTCGTAGTGAAATTTGACAACACAAATATGAACTTTTCTCAAATAAAGAGAGAAATAATTGTCCTGCTTGTGAAGGAAAGACGGATAAACTAGCTGTCATATCCGCGTCACTCCCAAATCCTAATTCTTAAAGGGACCGCACACAATGGATGGAGAATGGACCTGACAGTGTCAACTTTATATCGTTAATTATGATGATGGGCTGTTGGATTGTAATTTGAAGGGGGAGAAAACATACAAATCAGAGCGCACGCACATATGTAGCATGTTAGAGTTAGAAATAACTTGTCCATGTGAGAAACAATAGTTTAATTTAATGACGTCACCAAAAAAAAAAATATATATATTTTTTTTAAATCCAATAATGCCAAATTATTTGGGGGGGCTGAAGAACATTTTAGGGGGGCTTCAGCCCCCCTAAAATAGGCCTAACGACGCCCCTGGTAGGGACACTGCCAGCCCCCCCGCCATATAAAAAAAAAATGTGTTTATTATGTTGAACAGGCAAACTTTATTAAAATATATTAACATTTGTGTAACTTGGAACTGATTTAAACATAATAACAGTAAAAAAAACCTTAGTTTAAATACTTGTTATGGCAAAGTTCAATAATGAATTCAAAAGTAGTGTATTGCGCACTTTTATTTTAAAAGTGCTATATGCAATTTTTTTTTGCAAACACTTAAAACACATAAGGTTCTTTTTAACAGCAGTATTCCCTTTACGCAGTAGCAGTTCTATCTCTTCACTATCTGTGGTCAGTGTGTGACTGTATGTGAAACTTTCCACTGCTGTGCAACAGGAATAAAATGTTGCACGTTTCAGCAAAAATGTCTGTCTTCATGACAGTCAGAGCATGTGAATGCAGCTCTACTGTTCATCAATATAATGCTGTAACTGCGAGGCAATTATGGTTACCCAACGATCAAAGAATAAAGACACTTTACGCACAATTTAGGTGTATTTTCCCTTTAACTCACGAGATGCAGGTATGTTTTATACTTAATGTGAATATAATTCATACTTTGTTGGCATCTTATTCTGAAAACCGGATGTTCGTCTGAAGAAACTGGATGTTGTCTCACGTTAATCTTTCCAGTAACTTTCAAAGTCCTTCGCTTGCTCCCGATCTGTGCCCTTTGAATGCGTTTACCGTGAATTTCAGCATATAGGTGCACTAAAGTGTAAGTGTCTGCTGAGTTGACCACAGAGATCTGAGTGTCTGCTGACTTTACCGCAGCGATGTCCAGTAGTCTCCATTCCTCCACCGCTGCCAGTGAGCAACAGACAAAAACGCACTATAAAATAATTGTCGGCGTTAATTAATTAATGCGTTAACGCGATAATAATGCGTTAACTTGCCCAGCACTACTAATAATACGAATGAGTTTACAAATATATTGTGCAAAATTCTTTTTTCTAACAGGCAATTAAAATTAACAAAATATTGGTGGGGACAATTGTGTCTTTCCCAAACTTTGGTCGTGACTAGTCCCTATAGACCATATGCAAACCTACGCCCTTGCACACAGTAGACAGGACAGAATCATCATTAAAAACACTTCCAGTGTGGCTAAAATACAATGAGTTTAACTGTAATGTATTATATATTGTAGGTCCACCTTGTAGACCAACATTACACCAAAGAGTTCAAGCCTTACCTGGGCAGTGACTACACCCTGGTGCCAGTCAGTGGGGAGAGTAAGGAGAAGGACTTCTTCGGGCCAGTGGTCAAGAGCTCAGACGTGGTCATCTGCACAGCACAGATCTTGTACAATGCTCTGACCAACACGGAGGAGACCAAACATGTTGAGCTCTCAGGTCAGTAGAAGTGAGCTTTAACATCCATAAATATAATGTTGGGATGACTGGCTGAATTGATGAAGGTTTTCTAATAGAGTTGTACATAGACATTGTACCCATGGTGTATTCATGCCTCTCTACAGATATTACTCTGCTGATAATCGATGAGTGTCACCACACCCACAAGGACTCAGTCTACAACAAGGTGATGGCATTCTACGTGGAGAAAAAGTTGAAAAGAGAACAACCATTGCCACAGATCTTGGGTCTCACTGCCTCACCGGGATCAGGGGGCGCAAAGATCCTGGAAAAGGCGGTTGATCATGTACTGGAGGTCAGGGTTTACAGATTCACCTTTGGTTTTTACCGAAATTACAGTGAATTTGTCACTAATATGAGATAGTCTGTCTGATCTCTCCCAAGTGTTTTCATCTTCATCTTTCTGTCCTTCTCAGATTTGTGCCAACTTGGACTCAGCCATAGTTTCAACTAAAAACTATGTCTCCGAGCTGCAGCAGAGCGTACCCAGACCCGTCAAGACGTTTGACATTGTAGAGAAAAGGCTTCAGGTAAACTACATTTGTTCTTTGCTCTTTAAAACAATTAATGTTTCCAAATAAAAACATATGCTGTGGTAGACAGACAGTAATCCACCCTAATATAATAAACTGACTTGGGCACACCAAGATAAATGTTTTTTTATCTGCTTTGGCTCATATTTTAACAAACAAAAACTTCAAAACAATTTGAAAGATGTTATAGTCACATAACATAACATTTGTTCTTCTAGGATCCATTCGGGGATCATCTTAGGTGCATGATGCAGATGATCCATGAGTACATGAACGTTCCTCCAGACGTCACACTGAGAGAGTGTGGCACACAAGAGTATGAGGCAGATGTGGTGATACTAGAGCAGCGAGGTAAGAACCCATTTACATTTTTAATGTGATGGCAAGGAGAACACAATTGAAGCAAATTAAATGTAAAATCCAATGTGTGGAGAAAGCAATGCTTCTGTTGATGCTGGTACATAATGTGTCTATTTGGATCAGGAGTAAAAGAGGACAACAGACTGCTGGCACAATGTGCTCTCCACCTCAGACAGTACAACGATGCCTTGCTCATCAACGACACCCTGCGAATGATGGATGCTTATCGCTCCCTAGAATTGTTCTACACCAAGAAGTTTATCACAGCAATTGATGGAACAGACTTCTTCCTGGTGGGACTTTTCCAAGGTAGGAGTCCAAAAAGGATAGTTACATGTCTTATTTTAATGCACATGACTTATATGTTAAGCTCACAATTTTGTCCATTCAAGCAATCATTAATATCACTATCCTTAAACACAGAGAACCAGGTGGAGCTGCAGGAACTGGCAGGAGATTCTCGCTATGAGAACCCAAAGATGGGCAAACTTGAGAGCACTCTGCTGAAACAGTTTGGTCCAAGTGTGAATTCAAAGGGAATCCTCTTCAGTAAAACACGTAAAAGCATCCATTGCCTAAACGACTGGGTCCGCCACAATAAAGCCTTGCAGGAAGCTGGCATCAAGGCAGCCATCCTCACCGGGGCTGGCAATGGTGGCACTTACATGACGCAGGTGTGTTCACACACAATCCCTGAGCATTAAGTCATTCCAATTCAGTCACAACTTGTCACAACTTGTCTATAGATGGGTTTCTGTTTCGCATGACTCAGTCCTTACGTGCTTTCCTCGCAGAACGAGCAGGCGGACACGATCCGCAATTTCCGCCACAATACTGTCAACCTCCTGATCTCCACCAGTGTGGCCGAAGAAGGCCTTGACATCCCCGAATGCAACCTGGTGGTACGCTATGGACTGCTTACAAATGAGATTGCCCAGCAACAGGCCAGCGGACGTGCCAGAGCGAGAGACAGCCAGTACTCAGTGGTCGCCGAGAAAGGGGGAAAGGAAGTGAAGCGGGAGCTCATCAATGAATATCTGGAAGAGCTGACGAAAAAAGCCATTGCCAAGGTCCAAGAGATGAGCGTCCGAGAGTTTCGGACAAAGGTGAGGCTGCGGTGCTCCGTACATCTTCATCCTTTACTCTCACTGCTTAGTGTTTCTGCCATCACCTTTTGTTCGTCTTTGTCTCCAGATTACTGAGCTACAAAAGCAGGCAGCTATTTTCAGAAAACTTACAGAGGCACGCAAAGTAGAGAAGAGGAGTCGCAACACAGCTGACAGCGTCCAGCTCTTGTGCCGAAACTGTTTAAAGTCTGTGGCCTCAGGCAGTGACATTAAACTTCTTGAAAACGCGCACTATGTCAATGTCAATCCTGACTTTCAGTGAGTTGAACTCTTTGTGGTGTAAGAGTACATGCAAAACCATATGCAGGCTGAAGTGTTTGCAAAATGTGTTCACTGCTCTAATCATGGCTGATCTTTGCTCTCAGGAAACACTACAAAGTCGGTGGAGAAGTGATGCTGGAAAAGAGTTTTGAGGACTGGGAGCCCGGGCGTACGATCAGTTGTATCAAGTGCAACCAGGTATAGTGGGTTCTCTGCCAATTAAAGTTAACTTAAAACTCAGAAAAGAGTTCAATGCAGGTCATCAACAGCGTTGATGTGGGTGGGATGTCAGTTTTATTCTTCTTTGAATTCACAGGACTGGGGATTTGAGATGAAGTACAAGGGGGTTGCCCTGCTGCCCAATCTAGCCATTAAGAAATTGGCCCTGGAGACCCCTGATGGCAGGACGACTGTGAAGAAGTGGAAGGATGTCCCTTTCACTGTCGAGGACTTCAGCTTTGAAGAGTACTGCCAAGACAACTTCCCTGACCTCCTTGATTGAGACACCAGCAAGAGAGCTCTGTGTAGGTCCCCCCCACACCTACTTCTCCCCTACTTCACATTTACATCTTTATCTTCTATTGGTGTTGGATTACCTGTGCTCATTTAGAGAAAGCGTCATTTAAGGTGCTTATATACAAACACAGGCTTTTTCAAAAATTCACTCCTCACATGCTTGCAGTCATTTGTGCTGCCGGGCCAGTGAGGCAGCAGTGTTCTTAAACCCGTTACGCATCAATCATGCTTGAAATTAGCATGACAGTTTCATTCATGCCCAAGGTCCTAAAACTCCCTTTGCATGTTTTTGTGTGTTTCCACCGCTTCATGCCAAGTCAAGCACAGAAACAAAGCACACAATGAACTCTGCTGTAACATGAACCTTAACCATCATGAACACTCGACATGTCATCACGAAGATGAACTCTCTTTTAGCTATTTTAAGTTATGTTTTTAACTAGTAAATTACTTTTCACAGTTGATGCATGTATGTGTGTCTGGGGTATGTGGATGTTGTGTATGTACTGATAATCTCAAATATTTTATGTACTTATTCAAGTGTTTTACAGGATATAAACACTTTAATTTTATTTTGCTGGTGTATACTATTTTATAACAAATGATGGACAATGTAAAGAAACTTTAACTGCAGAGATGACATTTTAATAAACATTCCTCTTAAAATGCCAAACAGATCTCTTGTAATTATTTATGCACTTATTAACCACTACGTGTCAGTGTTGATTAGCCAATCAAGTCAATTTCTCTACTTCAGACTTGCTGTAAAAATGCAGTTGAGGCAGATGAACGTGTAACTCTTTTTTTATACAGGTGTAGGGGTAGTCAAGCCCAGAATGTGTTGTAAATCTACCATGTTTTTTATTAGAGGTGTAACAATACATGTATTCGTATTGAACCGTTCGGTACGAGGCTCACGGTTCGGTACGCATTATGAACGGAACAATACGTTTGAATAATACTATTGCATTTGGAAAATGCACAAGCTTAAATTGTGGGAAATATAATGTTCTCTCGGTGGAGCCACTGCGCTCAACATGGCAACCCACCCAAAGTAATAGACAACATGCTGTCTGACACGCCCACCACGGAAGAACAACATTGTACTCTGGTGAGCCACGTTTGTTCTGGGAGGCGCGCTACGCTAAATTAGCTAACAGCAGCTCACACGCTACAAACTCTACCCGCAGCGTTTAGGTAGCTATTTCCTACCGATTCAAACAAGGCTAAAGGTATATTCATAGCCGCGGATATGAGACCCTACTCTGGAGTGGAAAACCAGGCTGTACGTACATGCTTAATGCTATTGAGCCCCATGACACTACTCATTCACGAGCCCATTTCACCAGACCATACTGAATGAAAACAAAAACCCAAACAAAAAAAAATGTCCAAAGCACCCGCTGTTGTTCTGACAACAGACGGCCAAACGTCAAGGACTACACAAAGCTACCTGACTGTAACGACACATTACCTCACTACTGAATGGGAGATGTAGAGCCATGTTCTTCAGACACGCCCCCTTGAGAGTCTCACCAGCGAGGATTTGGCATTTCTACTTTTCTTGCTGTATTGAAAACGTACCGAACTGTGGCACCACTGCATCCTACTGAACCGAACTGACAATTTTGTGATCCGTTACACCCCTATTGCTTATATAGGGATGATACAGAATGGTATGGTGTGTTGGGATGGTAAGGACATTGAGCTGTTAGCCGTTAGCATGAGGCCAAACTACCTACCAATGGAATTCTCACATGTTATCGCGATAGCTCCGTATGTTCCCCCCTCTGCTAACGCTGAGGCGGCCTGTGACAAGCAGGTCGCTGACACAACACCCCAGTGCCCTCCTCCTTCTCTCTGGTAACTTTAATCATGCCCCTCCGTCCTCCACTCTGCCCACATTCACCCAAGATGTCACATGCCACACCAGAGACAATAAAACACTGGATCTCTTCTATGCCAACACCAAGGAGGCATACACTTCATCACCTCTCCCTCCCCTGGGAAGGCTCTGAAAGACTGTTTTGACTCTACTGTGTGGGAAGTATTCAGTGATGCCCATGGGGACATTGACAGTCTCACTCACTGCATAACGGACTACATGAACGTCTGTGTGGAGAACACCGTACCCAGCAGGTCTGTACGGTGTTTTTCCAATAGCAAACCTTGGATCACTCCTGAAATAAAGGGCCTCCGCAAGGAGAAGAAGAGGGTCTTTAGATCAGGAAACAAGGAGGAGCTGAAGACTGTGCAGAGGGAGCTGAGGAGGAAGATCAGGGAAGGGGAAAAAGTCTACAGGACGAAGATAGAGGACCAGCTGCAGCAGAACATCAGCAGGGTCTGGAAGGGCCTCAAGGCGATGTCTGGCTACAAGGGGCCCAACCAACAGCCTACGGGGGACCAAAAGTGGGTGAATGACCTGAACTTATTCTTTAACAGATTCAATCAGTCATCCACCCTTCCCCCCCATCCAGTCCTCCCTGCTGCTGCAACCTCCATTGTCTGCACCCCCTATGCACCCCCCACCATCCTGCGTGGTACCAGTCCCAAAGACCCCGCGACCCAAGGACTTCAACAGCTTCAGGCCGGTGGCGTTAACATCCCACCTGATGAAGACGCTAGAGAGGCTTGTCCTTGTACATCTCCGTCCCCTGGTGAGCTCATCTTTGGACCCACTTCAGTTCACCTATCAATTTGGCATCGGGGGTGGATGACGCTGTCATCTACCTGCTACACAGATGCCTTTCTCACCTGGAAAAGGCTGTAAGCACTGTGAGAGTCATGTTTTTTGATTTCTCCAGTGCCTTCAACACCATCCAGCCTTTGCTTCTGAGGGACAAGCTGGAGCAGACCGGGGTGGACCACCACCTCACTGCATGAATCTTGGACTACCTCACCAACCGCCCACAGTATGTGCGGATACGGGAGTATGAGTGTGACCTGGTGTCCTGCAGCACGGGGGCCCGGTGTGTGAAGGAGAGGTACCGCAGGTCCTTCCTTCCTGCCGCTGTCAGGCTGCACAACCAGCTGTGCTCCCAGTAGACCACACAACACTAACATCACTAAAATGTACTTAACCCAAGTCCTGCAAAACAATGACTTGCAACTGAAATCAAAAAGTTTATGAGGGCAGAACAGATCCAGTTACATGAGTTACAGTTAAAGCAGGCATGGGGATTTCCTGCTTCACCACAAGCAACAACAGTAAGTTTTGTTTTCCTGATGGAATGATGAACAAGTAGGGCCCATTTAAGGGGTAAGCAAAGACTCAGGACGTTTTCAACACTCTACAAACACACCTTGGCTGTAAGCCAACAATTGAATAAATACATAGATAGGATATACACTAAATATAGAAGTGGGCCTAAAAGTGGCTTTATTTAAAAAAAAGAAAGAAAAAAGGGTTGTGATATGAACTATTGTCTTTGTAGTTCAGGCTTCCCCTGTCACTGCGTAAAGAAGTATATCTGTTGTTCCTCCAGAGCCTCCCTCAGTAGCAAAACCCCGTCAGAGTTCAAACAGCTTTTGCTTTCGTTTTCCGTTTCTCCATCACACAGCTGATCAGCAGAGTTTAAAACCCCACGACTGACACTGTGTGACGGTAGTGGACCAGAAAAAGCTGGAAACGCCACACATCTGAGCGGTGAGTAAATAAAGGCTGACTTTTTAACAGTTTAAAGATGCTTGACGCGGCTTCTCAGATTGCTTGTTTATTTTCTCTCAGCAACTGTACTCTGATCCAGCCCGACTTTATTGTGTTATTGATCACAGTCTTTGATGTACTGGTATGATATTGTGTCCTCTTTTTAATAGTATAATTCTGATGTGTTGTCAAACGGGAAGAAGGTGCATGATGGCAGATTTAGGACTGCGGTCATACCAGGAGGAAGTGGTTGAAAGGGCTCTTCAGGGTGAAAACATCATCATCTGGCTGCCGACAGGAGGTGGAAAGACCCGTGCTGCCGTCTATGTGGCCAAAAGACACCTGGAGACAACACCACAGGCTAAGGTGGTGGTCCTGGTAAACAAGGTACACAGAAGGCACACAGCAGACTGGACAGAATCATCATAAATATACTTCCAGTGTGGCCAAAATACAATGAGTTTAATTGTAATGTATTCTATATTGTAGGTTCAGCTTGTAGACCAACATTACACCAAAGAGTTCAAGCCTTACCTGGGCCGTGACTACACCCTGATGGCAGTCAGTGGGGAGAGTGAGGAGAAGGACTTCTTCGGGCCAGTGGTGAAGAAGTCAGATGTGGTCATCTGCACAGCACAGATCTTGTACAATGCTCTGATTAACATGGAGGAGGCCAAACACGTTGAGCTCTCAGGTCAGTAGAAGTGAGCTTTAGTGTCCATGATTATAATGTCGGGATGACTGGCTGAATTGATGAAGGTTTTCTAATTGAGTCATACATAGAAATTGTACCCATGGTGTATTCATGCCTCCCTACAGATATTACTTTACTGATAATCGATGAATGTCACGACACCCACAAGGACTCAGTCTACAACAAGGTGATGGCATTCTACGTGGAGAGAAAGTTGAAAAGAGAACAACCATTGCCACAGATCTTGGGTCTCACTGCCTCACCGGGATCAGGGGGCGCAAAGATCCTGGAAAAGGCGGTTGATCATGTACTGGAGGTCAGGGTTTACAGATTCACCTTTGGTTTTTACCGAAATTACAGTGAATTTGTCACTAATATGAGATAGTCTGTCTGATCTCTCCCAAGTGTTTTCATCTTCATCTTTCTGTCCTTCTCAGATTTGTGCCAACTTGGACTCAGCCATAGTTTCAACTAAAATATATGTCTCAGAGCTGAAGCAGAACGTACCCAGACCCGTCAAGACGTTTGACATTGTGGAGAAAAGGCTTGAGGTAAACTACATTTGTTCTTTACTCTTTAAAACAATTAATGTTTCCAAATAAAAACATATGCTGTGGTAGACAGTAATCCACCCTAATATAATAAACTGACTTGGGCACACCAAGATAAATTATTTTTATTTGGATTGGCTCAAAACAATTTGAAAGATGTTATAGTCACATAACATAACATTTGTTCTTCTAGGATCCATTCGGGGATCATCTTAAGTGCATGATGGAGATGATCCATGAGTACATGAACGTTCCTCCAGACGTCACACTGAGAGAGTGTGGCACACAAGAGTATGAGGCAGATGTGGTGATACTAGAGCAGCGAGGTAAGAACCCATTTACATTTTTAATGTGATGGCAAGGAGAACACAATTGAAGCAAATTAAATGTAAAATCAAATGTGTGGAGCAAGCAATGCTTCTGTTGATATTGGTAGATCATTTGTGTGTATTTGAATCAGGAGTAAGAGAGGGCAACAGACTGCTGGCACAATGTGCTCTCCACCTCAGAGAGTACAACGATGCCTTGCTCATCAACGACACCCTGCGAATGATGGATGCTTATCGCTCCCTAGAAGAGTTCTACAAGTTTATCACAGCAACTGATGGAACAGACTTCTTCCTGGTGGGACTTTTCCAAGGTAGGAATCCAAAAAGGATAGTTACATGTCTATTTGTATGCACATGACTTATATATATGTTAAGCTTCTTTCCATTCAAGCAATTATTAATATCACTATCCTTAAACACAGAGAACCAGGTGGAGCTGCAGAAACAGGCAAGAGATTCTCGCTATGAGAACCCGAAGATGGGCAAACTTGAGAGCACTCTGCTGCAACGGTTTGGTCCAAGTGTGAATTCAAAGGGAATCCTCTTCAGTAAAACACGTAAAAGCATCCATTGCCTAAACGACTGGGTCCTCCACAATAAAGCCTTGCAGGAAGCTGGCATCAAGCCAGCCATCCTCACCGGGGCTGGCAATGGTGGCACTTACATGACGCAGGTGTGTTCACACACAATCCCTGAGCATTAAGTCATTCCAATTCAGTCACAACTTGTCTATAGATGGGTTTCTGTTTCGCATGACTCAGTCCTTACATGCTTACCTCACAGAACAAGCAGGCGGACACGATCCGCAATTTCCGCGACAATACTGTCAACCTCCTGATCTCCACCAGTGTGGCCGAAGAAGGCCTTGACATCCCCGAATGCAACCTGGTGGTACGCTATGGACTGCTTACAAATGAGATTGCCCAGCAACAGGCCAGCGGACGTGCCAGAGCGAGAGACAGCCAGTACTCAGTGGTCGCCGAGAAAGGGGGAAAGGAAGTGAAGCGGGAGCTCATCAATGAATCTCTGGAAGAGCTGACGAAAAAAGCCATTGCCAAGGTCCAAGAGATGAGCGTCCGAGAGTTTCGCACAAAGGTGAGGCTGCGGTGCTCCGTACATCTTCATCCTTTACTCTCACTGCTTAGTGTTTCTGCCATCACCTTTTGTTCATCTTTGTCCAGATTACTGAGCTACAAAAGCATGCAGCTATTTTCAGAAAACTTACAGAGGCACGCGAAGTAGAGGAGAGGAGTCGCAACATAGCTGACAGCGTCCAGCTCTTGTGCCGAAAATGTTTAAAGTCTGTGGCCTCAGGCAGTGACATTAAACTTCTTGAAAACGCGCACTATGTCAATGTCAATCCTGACTTTCAGTGAGTTGAACTCTTTGTGGTGTAAGAGTACATGCAAAACCATATGCAGGCTGAAGTGTTTGCAAAATGTCTTAACTGCTCTAATCATGGCTGATCTTTGCTCTCAGGAAACACTACAAAGTCGGTGGAGAAGTGAGGCCTGGAAAGAGTTTTGTTGACTGGGAGCCCGGGCGTACGATCAGTTGTATCGAGTGCAACCAGGTATAGTGGGTTCTCTGCCAATTAAAGTTAACTTAAAACTCAGAAAAGAGTTCAATGCAGGTCATCAACAGCGTTGATGTGGGTGGGATGTCAGTTTTATTCTTCTTTGAATTCACAGCACTGGGGATTTGAGATAAAGTACAAGAAGGTTGCCCTGCTGCCCAATCTAGCCATTAAGTATTTGGCCCTGGAGACCCCTGAAGGCAGGACGACTGTGAAGAAGTGGAAGGATGTCCCTTTCACTGTCGAGGACTTCAGCTTTGAAGAGTACTGCCGAGACAACCTCCCTGACCTCCTTGATTGAGACACTCTTGAGAGCTCTGTGTAGGTCCCCCCCCCCCTACTTCTCCCCAACGTCACATGTGCATCTTTATCTTCTATTGGTGCTGGATTGCCCGTTCTCATTTAGAGAGAGCGTCATTGTATTGTTAAGGTGCTTATATACAAACACAGGCTTTTTCAAAAATTCACTCCTCAACGTGCTTACATTAATTTGTGCTGCCGGGCCAGCGAGGCAGCAGTGTTCTTAAACTTGTTACGCATCGATCATGCTTGAAATTAGCATGACAGCTTTGTTCATGCCCAAGGTCCTTTTTTGTGTGTGTTTCCTCCGCTTCATGCCAAGTCAAGCACAGAAACAAAGCACACAATGAACTCTGCTGTAACATGAACCTTAACCATCATGAACACTCGACATGTCATCACGAAGATGAACTCTCTTTAAGTTATGTTTTTAACTAGTAAATTACTTTTCACAGTTGATGCATGTATGTGTGTCTGGGGTATGTGGATGTTGTGTATGTACTGATAATCTCAAATATTTTATGTACTTATTCAAGTGTTTTACAGGATATAAACACTTTAATTTTATTTTGTTGCTGTATACTATTTTCTAACAACAAATGATGAACAATGTAAAGAAACTTTAACAGCAGAGATGACATTTTAATAAACATTCCTCTTAAAATGCCAAACAGATCTCTTGTAATTATTATTGCACTTATTAACCACTAGGTGTCAGTGTTGATTAGCCAATCAAGTCAATTTCTCTACTTCAGACTTGCTGTAAAAATGCAGTCGAGGCAGACAAACGTGTAGCTCTCTTCTCACACTCCCCAAACTTTGCGGTTATATCCTTCTGCTTCAGTAGAGCGGCTCATTGTTTGCTAGTAGAAGATGGTTGATTACAGCCTCCGGATATGTGTATCTGACATCTCGAAAAGAAAAACAAATGTACTCCGTTGACAGGAAAAGGAAAAGGGAGTATTTCCGTGCATTAGTTCTGATGCAAACAGTGGCTGTAATAATGTAACTGTATCTTTGTGCGTGTTTAGATAGTATGATGTAAAAAGATGCCTTAAACCACAACGTCTGCGAGAGCTTCTCTTTGTAGAGTGAGTGAAATATTTTGACTGCAGCAGCTCAATATGCTCCTTCTGCATCAATGGATCAATACAGGGTTATGTATTCCAGTTTGGATCATTTAACACCATCTACACAGTCCACATAGAGGAACAGTTAACAGACTTGCAAATGATCATTGAACACCGGCCTCAAAGATATATTTTACTGCATATTAACTTGAATCCTCAGCTTGATTTAAGCAATCCCCAAAAGACAGATTTAGCCAGCTAATCGCGTAAAACAGTCTCTGCTGAAGATATTTACGGCTTCATTTTGCTGCTGTGTTAACATACATGAATCAAGCTTGATATACAGCAGCACAGCTTCGGCTATAATGAGCAGTTTCCAAAACAAACCCAGATTATGAAATAAAATCAACCGTGGGGAAGTCATTCATTTAAGGCCTGGCAGCTGTATTTGGTAGATCCACTTTTGACCCACGCACCACATCTTTGTGTATTTCTGGGCAAGACATGATGGGGTCAACCTCACTGTGTCACATGTGCCGTAATCCTTTCAAAATCTGGCAGAGAGCTGGAGTCAGTAGTGCAGCCATGGATGTAATCACGCTAAAACAGGCTCTGTTCCGGTGTCATGCCTGATTCTGATTCAGGCAGGCGGAGTGGAGCCGTACAGTGTATGATTTACTCTGATCAGGCTCAGGCTCCATAATCAACGCTGATTACTTCCTTTTACTTCCCAGCTCAACACCCCATGCATCTTAATTGCAATTAGCTCTCTTCTGAAATTAAAGAAGCTTGGAGGAGTTGAGCAAAGGATGATAACATGGTGTGTGTGTGTGTGTGTGTGTGTGTGTGTGTGAATTTAGGTGATGCACCGATGCACTGATACTATAAAAACTCACATTTATAGTATGGCCTCTTGTCATATATAGGTATCCAGGCCACACACGACTAATCTGTCTACTGTATATGTCCCATTTAATGAGCACTAGTCTGTTTCTAAATTCCTTGGTTGGCTGAGGGAAAGCACGTCTTACAGCTCAGAGACTGACATCATAGGATCTTATTAATCTATGCACACAATAAATAAAATTTCCAATATACGAGGCAACAACTTTCTAAATCGTGACATGACTTTGTCCAATTCATATATCATTAAAAACGTGAAAGCAAGATGGAGCATGTTTATAGGGACCCTGGTTCTTTTGGGGCATGTTTAAACCAAATTAAAGCTATACGGGAATCTCAGGACTAATTGTGTTGGTGCTAACACGGTTAATTAGAGCTGTAAGCATAAAGTGTGTATCAACAGAAAATTTACTATTTTGATAATTGTCATTTTCCAAGCAAAAAAATGCCAAAACCTGTCTTTTTTTTTATCATATGCGAGGACTTGCTGCTCTTTTTTTGTCATATAGAAGTTAAATGAATGTATTTGGGTTTTAGACTGTCAGTTGAACAAAACAAGCAATCTGAATGATCACCTTGGGAAACTAAAATGGGCATTTTTTCTAACTATTTTCTGAAATTGTATTAACAAAGTCGTTATTGATTAATTGAGAAAGTAATTAGCAGGTTGACATCAAAATATTTCTTTTCAGTTAAGTTCGCTTTATTTTATTTTTTTCAAACTGAGCTAACACAGTGCATGATACGGGCCGGCGGGACTGCAGCTCCGTAGTTGTCGTCTGGTGGTGAGTGTGTTTTCAAATTAACTGCGAATTGGCAGCATTCCTTCGCTCACGTCACGCGGTTTACTTTTACAGCTGTAACGTTGGTTCTGGGAGATCTGTAACGATAAACTGCTTTTCGTGACTCCTCAAACAAAGTGTACTCTGACCGTGTTGTCCCATTCGTAGCGTTGTGTTGAATCAGGGTGACGCACGTGCAGCTGGCGTGCCACTGTGTGTCGATGACAAGTCTGTCATCAGCATAAACTAAAGTTTTTTTGTTGTGTTGCTGTAGTCTGTCGTGGGCCTGTTTTGATTGTACATCGTCAATACACTGTTGTCATCTGGCTGAAACAGAAAGTGCACGGCTCAATGGCTCACAGGTTAATGGAAACCTCGACCATATTTGTTTGTTGGCCTATTTTGACCAATACATGATTACTTGTGACCTTAGTGCAGGCAAGAGTTGTGAGCAGTTCAACCAAAGAGGTTCCCCCCCCCCCCCCCCTTTACTCTGTTTCATTTGAAAGATTTTAAGATGCCTGAAGTTCACAATTAAAAAAGCAAAAAGTCAGCAGAAAAGTCAGCAACTTGACAAAAGTCTACAGCCATACTAACAGCTCTGCAGGCTGTAGGTAGAAGTTACTTAGACACAGTGGTAACATGTTGACAACACAAACACACTGCTGTTTAGATCGATGTCTACCATCTTCAGCATTATATTAGCATGCTAAGCGGTCACCCATATGTTCCCAGGGTCCTATGTTCCTGATTTAAACTAGTAATCAGTATTGGTAACTCGTAGGTACTTAAGATTGGTAAAAGCTATCCTCACAGTTTGAATTGCAAAAGATCAAAGGGACATTGATGTTTCCAATGCAATTAGAATGGTAACAAATCTGTTCAGCCACTGTGAAGATATCAATGTCTAAAGTCAAGAAAACTATTTCCTGCCAATTTGGGGCCAAAGGTTTCAAGGAGTACTTTATCAATTTCAACATATTGACCAAAAGTAACATACATTGAACATTTGACCGAGGGGAAATGTTTGATGGAAGTGTTGTTACTTTTGCAGCTATTTGGTCATATTTTTGGGGGGCATAAGTAGTTTTAATTGTATATTATGAGATAGTTTTTTAGAAGTCTAGACGGGTCATCATTTCCTCTCTGATCTTTGATGTTGCTGTGAAAACATCTCCTTCAAACTGTATTTATTCAAGTTTCTTGTGCCAAAAATATTTTTACAAAATTACATTTGAACACATCATGATGACTTTGTAATTGACCTTTACCCATTATTATTTTGTACTATTTGGAGCTTGAAGGCACCATCATGTAACTCAATGCAACCTCAGTTGACGTTAGCTGTTGGCTCCATTATGAACAGGAATGTGCTGTACTCTGAGCAGGATGCATGCGAATGACTTACAATATAATAGGCCTTCGTGTCTCATTAAGTTAGTTGTACCAAATGCGACAATGCTGCAGGACTGTGCTGTCAACTGGCTGCTAACGTTAACTAGCTCTCCTTTTGCCGAGTTCATCGGATTTGTTGTTCACAAATTTAGCATTATCGGAGATTGGCGAATAGAAATATTAATGTTGATCTACCGACTGACTGAATAGCGACCCCGAATTAAGATCACATTTATTTTTCACTTGGCTGTATCGGACAACTGCTTGAGGCTTTCCACTTGACCAAACAGAGATTACTTGGCCTGGGCAAGCGGGCAAGCTTTAATTTCGAGCCCTGGCACATACCTTGTTGAAAGCCAGAACTTGCAGGAAAAGTTTTTAGATGCCAGAAGTGGTGTAACTCGTTCCTCACTACAAGTCCTGTGGATGATCTTGATTAACCGGGCCATGCCTTTAGGAAAGAGACATTGCTGTTTTTTGTTGTTTTTGGCGCAACACAAGCCAAGTGCCATATAGTCCCATTATATTTGAGAGAAGGCAGAAGTCTCTCCGGCCGGTATCTTCAAAACTAGGCAACTACGCACTACAACCATCTAGATTGATGAGTAGCACTATACAGGTAAGAGGAAAAAGGTATTTTTGATTCTGGGCTGAACTGTCCCTTTAAAAAAAAAAAAGTATCTCGGGATACTGTGGGAGGTCCGTCAACCTCCAGTTCTATATTTTACTTTTTTAAATAAGGAAGTACTGTAATCAGTCTGTGCATACAATTAATGTAAGGCAACATTTCTATGAGTGGACCACAAAGTCCATCACTAGCTCAATTTCCTGGCTGCCGACAGAAATCACACCTGTCCGGCCAGTGTCACACATGAAGTAAGTAAGACAAACGCACTGTCAACAGTTGCACAGTTGCTGCCTGATTGTGTAGTCGACACACACACACACACACACACACACACACACACACACACACTCTCACACACCCTCTCCAGGACACAGACAGAGACAATGACAGACACAAATATCTCGTACAGTAGAGTGAGCCGGTCACCAGGACGGGCATTTCCTCTGGGACCGATGTGTATGCTAGCCAGCTGCTTGTGCTGTCAGAGAGTTGCTGTGTTGCTTGTCGGCCCCCTTGTCGAGGCGATAGGACTTCACAGACTCTATTCTCCTGGCAACAGCGGTGGTTCAGGCTGCTTTCAGTGACAAGATGGACGTTGACGTTTACCTTTTTCCCCACTGTATGTTGTTATGTATATCCCCTGTGCATATTTGTAGTTCAAAGTGGTTATCAAGGTGCCGCCCAGTCTGTGCGGATGAATATTACTGCATGTTTGTGGTCATGTGGTTTGTAGGAAGTGTGGGTATACCTCTGACATCTCTGTTGTGTAATGACCTCTGTTGGTGCAGTCGTGTCTTGCCTGCCACCAAAAAAGGGTGAATTCAAGATGGTATTTTAATTGTACGCAAAACATTCCTTTCTATGTTTTAATTTCATGGTACGTTCCCTTTTTACCGCCCGGATGCTTGAAAACATGTTTGTATTAATTTTCCGGGCTACATGAATGCAGTTATAATACGCAAAGGGTGCATCTTTGTCGGCGCGCGTCTTCTTTGATTGAGGATGTCGCTCCTCTGAAGTGGACTGGATCTCTGGTGTCGGTGCCAGAGTCGAGAGTTAGCCTATTTCATGCTTTATGATAGAGCAGATAAAAGAGGCTCTTGTCTTTGCTGTCTGCCACTTTGTGGCTGGGGCTTTAGTCTGCTCCTCGCTGTCTCGTCCCTTTCTTCTGTCCTTCTTTTGACAGAGCTGCCTGCTATAGATTATTAGATACTCAAGCAACTCCCAATAAATTCTTCATCTGGATCTTTGACTCCCCCGCGGATTGTTCGGTTGTTTTCCTATGGCAAAATAATTCCCTCTAAAAACCCCAAACAAGTGCAGCTTTCTATGTTTTAGTCGATAGAACATTATGATACATTAGCAGTATGAATATTAGTGCTCACATCGAAATTTCTGGGAGAAGTAGACGCTGTTGACAGAGTTATGATCTTAAGTAATCATAGTGCTTCAGATATTTATTGCAAGTGTGTGTCCATGTGCATAGTTCTGTGTGTGTGTATGGTTGGTTTGGTCTGCAGTAAAATAAATGTGCCTTTCTGTCCTCCCTCCTCTGTCTCTGCCATTGACTGCGGTTTGTGTCACTCTAATCCCTGTTATTAATCCATGTTGAGTCATTCAGGCTGGAGGGGATTATTGTGGACTCGTATGACAGCCCACAGTTTTTCATTTACTCTTCTCTATGCTGATGATGGAGGATGATTGTGTGTGTGACGGTTAACTGAATGAATTCAATTAAATTCAAATCAGTAACAACTTTCAGTTTGAGCAGAAACAATTAATTGATCTACAGATAATCAATCAACAACTATTCGATAATCAATTGTTTCTTTTAGAAGCCACTAACATGCCCAAAATTCACTTTTTGTCATTTTCAAATATTTGCTTGTTTAACTTTAATTAAAACATTTGACAAAACAATTCAACTTTTTTTAAATTTTATTATTATTTTATATTTTTATTTTTTATTAAAAATGTCCTGGAAATTGACAAATAACTTTCACTGTTTTATGACATTTTATAGACCGAATAAAAAACAAATCGGCAGTTTGAGCGGTAATGAAAGGAATTGTTAGGTGCAGCCCTACTTTAGTATTCGATTACACCATAAAGTAATTCATCAATTTAAAAAGCCAGCATTCTAGCTTCTCAAATATGTATATTTTCTGCTTTTCTATTTTATATATCCTTGTAAACTGGTTATCTTTTGAGTTTTGTACTGACATTACTTTGGGTTACTTTGGGTTTCAGAAACTTGCGATCACTATTTTTTGCTTAAATGCTTGTCAGATTGTTCAACTGTATTCCAACATGGTCGCTTGTTGTGACTGTGGAAGACTAAAACTGTAAATGTGTATTTAGTTGCTAGCTGCTTCCTTATTCTCATGGTAAGGCCAGGGCTTCTTTTCATTGGCTGAAACAACTGCACTCACAAGAGGAACCCAAACACATTTGGCTAAAACAGGCCCTGAGGTTGGTGCTAAGGGTGTCGATTATGCCGTGAAAACCTCACCAGTATGAAGCAGTCAAGGCTTAGACATGCCGGTTTGTTATTTTCCCAAAAAATATAATAATGAGTAGAAGTAAAAAAAAAACTAGGGATACAAAAAGTAAAAAAATGTTGATTATAGAAGGAGCATAAGGAGAACTATGAATACCTTAGAGGGAAGAAAGTGGGAGGTTGAATTAGAGAGGAGGAACAGCAGCATATGTCCTAAAGGGGAATATGTCCGTACAAAAGTGAAGTCACTCATCATCTCTAACCTTGCCAGGACACAAGACAGACTCTCAGAAATCTGATGTAAACAGAAAGAGACGACAACAACAACAACAACAACAGTCTCACAGGGCCAGTTGATAAACAGTGTGACAAACCCCGAGCAGCTCAGTCAAACCTAGAAAAAGCCTTGTTTCCGTGTTCCAGTTGGAGCCAGAGATAAGTGGAGGGCTCATATAGCATGAAAAGATTTCTACAGATTTATGAGTCTCTGGCACAGCGAGGTATTGATTCCTTTCCCCCATCTGAGCCAGTCAAAGTAGAGTGGAGGCTACCTCAGAATGGTTTACTTACATTTTGTATTTTGGGTTTGTAGGCTGTGTTCCTTTCCAGATTAATTTACTGTAACTGGAGAATAAGTCTAATCATAGCGTAGCAACCGTAGCGTGGTGTGGCAGACCTATCGAGCTATCCAAGATCAGCTGCAACCTAGTATGTCTTTGTCCAGCTAACCAGTGCGGCCGACTTGACAACTGTTTTGCTAGATTTAGGGACTTTTCCGACCCTCTTAACGACTTCCTTTCTAAAAAGCATCAAGCAACAAATTTAGCGACTCAGTGAAAAATGTAAAAACATATTCAAATATACCATACTATACTGTAATTCATTCCCATGCCTTGCTGCTCAGAGTTATGGCAGTCCAAAGCTCTTCTGCCCACAGCGTGGCCTCTCTCCTTCTCCTCTTGTGCCGCGTGCAGGCAGGCGACTGTCGACTGCGGACTGAAATTTTTAACCAAGTGCTTCAAAATGTTCTATTGTCATCGTGGTCATCATCACCAACAGCAAAAACAACAACAGCAGCAAAATAACAAATGGAGCCATCGATCACACTGTGAGAGCTGCAGGTCATGGGCTGCAGCTTTGCCTAATAGAGGCACTACATTAACTGCTTGCGAGTTTTGACAGATCCAATTAGAACGAGCTCATATACCTCTGCCACTGCCCTGCCCTCCAAGCAACCCTCACGAAGGCAACTATATGGTAGCATCATGGCATCCCCAGTCTGACTAGTCTCTGTGGGCTTCCTGTGGTGCATGATGCAACGTTCAATCTTTGTTTCTGTTGTTTTTCTTGACTTTTGGTAATCATACACTGAATATACAGTATATTATGCAAAAAGCATGTTTCCACGCTGAATACTTTTAATGCTGCCCCCACACCCCCTTTTCCACATTCCTCAAGATGTCTATTCTTGTCTCTGGTAAAGCTGCTTTTCTCTCGTCTATCCACAAATGTCCAAATAATAGGTTTTGTGTCTGAGGAGAAAAGGGAGTCATGCTTCACAAGATGGAGCAAAGCAAAACATCTGACTCCTGCCAAGGAGAGGAAACAAAGTAGGCTCATTTTTGCAAAATCTATTAATTTGTCCTCATCTGAGGCCTGCTTTCTTTGTGTACCCCTCGCTCTCCCTCCAGCCGCAGTCCTCCCTCTCAATTATTCCTGAGAAAACAATGTACTTGTCAATCTTTTTTCCCTTTTCAATAGCTAATGGTCTATTCTATCCCCCCTCTGCCCAACAGTCAAGCTAATTATTGCGATCAAGCTGTTGAAAGTCATTTTCAGTCGCAGCGGGAGGGCAGTGCCAGACTGACAGCGTTGACTCACTGTATCCATTGTTAAGGTAGGAACAACACTGAGTAAACTTAAGGTGAATTAGCCCGAATGGATCCAGAAGTAATTTTATATCTGGACCATTCAATTATGTTTTTTTGTGTGCATCATTTCCTTGTTATGTCTTCTCTGTCACACAATGTGTGTGTGTGTGAACACATACGTGCACTTTTGCAGTCACATTCTGTGGCATGAATCAAAACGACTTGTCAGTGTGAGTACAAGAGGAAAACACAAAATAAATCACGATAGTGTTTCTTTGACACTCAAAATGCCAATGTTTAGGGGGGTGGGCCTGCAAACACGAGATACATCTCACACACAGAGGGATGAGGAGAGGGTGAGCCCCCACCCCGACAAGGCTTGGAATATTCACAGCTACCGAAATACCGGAGCCCAGAAATTGGTGCTCGGGACAGCTCTAACATTACGTATTACGGTCCACAGAATTGTTGTATGTGGATTTAACCCTTCACTTAGCCCCGCCCCCTGCTGCTGCATCGTCCCGTCAAGCTGTCAGAGCCACCATGGAGCCCAGACTGTCACTAACTGCACTCACTGAATAAATATGATCCATTTTCTGGAAAGTTTAAACGGTATTTCAAAGAGAAGCAGAAAGAAGGAACTACAATATGCTGTTTGAAGGATATATCCAAGATGTCAAAGTGATTCAGCATCAAAAACATGTGGTCAAGCACTCTGTGACTGGAATCCCATAATGCAAGATGTAAAGTGGGTATTTGAATTCCTCAAAATTAAACCTAGTAGAAAATATAACCTCTGTCGCAAGCGCAGTGAAAGATGATGCGTTGTGGAAGTACTGTTGGAACGAAAATTGTGTATGAATGATTTTTCTTTCTTTTTTTTTTTGCTGATGTGAGCCATCAAACCCCCTCACGCAGGCCTTTGATTTGCTCTCCATTGTCTTGTGGAGCTGCAGGAAATTGAAAGGGAAGATCAGGGGAGTGTTAGCGAAGGGGTGGAGGACGGTGGTGACGCGCAGCACGACAGGGTTTTCTGGGACCTGACAGACGGAAATGAACAGGCCCCGCATGACCTGCAGGGATCCTGCTCTCGAAATGTGAGGATGTACAGGGCAGATAATCAAGAATGGTTGTTTTAGAAAACACAAGATCAAAGAAGTTTTTTTATTCACTAAAAGAAGGTTTAATATTTCTGTAGCATCGTTCCACACCCACGCTGCCGCCTCTCAGCGCTCCGTCTGAAGCTCTTCCATTCTAATGCAGAGAAAACACCAAACCTTTGGAGAATTACTCAAAACACACTCGCTCAGCCGTAACAGAGCAGTTGTCCCTCGAGTGGTAAGAGTGACGTTTTAATGGATGCAGAATTTGATTTAAAGTTCTCTGTGACGTGAAGAAGGGTGAGACGCTTCCTTTCTCTGTCATTCTCCTCAACACTGTAAGTGCTTTTTCCGTGTCTGTCAATGAACACGCACTTTCCCATATTTCTTCTTGCGCTGATGAAATGTAATGACGGTACGAACTTGCTCTTTCAGGTTGGGGAGTACAAAGAGGTTTTAGGCAAGGTTAATGAGTCCATTTCTGCTCTTTTGTGAGTCCTCGAAAGGGGAATTAGCATTTTGTTTCAACATGGCTGTTTCCTATTTTTGTGAATATATTTGAATATTTCTACCATATTCCATGAGTTTGTCCATTAGAGGCTGTAAATATAAGTCACACATTGTTCCTCTTGTTGTTATAGGTAGTGTATTCATCCGCCTGTTTTCTACTGAAGGAGATGTAATTTCTGTCCTAATAAATATCACTGCTTCTCCTGAAAACAAGCTTTTAATCACAACATATATGAATATTTCTAGCGAGATGGCTAATCACTACGGTAAAGGGAGCAATTTCATTTGAATTCATGTCGCTCAGCTTCTCCCTCGTGAGTCTCGAGTGTTTAAATGGTGAAGAGCGAGATGAATACACAGGACAACGGAAGCAGTCCGATATATGAAAATATGGGAGCATGGTTCATCTCCCCGCTATTGTGCTCGGGTAGAGAAAGAGGTGGGAAGCGTGATGTGCAACATAACAGGTCTGACCCGGGAAAGTGGGTTTGCTCTGGCGGGAATTGGCTATTTACGTAGCTGAAAATGGAGTGGGCCTTTCTGACATTTTCATAGCCCTGCAGGCAAGAGTAACCTTCAGCAGAAAACAGAACGATTAAAGAAACGGGAGGGGGTGAGGCAGAGCAAGAGGTGGGGCAGAAAGCAGGTGAAGTGATTGCATGGCAGAGCTGAAAATGATTGGAAACTGAGTTTCGGAGAAGAGACGGGAAGGAAATGAAGATGGACAAAAATAAAGAAAAATGATTTGGAGGTCATGCAGAGCTGTGGGGGGAGAATCACTGCCATACACACATTTGACAGGTAGAAAATAAAGGACATAATGGAGGGAAATGCTGGACAAGGTTAACAAAATACTTGCATCTAATCTACACATATACAATTCAATAAACAACATAGTTCCGCATTTTCCTAACAGCTTGACACATTATTGCTCCTCTTAAGCACTGCTATCAAACAAAATGTGCAAATCACTCAGCCTTGAAACGTCTGTGCTGATGTGACATGACAGAGAAATTATGCATGTATAAATCATGATAGCCACGCACAACAGTGCAAGTTAATATTTCAGTCTTCAGTCTCAATAGATTTGACATGATAATGTGCATCAAAGTGTCCCCTTCCCTATTATTGTCCTGTGTGGGTGAACGACTGAATACAACCGGGTGTCTCCATCAATTACTCGTGTCGCACTGCGTTACCTCGACTTTCAATCACAGGTGTTTCTATACCTGTGATTGTGGCACAAACTCAAAATGAAGAAAGAAAGACAAGAAAGAGCCAGACTCTGTATTAGATGAGTCACTGATTAAAAGTATTCCAAGTTCTCAGAACCAGATGCATTTGCCGTACCTGCAGTCTACAATGTAAGCAGCTCTGTGAGGCTGTACTTAGCCAGAGCGGTGCTTTGAGCTAAATGCTAACATGCTCACAATGACAACGATAACATGTTGACGTTAAGCATGTATAATGTTAACCATGTTCACCATCTTAGTTTAGTGTGTTAGCATGCTAACATTTGCTAATTGTTACAGAGTACACAAAGTACAGCTGAGGCTGATGGGCATATCATCAGTTTAACAAGTAAATGACCCTTCGCAAAGTCCCCGCCCCTCAAATGCAGACTGGCCAATCACAGCGTAGCATCGGCCAGTTCTGACGAGATTCCGACAACTATCCGGCCCTGCGCCACAGACTCTATTGCAATCGTTTCAGATTTTCTTCATTTTCAGCCTGGTTTTGTGGATTTGGAGCTAGTCATGGTTGAACTAAGCGTAATAGTGATACTCCTTAACCAGAGAGTTTGGAAGGAGATGTATACGCTTCTACAACGTTACGTTTCTATGTAAAAACCTGTTGAGTATGTTAGCACATCATGATAGCGAAAGCTTCTATGCTAAGCTAGCTACTTAAGGTATACTGAATGTAAACACCTGCTGCTTTTGACTTCTAATGATTGTAATAGTGAATAAAGACCTACACGACTTTACAGAAACAGTGCTTTTCCTTAATTCGATAGCGAGGGGTCAATTGCCCATAAACCAAAGTACTAATTGGAATGAAGATGGCGGTAGCCAGAGGATTACTAAAATTCTGAATACACAGGATCTATCCTCTGGGGACGATACATGTCTGCACAAAATTGAATGACAATCCATCCAATAGTTGTTGAAATGTCTCAGTCTGGACCGAACCAGTGCACTGATCATTCTACAGACACACCGACGTTACATTCTAGAGCCATGTTGCTAGCATGGCCAAAAAAAACAGGAAAACACCCTGGACAGATTCATACTCGCACATTTAAACGTTTCCACCTCAGACCTGCATGTCTTCAGGCTGTGGGGGGGGAAAATCAGAGCAAAAACCCACCAAGGCATGGCAAGATACCAAACCGCAAAAATGGGACATCGGAACAAAAATATTATAATTGTGTAAAAAGGTTTTTGGAAAAAGCCACGGGGGGCTAATTCCTAATCTTTCTCTATCTCCCACACCTTTATTCTCCAGATATAATTGTGCAAATCACCTAGTTTCCTGATGAAAATGTTACAGCGTTGCTGGGAGAATTTATCAGGCCGATCATCAGACAGACGGGATTCAGGAGAAACTGTGAGAGAAAATAAATGATTTCCATGTGCCCGTGTAGCCAAAGGAGGACCGATTATATCAGTAGATGCAGCTACTAGACCATGATTATGAGCAGCCTCATTTCCTACAAATGACTCCTTTGCTGAGCCACGAGTGCTAGAATATATTATTTTTCTTGCATGTCTTTCTTTCACAGCATAACAATGTCACCATAATGAGAAACTTGGTAAAGGCGCAAATGTATTCAACTTATCTATGAATTTTATTTTCTTTGCTGTAAATCGGTCCCCTCTGTCTCATGCTGTGTAATTAAGTGAGTCTTCGGGTTCATGAGCTTTGACTGCTTCATTACTTTTGAATAGGCCAAGATGTGCTGATATGGGGTGAGCATGAGGTATCAATATGACCACCATTACGCAAGTCTTTATTAATTTTATTCTACCATTCCCTGCATACTTTTCAGTCAGTATCCTTCTGAGGTTAGACGGGGATGGACATTTTTTTTTACATGATGATCATTCGGTTACTTACTTTCTCGTGTTGAAGCCAAGCTTTGGTTTATTTAAAGCCCTAAATATGAAATATCAAGAATGAGCATTTACTGTCTTATTGAAATAAATATACATGTGTCATCTTGTTCAACTCAACATACAGGTATAGCCTTAGACTGGGAGCAGAAAGACAAGCATTTCATGCTATATTGTTCCACAGGGAAGGCTAAAACTTCAGCAACAACAGAGAAAGGTGGCAAAGCCCCATTCTCTACAAAGTGAAGTGTTTTTCTGGACTCTCTGCTGGGGTCAGTGCCAAGACCCAGAAGATGAGAGCTTAACTGACTTTGTACAATAAACTATTTTTAGAGGTTGCACGTAGAAATATGCTCACATACGCTTTAAATGCCAGGAGGTGAGCTTGCTTCTAAACTCACAGTGCTCAACTCAGCAGCAGACTCTCTCTGTGTAAAAGGTGTGGAAATAGGCATTTCTATACTTATTAATATGTATAGCTTTTGCTTTTTGTGATGGCGTGTCGTGAAAGTTGTGAGGCTTTGTTTCTCTGCTGGTGCTGTTTCTCCCTCAATGGGGGAACAATGCTATAGAGTCACCAGCAGTGCTGGGAGGTAAAGTGCCACGTTATAAATCACACGAGGCAGTTGGGCTACTGTGGGTGTGGATATCATATGGCTGCAGTTACTCTCCTGCAATACCTTAAGGTTGTCATTTAATACCCTCAAATTAATATCCCTGTGATTTGTCACATTCCAGGTTAGGGGTGTCACAATATACCGGTGTTGATATATAACCTCGATATTTAAATGTGAAAAAAACCTTCAAATAATTGTAATCACGATGGGACTCTCGTGTGACGTGTAGAGTTTGGAGTGTGCATATTAATCCAATCAACGACTTGTTGAGTGTTTTCGATTGCACTCGTTCCAAAACTTGGAGGTGTTTGTCACAAATTCATCTTGTGACCTTAAAACATATTGACAGATTTCCCTGTACATTCTATCTAGAAAAGGTGACGTTCTTTGTATTGAAACCACCACTACCCAATATCATTAATAATACATTTTTGAGTAATTATATATATTGGATGTCTTTCATGTAAATTTGTGTCAATGACGCAAGTTTTTCTTTGAAGATCATTTACCCACAAAATCTATTTAATGGGGAAAGTTTGGCTAAAACACCAGAATTAAATCTTAATTCATGAAAAGAATCTACTGAACATTCAACATCAAATACACCAAAAATTTAATTGGCACTTGCTATTTAATTGAATACCTTGGTCCAATATACATTATAACATTTTAAATAACAATATGTAGATTTATCAATTTGTATCATGCCGCACTTCTGTCACATCAAAGAAGCAGCTTCCCACTCCCCACACCCCTCTGCATCTCTAGCAGTGATTCTTCATCTGGTAAATGTCAGTCACATCAGTCTGTCCTACGGCAGACGTCTAGAAAATTGATTGAGCCTTAAGCTGGACAGCCCAAGTCTGACTGACGGTGTCTGTGGTGCAGATAATTAAGACATTTCTGCTCCAGGAAGTCAATAAATATCTGGGGAAAGTGTCGTCTTCTCCACTGAAACATATTTGTTTTGATGTATCTTTGCCTTTTATCCTCTTACCCAGAAGTCCGTGCTGGCCTCTCATTTGTATTAATGCCTCAATGGCCAGTCAACATAATTAGCTCTCTGGTAATAATACCACCGGACCCTTCTAATAAAAACCAACGCCAAGGGCAAGTGACCATGAAGGGGTGGCAGCATGCCCCTACTCTGCAGCAAGAGCGCAAGTAAACCATAATTTATGTTGCAATGGGTTTTGGGATTTAAGTGGCCTCCCATTTGTTTTATGCAGGGACACATTAAATGCATGAGTTACTTCACAGGGAGCTCAGTGTCTGTATAATGCAGCAGCCAGGTCTGCAACACATTGAATTTTATACAAAACTATTAAATATTACTACTGAGAAATGCCGTCATTTAGAAGATACAGGATTAAATGTGTAAAAAAAAAGGCTCTTTACAGCTGTGTGTTGCCAGTCAGTGAAAACAACGACATTTCATTAAGAAGAGGAAACATTTTAGACCCTGTCAAAAGAAAGCACACAACACGGCGTGAAATCCCCCCCCCCGAGTGGACTTTAGCTTTGTGACTATGTTTGAATATAAGGATTTCTGTAACTTGAGGTTGTTCATATTCCTTTAATACCAAAAGACAACAACTCGTCCCCTTGTTAAAGACGATGCGTGTATCTACACATTTTATATACATTTTGTGTTTTACAAAATCACAGCCTTTTCGTGCTACATGCTGTCTCTGAGAGACAGATGTTGTGGATGATGACCACAAATGAAAATCCAGAGGAAATGTTGAATCTAAATCGATTGCAGTTTTCCTGCGTTCCTCTCTCGTCCCCCCCCCCCTACATTTCCATATTCCATTTTTTTTCCTTCATTCTCACCACTTTGGATGCACTCACGCTGCAGTTAATCAACTGCCTGAAGTGCCATCGTTCCTTTAGCTGCCCTGCTTTTGTTTTGCTCGTTTCCGACTGCACTCCCTCTGGTCCTTCAAAGGCTGCATTTAAAGATGTTTTTTTCCTTCTTAAAGTTCACGTCCAATGGACGCAGCTCGCCACTTTGGTTGCTGTGGAAACCAGGTTGACGCATGGACAGGTTGTTGAGAACAGTGGGAGTGGGAGTTTAAGATGCTACAGAGGCCTGTCAAGATTTATGGATTTTACTGTACAGTTCCACAGACCTAGTGGCGATTTATCCACCAGAGGACGAGAGAGAATATACTGTACGTACGTTTGCCGGCAAATACGGAAACCACAAAAAGAAGCATAAAAAAGAGGCACAGAAGAAGCACAAGACCAAAGAAATTGAATAATAAGAAATCTGATTTTTAGCTTACAGAATTAATTTTGTTGTGATACAGAAATTAAAGAAAGGACATGATTTAAGTTATATTGTAATATGGTGAATATGAAGCTACAGCCAGCAAGCCACTAACTAAGCTTAGCACGAAGGCTAAGGAAACAACTAGCCTGGATCAGTTCTGCAGTGACAAAATCTGCCTACCATCACCTACAGCTCACTGACTAGCACATTGTATCTCGTTTGTTTAATCTGTACAAAAACAAGTAAAAAGGGTTATTTGCTGGACTATTTCTTATTCAGCGGCAGTTTGTAAAGCAACTGGCAGAAACTCCAGGAAGTGGCTGGTCCAAGCCAAGAAATAGTCGGTACATAACCTGCCAAATTTTCGTTTTTCACGCTGTTCTGGAGCAAGCAAGATATAACATTAAGGGACTTTAGAGGTGCTATTATAGCTGTTATTTGCTTTTGTTACCTGTGGACAGAGCCCTGCTGTTTCCAGTCTTATAGGCACTATTTCCTGGGTTGCTGCGGCAGTATTCGGGGGAAAAAGACAGAAATATGATGAACGATAATAATATTGCATAGTAGTTATCGTTGAAGCAGAGTGCTACCTTACTTTGGACGCTAGAAACGTTTGCTAATTTAATAAATATCAAGAGTTAGCGTCAGTTACTCCCACCTTAAGTTCATTAGGAATATTTTTGAAAGACTATTCCAGTGTTTAGGGAGTAACCTACAACATTATTTTGGAGAAATGCACTTTTTCTTTTCTTTTAAGTGCGATTTGCATATAGCTATGACTCTATATGCAGTTTCTGTGTGAGTGTATGAACACAATGATTGGTGGTGGAATTGGCTGCGATGCACAGGGCACCAGCTAAACTCTTGCCTATAGGGCACCAAATTGGTGAACTGAGCTGGCTGCTGGCTGTGCTGCATGTAGCTTCATATCGGTAATAATCTTTTCATCTAACTCTTACTAAGAAAGCAATTAAATGTATTACCCAAAACTTTTTCTTAAGGGACAATTGGCATAATTCAAAAGTTCTGTTTTGAGGATTTCTCTTTACATTTGAAATGAATGTTTTAAGAAGACCACTCGACAAAGGTCACAGTTTACCCACTTCCTTTAGTTACTAAAAGCAATCTATAATCAGCACTGTCAGCACTTAAAGTGCAAGTTGCGCCGGCACTGTGGTCGGAAACTGTATGTGTGGCAGGTGCATGCTGGTTTGATGGGGTGCAGAGTTTGGACAGTGACCAATCGGATACCTCTTAGGATTCTGAATCTGGCTCCTGCCCTTTAGCCATTAGCAGGGACTCTGTATGCAGGCGGAGAGGACTACGGGTGCTTAGGAAACTAGGTAAAACAGTTAAACGAGAGAAAAGAGCCTTGCTTCTGGCATGTTTCGTTCTTCAAAGGCTGAAAAAAATCTACATTAACGACTTGAAGGCTCTTCAGGCATCTTAGTCAGGTGCAGACGGCTGGTGTTAGTGAGAAGAGACGGTGGTGTTGTCTTTCATTCACCGTGGTCCCCATGTTCTTGACTGTGGGTTATTTTTACAACCACTGCTTGTTCGGGTGCCAGCGCATTTGCATGAAAAAGGACACATGCATCTAGTGCTCATAAATAGGAGCGCCATCCATCCATCACCTCACTGGTGACAAGTTGCTCTTTGCTCTCAGTTCGTCACGCTACTGTAAAGGGGCCCAAGACACTATAATCAGGCCAATTAGCCTTTCTGTTAACCACGTCGGAGTGAAATCAGTTTAAAGCCAATAGGAAAATAGAATTTAATGGAACAAATGATGTTTAAGAAGGCCCTTACACTGGCGAGTATTTAAATTACATCATCGGCAAATCTCAGCATCTAAACAATGTTTTTCTTAGATGACGAGAACAAAGCTGGCACTGTGAGGTGTTTATTGTTCCTGCAGTTACTACTTTGGAGTCTGGGAAACTGTTGAAGTATGCCAACATAAACACCTCACTCCACACTGTCTGTCACATAAGATTGTACCAATACTATTCACTTTCAAGGCAGATCGACATACCATTACATTACTACGTTTAATGTTTTGCTACCAATTATTATTTGACAGCCTGTGAGGTGCAGCAACATGAATGTTGAGTTAAGATACACAGTTAATTCCATTGGATTGATTTCTTATATTAGAATGAATGAACACTCACTAAATCCCCTTGGCTCAGTTAGTTGAGTCTCTTATTTGTGGTGGCAAATATAATTGAAGCCATATTACATTAAAGTGAGTGGTAAAGCCTATGACACATGCACAAACAATAAATACACATAAAAGCATGCTTAATGAGAGAAAGAGAGTGACTTGTGAAACTAAATGAACCAGTTTTGTCACGTTGTATATCCTGTTATTTGTAGATACGGTTATAATATTCGATATTGTTATTGTTAGCCTACAGTCAAAGTGTAAAGAACAATTTAGATCTGTGATGTGCTGCTGGAGTTAAGTCAAGCAACTCTCAAAAAAAGAGCGTGGCTATCCGGTCATGTATTTCAAAATAAAACTCTATTTGAGTTATGGCTATTTTGTAAGGAAGTGAACTCGAAAATATTAAGTGTTGAGCTATGTCGTAATTTTTCTTTTAACATGTGTTATGTACTCGTAAACATACGCCGACTTAAAGAGTATTTATGGCCTAACCTTGACTGAAAACGTACGAGAGAATCTCAAAACCGCTTTGAAGGCACATTCTTCTCACAAAAGTACATTTAAATAAACAGCTGTGGTTTGACAGCGGCTTCTCCACCGGTGCAAACACATGTACGCCTATATTGTTAAAAGACACTTCCGCCCTAAGTGGCGTAACGGTGTCTGTCTTGACAAAACCGCTGCACTGGACAGCTCTGCTTTTTTTCTTGCGTTGGCAGCCAGTCTGTACCAATCTGTTTCCACCGTTGCTGAGCACGGACGAGCACCAGGAAAGTCGGAAACGGAACGGGACCCGGTAAGACAAAGCGCTCTGAGCATCTGTTTATGCTGTCACATGTGAGGAGGATGTCTGCCACTGCAAAAGTTTTGATTTTGACGGGAATTGAGCTTGTTGTGATAGTTTCAGGTGGACAGTTTAGCGGAGTTCTAAAAGACGGGAGTAAATTAAACATGTGCTGTTGTAAAGTTGCATTTTGCTCGCCGCCAATGGTTTGGATAAACACCATGGGGTTTTAGACGTTATGCGTAATTGCGCATCAGCAGCACCAGACGTTTAATCCCCCTTCTCCACACTTGTCGTCCGGTAGAAAAAAAATACTTTTAAAATTGATTTATGGGTGATAAAGGAAGATATCACTGAACTGATACAACAAATTGTACAACATCATGATTAAACCAATTCAAATAAAATCATTAACTGTGCGACAGAAGTAGGGAATACATAGATCACCATAAAGCCTATAATTGGGGATGCTACGATATAAGGATTTTTCATCCGGGATCTCGTTAGTATTCCAGCCATAAAAGTGGTAGATATCCTAGAACAACTATTCAAGTTACTCATAGTTACAGTCAGCTGATTTGATTCACTCATGTACTCCATCCTCCTCCAAACCCAACACTATGCCCCCGTCTCCTCTTACTTAATTGTTTTCCACTGGAAATTGTCAAATGTCCCCCTCTTGGTACTATTATTTTGTGTAATTATAGATAGCAATTTGCTCTGAAGGGGAAATCCCTTTTAATATTGTTTTTTCTTCTACAAACTTTAAAATATTGAACTTGATTTTTAGTGACCTTATCAGACATTGTAGTGTTTCTCTCACCTTTGATAACAGGAATTAGTATTTAGGTAATATTATCCATTAGCTTTGTAAAATGTTTACTGAACACTGTGTGCTATTACGTCCTCCTGTGCTGCTGATGGGCATAAAGCTACATCTTATAACCGACTGGAAGTTCAGGGTTGCCTTTTAAAGTGGCCACCAATTAGACTTTGCATGCAAGATCCTGGGACATGTACCTCTTGGATGTGCTTTCATGAAAAGCATTAATTCTACACACACACACACACACACACACACACACACACACACACACACACTGAATATCGACTGGGACCGATAATGACAGATTTAACCGCTTTCTGCTCCGGGAGAAAATGTTGAAGTTTGACATGTCTATTTCTTCAGTGCTGGCAGTGGTACAGAGAGGGTATGTTAGTGTACAGATGTTGGAATCAGAGTCCGTCCTCCTAAAGCGAGCAGGTCTATTGTGGACTGTGTGAAACTGTCGCTTTTTATATTGGATTTTCTACTCAACACCTCTTTTGCTGTAAACTCAGTAGCTGTAACAAGTAAGAGGTCTTATAAATCAAGTGGAATATCACACGGTTGACTGAAGAAATTGACATAGTTTGGCTGCTCTCTCTGCACTGACTTTATTTATGGACTGTGCCTTTTCGAGCTGGCTTCTCCCCCTGAATGGCCCTGGCTGATAAATGCTGCGATCTGTCTTGCTGTCATGATCAAGTGAGCAATAACTTTCTCACAGTTATTTTTGTTTTTCATTTAAAAAAAATCTTTTGTCAGAGGGAGTTCGGCATTTGAGAGGTTGTACCTAGACTTGTGGACGTATACAAGAGGAGATGGTGTTTTATGGTGCTGTGCACATGTTTGTCATGAGTCGTTCTTTGGTTTCAGGAGTACAGCAACGTAATGACAGTCTGTGGACATACATAACGGTTCTTAGTGAGAAACTATAAAATGCACAGAGCAGTAACATTGCAGTTGTAATGTTTTCTGTCACTGATTTTATTTACTGTACAGAAAAAGGTTAACCTTGCAACGTGTTTTGCCACCACGGAGGGAAACAAGTACTTTACAAAAGTGCTTTAGTGTACAAGTGTCTCTCTGCTTCTTTACTAAAGAAATGTCTGTCTCACGCTACCTCAAAGCCACCTAGAAGTTCAAAGTGTGTCTTGAATTTGGGTGTGGTCAAATAGTTTCATTGAGCATTTACAGGGTTACATATATGAGAGAGAGAGAGAGAGAGAGAGAGAGAGAGAGAGAGAGAGAGAGAGAACCCCAATATTCCACAAAATCCCACCCACACCTTTATCCTATTGCGAGAGTGTGGGTATGACTATATGCAAACACTATAAAACATGATACAGGAATTAAATGGAAATACACTGTAAAGAATACATATGAAACAACATTACAACCTGCACTGAAACTATGCGATAAAGTGTCTTCATGCTTGTTGTCGTGCTCAGTGCTGAAGACA
Source organism: Anarhichas minor (assembly GCF_050575085.1). NCBI lineage: Eukaryota > Metazoa > Chordata > Actinopteri > Perciformes > Anarhichadidae > Anarhichas > Anarhichas minor. The sequence continues at coordinate 9,230,077 of NW_027466453.1, forward strand.
CTTATTCATCTCACCGGGTCATTTGACAGAAAGGGGTCAGTCTGGGGCTGCACTCCACATTCTGTCCTCTTTGGGAATCGTAAGGGCTGGCTTTTTGGAGACGGTTATCTGAGATTGTTAGAGTTACTTTGTGGTAAAGCTCATGAAGGGGAAAATGTAAACATTTACCCAATGCCTGCATGAAGAGAAAAGAGTGGATAAAGAAAAAGGTGAGTTATAAACAGAGAGAACAAGCGAGAGGGCACTTATAGAGAGAAGCATCCACATCCGAGCACACATATCTTGATGGAGATAAGTGTAAAGAGTTTTTGACAAGCGGAGTGTAAGAGTCTTCAAAGACGTAACGCTGAGTGGTTTATAGTGACGCCTTCATTGTGACCACGGTGCAGGGTAAAGCAGAACGTCTTCCTCTCAGCGTCTTGAGAAGGACTCTTTTTCTCCAGCCTTCTTCTCATCTCCCACAGATCAGGGTCAGGTTGCACGGCTACCAGGTCTGCCTGAGGCTCACACCCAAATGTCTGTTTTAAGTGATAGACATACAAACAAGTATACAGAACCCCCCCCCCTATAAATATGTAAATAAACAGATGAAATACATATTTTTTAAATCAAAAATGATCAAACTCAAATAATAAAAGTTATGTAGCTGTATTTGTAGTATTATATCGCTGCCTCTCACCATATCATTTTCTCTGTGATTTTGCTCGTCTGCTGTTCAAGTGGCCTCTCGCTATTTTGCTTTGACCTTCTTTTGATCCTCCTCCTTACTGCTGTTATCTACGGAATCACCCGCTGAGCCAAGGTGACCGGCCCGCTCACACCGAGCAACACACACAGCTGGAGCCCGCGAGGTCCAAGACTGAATGTATACACTCTTTTGTTGACCTCTGTTGTTCTCTCTCTCTCTCTCTCTCTGTCTGTGTGTGTGTGTGTGTGTGTGTGTGTTATACCCTCGATTTCATCCAACGCTGAAAATGGTCGGAGTCGCACAGTGACCTTCAGTTGGATTCTACGAAACGTTTTGTGCTAAAACTGTAACGTACTTGCTGGTCGCTTTTCCGATTGCCAATACAAACACACAGTTAAGCTGGGGGAAGCTTGGCTCTGGAGGACTTCACTGTCCCGTCGTGGCAGAACAGCTCTGTCATAGCTGATGGTTGTCAATGTGAAGTCCACAAGCAATTCATTTTAAATGAAACCAAAAACATCCAGACTCTCATGCATCTAACATGTGTATGTGGGTTGTGCTTTATGAAATCATAGGCTACTTTTTTTAAAGCCACTGTTTAATTCTCTCCGCAGCATTTTATTTTGTTGAACATGTCTTTTGGGGGTTGCTCAGGGTTGCTCAAAAGTGCTGAAAAATTCCCACATTTCTTATCAATTCAGATGTTGTCTCACAAATGATTTTAACAAGAAAGCTTGATCAATTATACATTTCCCTGCCACACTCGAGGGGTGGGGTGATGAGGAGTGACGGGGCAAGTCACAAGCAGTGCAGGGCTTTGCATGACAGGTAAAATGAAAATTTAAAATCTCAATTAAAAAGGCATCAACACTGGTCCTTCCGGCCATGCTGTCTCTATCTCCCTGAAGGAGCAACGGTGAGTTGATGTCCCATCAACCCATAAGTCCCTCCTTCGGCCTTGGTTGGTGCCCTGTGTGAAGCTTGATGTGGCAGAGACAGGGTGGGGGGGGTCACAGATTCTGACAGCTGCACGAAGCCTGCCTCAGGGCATGCAGAGCTGCCCTTTTTCCCGTGGTGAGCCCCCTTCCCTCCTCCAGTCCCCTGCCTGGCAGACTGGCATGTCCAATTGCAGGTGCACAACCCCGGCGATAGAATCAGAGGCTGCCTGCTCCTCAGTGGGGAGCTCGAGAAGTGACACCACTGACCCTGGGGAGGCCAGGTTGCATATTTTTCAACCAACTTCAGATGAAACCCACGGCCACTTCCGTATGACGAATGCCTTGGCAGCTGCGTTTTTATGGAAACCAGTAAAATGGAAAATATGGCCAACTGAATCCGATGAATTTACGGTTCATCAGACTGCAAACGAGACAAGAATGAACGAGCTAACGTGCTATTTCTGGTGTTGAGAAACGTTAATTCTGAAGGTCTATGAATTAACAGTTTGAGTAAAGTGTAGAGACTGAATTATGTGTATTTATAGCTTATCATTTAGAAAGTTATAACTGCCAGGTGAGACATTTCCTAATGCTTATAATAACTTTAGACTATGTAGCTAACGATGAACGTGACAGAAAGTTTCCTCCATTCTTCGTTCAGTTCAAAGACCTTTTGTATTGTCATGAGGTTTCACTTTGTCCATCTCTGTGTCTCTGTGTAATCCCCCGTACGTCCTCTCATGGCGCCTGTTACACCTCCACCTCCCCGCTGAGCCTGTGCCCAAACAGGAGGTTGATCTGGCAGTGAGACGTTATAGCAGAGGAGAAAAGGTAACGGGAGTCAGGTTTTCCACCTACAGAAGCAGAGGGCAGTGGCACATTGAGCTTGATTTCATCTCATCTTGATTCGTTTGTATGAAATCATTATACTCCTCATTAACAGAAGTCCGCCTCAGTGCCACGAGCCTTTACTTTATGCACACTCGCACCTGTGTAATGACTCACACCGACAGTGGCCCCAGTGTTGGAGCCACGCACTCCCCTACACAAACACGTCCATGCACACAGTGGTGCGTTTATGCTACTGAGCTGCTGAGTGAGTGACGGTGCTCTGGGGTTAAACACTGGCTCAGTGTGTTCGGTCAGGTAAACCTCATCAACCACTCCGCACAACAACAACAAGTGCTAAATAGGCTGCTTGTTGGGGCCCCCAACTGCACTCCAGCAGGGTGGTGGCTAAAGTCATTTGATCAGAAACATGCAGTTATAGATCGCTTTCATGAATATGCAGATATTGCGTGCGCTACTGTGTGTGTGGTATCTGGTGTCGTCTTTTCCATGTATTTGTGTAGCTATGGTTTGATGCATGGCTTTTTTCCCCCAACAACAATCTCGTTTCACATACACTCATTCATTCAGTTACACGCAGTCACACATGTAGCCTGCCCAACACAAACCACAGTCTTTCAGTGGAGCTCGGCTGCCGGAGCTGTCGAGGGTTAATTGCCTTGCTCAAGGGCATAATAGTCATCAATATTGGCAGAAGGGAGAGGGTTGCTCATTTGCTTCCTCTGTGTCAAGATTATTTATAGCTGAGAAGACTATAGTTTCTTGGTCTTGGACCGTGTGTGTTGAGCTCTTGTCCTCATCACATTACAGGCTTTCCACTGCCAGGATTATAATGGCAAGAATTATGAAGGCAGTGCTGCAGTGAAAAATATTAACTATAAATAGTATAATTTTAATGAATGAAATGCATTAGTTTAAGTAAAATCATTTAGCTGCCAGGGATTATTCTGAGGTTAAATTTCAGAATTACCCTGCACTCTAAAAGCTTTTGAATTATATTGTATATTTAAGCACAAGTTGTCCTTACTTTACTTTAGCTTTGGCCCAAATAATATCTAGTATTTTGTCTGTATTGAAGAGCAGTAGTTTCGTAGTTTTCTTCACAAGTCAGTTATGATGAAAACAATCACTGATGTTATTGCGTCTGAGGATCCTTGTCAAAGTCTAGATACACTTGTGTCTTTTGATCTCACTGGAAGTACATAAAGCTTGGAATTGAAATAAACATTGTGGCCTACTGTATACATGCCTGATCGGTGAAGAAGGTTTCTGAGAAAATGCCTGAAGATCTGAAAAGCCATTTGCTGTCAAATGTGAAAAAGTAGCAGATGACAAATATGTTACACAAAGCAGCCATCAGCTAAGACAGGCACCCCATAGATATTCGGATCAGCTATGTGTCATCATTTTTACATTCAGCTATCCAGGGCTTGAGGTGAACTTGTTATGGTCTGTACCTGTGAGTCACATCTTTCCATCACAGTAACACTCATTTTGGGTCCAATGTGTATTATTGATGATTGGTGAACTATTGTCAAAGAGTCCACAATCTGTTTTTTTCCCTCTAAGTTCAAAATGTTAACAGTTCTTTTGCTCAAACGGCTCCTCTTCTGCCTCCCGCACCTCCGTATACCAGCTATCTGAGTCATTACAGCCCGCAGGAGGTGGCACCAAAGCTTCCTCCACCCGACCAAACCCCCCCCCCCACCTCGATCTCTCATTGATCAGGCTGAAAAGACATCTAATCCATGCTGATCACAGCAACCTCCACCGTCTGGAGGGCTGGATCTACGGCACACGCTGTTGTTTTACTGTGTCTCTTATTGAACCGTGCCAACTGTGAGGAGAGGAGGCTGGATATTGATGGGCGGCCTCAGGTCGCCCCTGATGGCGCTGGTGATGCTGATGATGCCACTATTGACGTCGCAGCGGACTCAGAATCCCTGATATCATTCAGCTCCTCTTTTATTCAGGACTGCCACCTCCTCACACTCAACTGGGGCTTAGCAAATCAGTGGTGGCCTGGCCATTGATTAAAAGTCAGATTATCATCCTCTGGCCATAGTGTAAATGGGCTAAGCAGCTCCAGGAAACTGACCTTGTTTAGTCTTTCCACAGTCTCAGTATTCTTTCACAGTTTGTGCCGTTCGTGTGTGTGCTTTTTGTCCTGCGGTATCTTCCTCTATCTTCCTCCTCATTGATAGCTGAGGTGTTTTTTTGGTGTGTGTGGGTTATGTGCCTTTGCACTCTGCTAGGGGCCTCTTATCATCTGTGTCGAAGCGGTGGACTGAGAGTGGGTGAAAAAAAGCAAGGGCAGCTCTCTGCTCTTCAAGATCCCACATTAACTCCACCTCCTCCAGTTTAAAATCCCTCTCAGCCCTGCAGCAGCCGAGACATCAGCTCTTAACTCACACGGCTGACGCACACATCGACTCACTGATCCACTAAATCACTTGTGTTAACTACATTGATTCCCTGTCTCTCTCCAGTTTTACCTGCTTGGTGAGTCAGTGCTTCTACAGTACACCCCGGGTTGAATAAGACTGTTTCTACCACTGACTCATTGCAAACTTTTCACCGTCAAGTTTTTGAATTTTGTCGATTTCTCTTTGAGTTTTAAACCAAGCTGTGTTGCATTAATGACGCAGCAAAGCTATATCCCCACAGCGCTCCACTACATTAGTTGACTTTATCTTCCACCCCCAGCTTAGCTCAGGCCATCACAAACTCATACGGGCCTGACAGCCACTATAATTGAACCGTATATTTTTTTTTCCACTCAGTAAAGAGAAGAAGGGGCATCTTTCAGCACTCCGCTTCCCGGAGCATTTTTGCTGACAAAACAGAGGTGGCTGGGGTTGGGTTAACAATTGTAATGACACCGCTGTCAGAGAGGGGGCACCGCAAAAGATAAAGAGAGGGGAGGAATGGATATACCTGCTCTCTGGAAGAGCCACACTTAGTCTGTTCTGCCAAACCTTGGGTAGTGAGAGAGCGAGAGAGAGAGAGAGAGAGGAAAGTAAAGATACTGACTTTAAAGGCTCCCTGAAACAACAATATTGTATTAGAAAATGCTTTCACACAGCCCACCTCTGCTTCGCACTAATAACTGTCTGCTACACTGTTGGACACTCTATTTAAAAGGACGTGTTTCTTTAGAAACATTGCTGTCGGTGCATTTGAGATGTTTCACTCAAACCATCTGCGCAAATGTTGATTGCAGAATTATGTTTTTTATGCTTTATTTGTGTAATATCTTTACACAAACATTATCTTCAAAGATACTACTACTTTTTGTTGTTTCTTCGTTCTTAGTTGTTACAGTTGGCAGACCTGACATACAGAATATCAAACAACCTGAGGGGAGCTTATTGTGTCTTCAGGTTAATTCTCCCAGTGGTATGAACAGGGTGGAAGAGGATCTGCAGCCCAGGGGGACACCTCAGTGACTCTGTTTTAAGAAACACCGCATGAATCAAAACACTCTTCTTCTTCAAAGCCAAATTGAACCACAAAAGTCCGAAATAAATCAATAGCTAGACCGCTGTAGTGAAAGAGAACACACTCTTGCAGGGCGCTGCTGATGTTTTTTCATTGGTAAACTTAGAGAGGGAACATTTGAACAAGAGAACCTGAGGGCTGCTCATCACTTTCTCTTTCTCCCATATACACAATAAATACACACTCGCAGACATGGACTTGTGGAGGGCATGAATTTAGTTTAGGTTTTCATCCATTGCACACATAAATGTGACAAAATCAAAATAGATCCGAATGAAATTTCCTCGTCCACCTTCATTGGTGAAAATGTCCATGTCCAGTCGTAAATAACTTATGCAACATTGGTAAATTACAGGGTTTTATTTAAGCCCACTCCCCGAGGGTTATTTGAGTGAGCGCAGGCCTGAATGAGTAATCAGGGCTGATTATTCATAGATATGACAAATCCATTAAATCCTCACACAAATATAGTGCGTAATATAGTGCAAGCTTGAGCCATCAATTCAAACTGACAATAGAAGAAGAAAACACACACAACTGACGAACATCAAAGAGATGTCGTTGAACATTTTATTATGCTATTTATAAAAAGTAGATTATCATTTATTCATATATTCCAATATCTGTAGGCTCAAGAACAAGTGCATTAAATACACGAGCCATAAGTTTGACATTTTTGAGAAATGAGCTAATGTCACATTTCCACTGCGTGGTTTGTCTCATCTCAACTCACTTTTGGTGCAAGGTCATTTTCTCTATTTGGTTTTCCACTGCACAATAGTAGCCCCTCGCTGTCGACAGCATTCTCAGCTGATTGCCGTAGTGATGCTCGCTAAAACTGCCCTGACATCATCTTCAACGCGACACCCGCCGAATCGTTTAATCAGCAAACGATAAACAATAACAAAAACAATGTCTCTACTTCCTCAATTGTGCAGCATAGTTTGGCGGGCTGCCACTTTCTAAAACCCGTCTCGAGTGAAGAAGAAAATGTCGGTTGCTTTTGAGCTTGGAACTGCTTAAATGTCGGGTTTGTGCAGGATGTGTCGTGCTAGAGACTATTCTCTCCCACCAATCGGTGGTCTGCAGGGTTTTAACTCCGCCTTCTAGTGTCTGCTCAGCTCGCTTGGAACATCGACCGAGGTGGTACAGAATAACTAGCTACCTAACGAGCTTATTTAAGAGACAGATGTGAGAGTGGTATTGATCTTCTCATCTAATTGTCCACTAGAAAGGGAATAAGCATACTTCCCAAAATGTCAAGCTTCTGCTTCAACAAGCTGGTGTTTGTTCACGTAGCTATTTTTTGGTTTATTTTCTTGTTTTTGTTTTGCTTATTATAAGTTTGCATGAGTAACACCAAACAATGTCAACAACATGAATCCAGCTGAGACCCTTGTTGCTTGTTATTCCCCTCTTTAAATGGGTGGAAAAGATTGGTTTGTGTGGACGGAGAAGTCGTTCATTCATTTAAATAACATACAGTTAATGCAATCTGAGGCTGGTAGCGGCATTCAAATGCTCTGCTGTTTGCAGAGTTACAGGTGCTTATTTAATTATGTAGTCTTGTTACATCCCGTTGAGAACATTTGCATAACTCCTGCTGATGTAAACACAGTATAGTTCACATTTTATAACATAATAAATACATTTGGGTGGAAGCCTTTCACTTAAATGTGGAATAATTTGACTATTAGATCCAGTATATAGCCAACCACTTATTGTTAAATGTGTCAAGACAGTATGAAAAACATCAGTAGGGCACCACGACATGACGAAATGATCAGTCGCTTTTCATATTTCTTCACCCTTAATTTTAGCAACGTTGCCATTTGGAGCAAACAGGAAGGCTATTTCTCACAGCATTTCATACGTTTGCATAAAATCCTCTTGACAGCAGGATGGAAAGGTATCTGGCGCATCGAATTTGTTTAATATTCTCAACACTGTGCTCAGTCATTGCCTCTGCTGGATCTCGACAGCCTGCCCACTTCACAGCCTATATCAAGGCACTCCTCCTTCACTGTAAACTTTTCTGTGGCACGTGAACACACAGGCCTCCTCTGGCCTGGGCTCACATCTAACCCCAAAAGCATACAGTGAAAACTGCCTGCAGGGAGACTGACCCCTCGCAAGGTTCGGAAAACACAGAGAGGAGCCCTGTTCCCCCTCTGGCCCGGGACACAGCAGCACACTGGAGCCTTCAGAAGGATGAAGGCAGGAGGACGGGATTGGTGGGGAGGACACACATTGGAGCTCTGTATTTCTGTATATTCGACTTCCCCCTCCACCTCCCTCTTTCACAGCCCTCTCTCTACACCATCCAGTTTCCCTCCTGACCACAAATACGCCTGAGACACCAAGCCCCTCATCTGCTGTGGCCCACATCTCCCAGGCCCAAAAGCTCCAACCAAGTTCAGGCAACTTCCTCTCTACCTGCGACCTCAAGTCTTCTATCTACAGAGCTTTATATCGGAGAGAGAGTGAGCGGGAAGTGAGAGGCAGCCTGTCTTTCAAAGAGATGAGTAAGGGGCCCTGAGGGCACTTCTCAGCTGCACGGAAGCCTGCTAGCCCTTGCCTTTCTGCATGCCTAGAGAGGTGTTTCATAAATGCCATCCTCGATGGCCACTTTCTGTATGCTAAAAGCCTTCTCCCAGGTTGGTGTTTATGTTAATGACTTTAGTCAGGGTTTTGAAGTGCCTGGATGATGAGCAGCTAGCCTAGAAACGGCTCTGACCTTGGCTCACTTCAGGGAAACGCTCTGGTTTCTGAGTAATAGAGTATGCCCTATTCTTTCTCCCACAACATGCACTCAAAATAGCTCTGGCATGCCCCATTAAGCGTCACTATAATTGTTAACACGGCATACTCTGTCCTTGGCACACATTAACTACTTTATTTAAATGTCAATCCCAATTAAAGAAGGACTGAGGAGACGGGCATTTTATCCGGGAACGAGTGAGGTGCTACAATCGCCATTATCTGCTTCTAAGGGGTTGGAGTGGAACCTCAAACTGTTTTTGGCGTCTCAACGGATGAATGATGAATGACTCTGGGGTACCATTTGTTATAGAGTTATACAGGGGAACTCCACTGTTTTCACAATTCATTCTAGATCTGTTTACTAGTCATAATGGGTAAAAAAGTATATCATCTTTTTATTACCTTATAATCTTTTGGGGCTCTGAAGGAGCTTTGTCAAGTGAAAAAAACAATGTCACCAGGGATTGAAGACATTTTACTGGAAAGTCTATATTACAATCTGGGGGTTAGGCGTTTAAAAGTTGTGGGAATTCATTTACCAGGTGATGAGGGTCTAAGGGCCGGGTCATGCTGAAAAAGAGTGAGTTGCACGTGTCGGACGACGATTACAGGAATTCCCCCAAAGCAGATGTTTGAAAGGTGTGGGGGTAAGGGGTTTCCAAAGCTGTTAAACCATCCAACAAGCATACTGGTCTCTTCACAAAGGGAGTTTTACTTCATGGTATTTTAAGGATCCAGACATTTTGAAGGTTGAGCCATAGTCTAAAAGTGAGGAACATCCCGGCGTTGCCTGCATCAGTTTCAACCATTATAATCTCTCTTTTGTGATTACCACAACTTTATGGAAGTACAATACTAAATTGGTAGAATATTCTACCAAGTGGAACAGGGTTCCATGGGGTTAATGTGGTCTGATGCATGTCACTATTAAGGCTAAGGCTGCTCCAGTTGCTTGGTAAGGAGGTGCTTGTATGTGTCGTAATGCAGTGACAAAGCAGACGCTTGTGACTGATGCGTGTGTCCTAGTGTGTACAGTGCCTCCCTTCCTTCCTCTAACTGTCGCCCTAGGCCTTACCCACAGTTGGCAACCGCCTCTTTCAGTCTGTAGCCTGCTCAGCTGTGCTGTGACACAAACCCCATTTACCCTGGAGAGCAATAATGCCAGCATTAGGTTCTGCACAGAGTGGTGCCCGCCCAGGGGCCTGCATGCAACCGTCCACTGCTGCAAACAGAAGCACGCATACACTGAATCCATTCCTAGCACACTGCAGTACCAGATGGATGGCAAGCAGGGATACTCCCAGGTCCAACTCACCTCCTGCAGCTGGGTGATAGAGTCCCAAAGTATTGAGAGGGAGCAGGCAGGGATTATGACCTACTGCGTCTGTTTTTGCTGTGTTGTTGTAGCACTGCCATTCGCTGCCACGCAGGTCTTTTAAGCTGTCCGGATTGTGAATCATCACCACACTCAGAATGTGCCTGTATTGCTTCGTTGTTTTTGGTGCCTATTTTTCTGTGAAGCTCTCGCTGCTTGTTATGCACCATCTGATCACGGGTAATGCATCGGTGGCTGCCCGCCATAATGACTTAGATAGGTAGAGGTGCTCGTATTGGCAAGAAGGCGTACTGTTGTCATGGGGATGATGTGTGGGCCTGTCCTCCTCTACTGAAGTGAACCAGTGAGCGGTGCTTGACTGCCCACCGCCGAAAGGCGCAAAAAACGCCACCACACACACACGCTTGCGCACACAAGTACACATGTAGAAGTACCGACATTGCAGTGGAAGCAGAGCGGATGAATCGGTGAGCTCTAGCATCTCGAAGAGGAGGAGGATGAGGAAGTGGGGAAGAGGTTGTCTAGATTGATCCAGCCTTATAGCGTGAGCTGCAATGAATCACAGTGTTACTTCGGTTTTAATCAGCACACTTAGGTTACAAATGACTCACTCGTGGAAAAGCGCATCATTTAAATTTCTGGTTGTTTGCTATTATAATGCTAATTTGTTCCTCAGCGCCCACCAGCCTACTTGAACACACTTCATCATGCAGTCCTTCTATTTAGAGCGTCTCTCTTTCTCTATCCATCTATCTCTTGCTTTGTCAACCCCTCCACCCACCCACCTATTTCTCCCCTGTCCCACAGCCCCCACTTCTGTCTTCTGCCATGCTCCCGTGTCTCCCATTAGGAAAGGAAATGAGGCGAGGTACCGATGCAAATATCTTGGACCCCTCGCTGCTCCCTGACACATCACCCAGAGACAGAAACAAGGATGGAGTGAGGAGGAGAGGAGGGACTGGAGGGAGGGAGGGAGGGAGGAAGAGGTGGTGGGGTGATTAGACAGAAAAACAGGCCGACACAAAACATGCAGTTGATTGGTACACAATGAAAAAACTGCCTTCACATGCTGCAACCGCTTTTCCCAGAGTTTATTATCATGCAGAAAGCTTTCTCCGGCAAAGTAGAGCAACAAAGGGAGCATAAACCATTCAGAACAGCATTATTTCTCACTTTCACTCCCCATCCTTCTTTTTTTGTGGTGTGGCTGTCCCATCATTCAGCCTGCAGTGCTATTTCAGCAGTTCGGAGGGGTCATTCCTTTTGTCTGCCTCCTGCCTCTAACGCACATGATTGTTTTGTAGATTATATTGTAAAGGGCTCAACAAAGCAAGCTCCCTCATTGAAAGCACAGTTTGCTCTTCATTAATATCACACTCTGTTGGATTGCTTTGTGCTTTCATGTGCAGAGGGGTTCTGAAGAGATGCATTGAGATTATTGCCATTCCAGTGTATCCGTGTTCATCTGAAACTTGTGTGTGAAAACGTGAATGATCTTCTTGAAGGATGTTAAAGTCACCTCCCGTATCTGAGTGTGGAAATGAGGGAGTGTATTACTGACTCGTATTCACATTCACGTCCAGAATAGTAATTGTAGAAACTAAAAGATTCCAGTTGCCCCTCATATTTCTGCCTTTTCACAACATTGAACTAACACATATTGAGAGCAGTTACATCTATATTTTGGATGCAGAGACAATGAAAAAACATTTTCAACCAATTAAATGAAAGTTCTGGACAAGCAACCTGAGCAGTGAGGCAGGCAGGCGGGTTGTAAACAAATGCCCAATTGCCCCCTAAAATGATCTAACTGAATATCGAAAACCAGATCAACTTTAAATAAATACATTTTGCAAAAAATAATTCAACTTTGGCCTTCATATTTGGGGTGGGTTTTAAACCAATGGACCATTGTGTCAACCTCTGGGTCTGAAAAGGGAAGCCAATGCAGAAGGGACTTTTAAGTATTCTTACTTATGGCCATTGGGGGGTGACTCCTCTGGTTGCAAAAACAGGTCTGATTGTACAGGAGTCAATGAGAAAATGACCCTACTTCTCACTCGATGGGAGTATTGATTTGGTGTAACTCATTAACAACTGCTAGTATAAAGTCTTCTTCAATACAGCATGGTGTTCATTTCGTAAAATATGTTCCTATTTAGAATAAAATAGACCATAATGCTGGGTATGCTCTAGGGCGTGGCTACCTTGTGATTGATAGGTCGCAAACACAGCGTTGTCCAGTCTGACAGTTGTCCGTGTTTTCGGCTTCGAACTTTCACCTTTTCATTGTCTATTTTCAGATATGAAAGTTAATTGTAATGGTTTTGGTCGCTTAAAAATGTCTTATTCAGCATTTGGTTGTTCTTAGCCGCACCCTCTCATGTCTGGTTCCAAAAAAACAACATGGCGACGGACAAAATGACAAACTCAAGGCTTCAAATCTGCAGTGCACAAACTAATGGGTGACATCAATTTTACTACGCCCATTTTTTTTATATACAGTCTTTGGTCAGTACACCTACATTTCAGTCCTAAGTCATTCAATTAAAACGATAATAACGACAAATAATACTTTTTAAAATAATGTTACTTGTCAAATCCCTAAACCGTGTAAATTGTCATCAATAAAACTGCTTTAAACTGACATTTTTACCAGGTGGTGGAGGTAAATTATCACAGTCATCACAATTAATCCTGAGGGGGAGATGAATGCGTGTTCCAGAATTTAATTGCAATCTATCCACAAATGTCAACCTTGTGGTGGCACAAGAAAGGCTAAATAGACTGACATCTACACAATGCCATCCATACAGCCACGCCACTAGCATGACAAAAAATAAGACTGTAAAGAAAACTAAAAAAACCGTCCTTCATGTTCTGCTGTTCGGTCAATAATAAGACAAAGCATCGCCATGTGAAGACATTTGTCCCAGCTGGGTGGCTGGCCCGCGAGCCTGCACGTGCCTCCAGCATGACAGTTTTGCTCTAAAGGCATGGGGTGCTCAATGATATGAAGACGGCACAGTGGATTCCTAATGAGTGTAATGATTATCTCCGTGGCCAGCTGGGCCATTTACCCGGCTGGTGTCCTGCACCATTCATGCTGTTTGACAAGCCACGTATGAACAGAGAGGGTAAGATTTTTCTTTGTCCTCAAATGGAAAATACATTTCATCCAGACGAGAGCTGAAGCGTCTTTTAACTGCAGTGCCAAAACCTGTGTGTGTCTGCCTGTGTACACTTGTGTTTCTATACCTGAGATGTGAAGACTGCAATACACTGTATCTCAAGTTCCAATTCCAGCCATGTTGTGGCCTTGTCAGACATTTCCTGTGAATTCTCTCTCATTCTGTGTAGCTCTCTCTCTCTCTGTTTAGCACTTCTAATAATAGTCAGGTCTAATTGCTGTGTTGGGTGCTATCTAAAAAGCTAATTAGGGCAGTGATTTCTGGTTAAAGAGGAGGAAGAAAGTGAACAGAGGGTTTCTATTAAAGTAACAGGGTCCGCCACCCCGACCCTGACAGTGCTGTCTTTTTCTCCTCAACAATCTGTTGAATTAGTTGTTCTAGTGCGAGTGTGTCTGCCGAAATTGCACTTCAGAAATCTGGTAATAATTCACAGAGGATGTGGTTGCCAGATCCAGAGAGATTTGTGGAGGATTACGTTCCACCACAATGTATACTATAAAAGAAGCCAAATTTAAACTTTCTGAAATACATTTATTTTTTCTTTTTACTGTTGAGTGGTCCCTGCCTCCAACATTATGGGGATCAGACGTCCTGGATTTGTCCAGGACCGTCCCAGATATAATCCGTGCGTCCCCAAGTCCCGGGGTTTTCAACTCCCAAATTATTTTTCTTTTTTTCTTTTCTAAATAGCTTGAAGAGGCTTATTCTGCCTTTTAAAATGTTGCGTTCTGCACTCACTGCAGGAGTATATTTCCAGTCGCTCAACAGTGGAAATGCTATACTACAAAAGATCATATTAACACAGCCAGACAGTAATATCCAATAGGTGGCAGAGAAAGTGTCACAGTCAGCCATTTAGCTGGCAGCCTGCACTTATGCACACCGACAGAATACCTTGTGTTCAATTTTAAAAGTTATCTGACATAAATATGTTATATTATACCAATCCAATCCTTGTGTTTTGTGTTTACAAGTGTAGCAGTTGTCAGATTAACTATATTTTAGATCTGCTCTGGCGCTGTCCATGGTGTTGAAAGTTGTACTCGTTAGGTTTGCCAAGCACTGAAGTAATTGTCCCTCATCTTGAAGAAAATGCATATTGTGCATCCATAAGTGCATACATGTGCACATGCATGAATGTGCGGTATAGGCTACACCTAAGGGTCCTCCTTTGGGGGTTTGAAATGATGTTCACCTTATCCAACATGTAGGACCTGCAGGGATAGTGTGCACAGTGAGCAGTAGTGTGAGTCCAGGTAAATGACACAAAGATGCATTAGGACGAAGGCATGTACAAGATTATGCGTGACTTCTTTATTCACTCAGACGCGCAAGGTGAAAATGCAATATAGAGTTTTCACACCAATCTTCTGACTTTTCTTAACGAATCTTGTTTAAATCTTCTCCGCCTTAAGGTTTTACACTCTTTTCCCTTTTTTTTTTTTGTCGGTGAATTTTCCCTCTGCTTCCTCTGTTTTTTCGAGTGTGAGCAGAGTGAACAAATTAAGACCTAGCTTATTAACAAGTCAGCCTTTAAATTCCAACAGACTGGCCTTGCATGCATGGATGAATGTCAGAGCCCTCTTCCCTCCACCTCCAGCAAAAAACAAACACAACAGGGAGGGGCTTGGCCTCGCTGTCCCTTATGTTATGTCCATTCTCGGAGAGTGGCCTGATTTAACACATTATTTCCATCTCCTGAAAACAACTCAGATTCAGCTGTAGGAGAGTCAACAGTTGATATAATGAGATGAAATGAAGTAACACTGGATTACATGTATGTGTAGTTTGCCCACTATAGCGATAGCATTCAGACCAGGCAGCAACCTTCCGGTTCTGCCGAGTGAAGCCAATGCGGAAGTGTCTTAAAACTTGCATTCTCTCTACTGACCAGCAGGGGGCGAATTCACTGAAGTCTGATTGTATAGAAGTCTATGAGAAAATGACTCTACTTCTCACTTGATTTATTAACTCAGTAAACATTGTAAACATGAGTTTATGGTCTCAATCTCTAGTTTCATGTCCTCGTGAATACAGCATGATGTTCATTTCGTAAATTATGGTCCATTTATAGTAAAATATGTCATAAAGCTGAGTATGCTTTAGGGCGGGGCTTACTGTGATTGACAGGTCGCTGCCGCTACCAGAGCCGTATCCGGCGTCTCTACGTCACTCCTCCGCATTCCAAATATGGTAACTTCCGTTCATCGTTTGCAAAAAGAACAACATGGCGACGGCCGTATTCCAAGATGGCGACGGCAAAATCGCCGAACTCGAGGCTTAAATCGACAGTTCATAAATAAATTGGTGGCGTCGCGATGACAACGTCCACTTCCTATATACAGTCTATGATTGTATTTAGACAATCATGTCTAAATGCTATTGTCTGTCATGCTTGTCATGTTGTTACAGCTATAGTGCCGCTCCAGATTCTTTCCATAATACAAGCTTTGCCGTTTGACCTTTTTTTATCGTTGCCATTATGTGAAAGGACCATTAGCTGACTGTGGTCACGCAGCCCCAGCTGAAGCCATAAGCCTCCATACTGTAGATGAAAAGTATAAGCAGAAGCTATAAAGACATATTGGAGTATAGGCTCTGCCTGGGAAGCTGTGACCAATTTCCCAGAAAGTCTTTCCCATCTTTTATGAAAGATAATCACTGGCTCGAGTATATGTGTGTATAGAGACCATCCATTCAATAAAACCAGCAAAATACCTTCCTAAAATACATTCGGGCTCATCCAGGAATGTCAGCGGCCTCATAGGGTCTGCCGTTGTGCTTGGAGTGACGTACTCCTTTTTTTTAATCCCTTGTGTCAGTGTGTGTGTCTGTGTGAGCGTATGAACTAAAACCAGAATAATCCACCAGAAAATGCTTCGCTGCAGGGCTGTGGTTTGAAGATGTGGAGGAGTTGAGCATCCACGAGGCACAGATGTTGTGTGAATGTAGGTGGGACAAAGAAAAAGGGTCTTAAATAGAGGCTTAGTCTTTTATCTCTTACAGTTGTTTGATTTAAAACTGCCGGTGTGTCAAATGACATACATACAGTCAAGAGTATAGCTGTTGCTATGGCAACAAAAAATGGGGACCCCAATAAAAAACAAACAATGGTCATACATACTCCTGGGACTATAGTCACGAGTGAACCTTTATTATCGCAGCCAAAAATGATGACATAAACTAATCCACCTTGATTTACACTCGTGTGTGTCACTGTTTGTTTCTGATCGTCTCTCCAAGCTGATTGCCCCGTCAGTACAGCAGGTGCTCTCCCCATTGACTGGCATGTTAATCAGGTGGGATTAGGACTAAATTGAGTACAAATGTTATGGAAAATGGTTTGAATTACATGCTAAGCCCCCAATGGCCTGTAAGCCGCTGCCCTTCGCTTTGGAAGAGTCATCCACGTGGTTAAGTGTGTGTGTGTGTGTTTTCGTCCACATGCCAACATGTGCCTCAGTGCGAGCCCCACACTCTCTCCACACATGAGGCAAATCCTAATCGCAATCACATGCACTGTCATCAAAGTTCTTGCTCAGGGAATGACTTCATCTGCTCATTGTGGCTCCCCTGAAAAACACACATCAGTGAACAGAAATGTAACTGTTGTGGATGGAGGGAGTGAGAAAAGAAGGAAAAGATGGAAACGGGGACGGTCTGAAAGGCTCGAAGGCATCCCCTTGGTGTTTTTTGAGCGACACGTAATCAACGTGTTTGTCCCCTCTGAGCCACAGACGGCCGGGATGAAGATAAGTCTTGCAAGCAAAGCAATAGATCAGTATCTCAAGGACAGTTTACCCCCACACCCATCACATGAAACTGGCTTTGGGACAGTTGTTTTTACCCCTTTTCCCTGTCACTTAGTTCTCACGGCACCTCTTAATCCTCTCTAACACAGCGACGTTTAAAAATCCCTCTGACGCTTCCCACTCATTGCCTCAGGTGGTCGAGGTTACATTATCATCTCGATTAACAGATGGTAAATAATCCGCACTGAGGACTCAAATCCTTGCTCAGCATAAGAAAAAATGTTTTATTTATAGCTAAATGCCTTACTGGGATAACTACGTAAAAATAGTAGACCAAACATAATTTAATATATTTTATTCCATCACCACAGCATGAGGCATTATAATAAATTGACTAGTTTGATTCTTAAATCAAACCACTTGAGAACTAATCAGTAGGTAATCCTACAAGTGGCTCTTGCATACAAGAAGGCCCAATGTCTTGGTCACTTTGGAAAAGCCACATGTTCAGGTGTAAACAGTTTTGTTTCTTCTGAAGCGATTGTCCATATTTTCACTGTAGAGATTTTTGCCTTTTGAATTTAAGAATCATTTTTAATGTGCTGTTAGCCACACAAACCAGATGCCATTCAGCTCTATTTCATTAGGGTGGAGGCAACCATCCAAGTGACGTGTCAAAAAGTGACTGCAGGCCAATGGACAAACAATTAGAGGCATGTGGGCTCTATTTGTGATTTGGGTAACTAACCCTATAATATAAATCTGTGTAACTATACAGAGATGAAGCAGTGAGTAGTTGGAAAAGAGCAACGATGCACAGTTGACTTTCTTTGGATAAATAAACCTCCAAATGATTTATTTTCACAAGCCAAGATACTGATCTCACTGCAGTGTTTCCAGTGTGTGTGTGTGTGTCTGTGTGTGTGTGTGCGTGTGGCGAGATACTCATGTGCCGTGCACCCTAGAGATGCATAAAGGCAGCTATAAGCACAAAGAAAACTGAACACACACACACACACACACACACACACACACACACACACACACACACACACACACACACACACACACACACATACAGATGCCTCATGAATAGATAGTAGGGTCATTTGAAATAAGTGTTGTCCATGTGACAAGCGGAGTGACTGTCCTCTGTGGAGGAGAGGGGTAATTCTCTTTCACGCATCATTAGCCCTCCTCATCTGCCCGTGTGTGTGTGTGTGTGTGTGTGTGTGTGTGTGTGTGTGTGTGTGTGTGTGTGTGTTCAGCATCTGCCACAGCCAATCAGAGCTGCTCATCAGTCCTGGACCACTCCAACTCCACATCAGTGTAGGATGGCATCTCATTTCTGTTTCATCTCTGTGTCGGGACCAGCCCTCGTGTCTTTATTTTTCTCTCCCTCCTTCATGTCGTTCTCTTTCCTCTGCCATCTCTCCTTCCCGCTCTCAGTGATAGAGAGACACAGTGAGAGTCACTCCTGTTTGTGGCTGACGGTCCATTTGGTGTTGGATTTAATTTTTTGGTGTTGGATTTAATTTCTCTCCTCTCATTCAGCAACCTCCGCTGCTGTTATCAGTTGTTGTGCAAAATAGCTTGTAATGGCTGCCAATTTCCTACCTTGGACTGTAACTGAATGAGTTCATGATAATGGTATAATGGGATAAAGAATTAGTGTGCGTGCTCCCCCTCTATGCTCATAGTGTGAGCCAGGTCGTTGTGGTGAACATGTAGAAATGTTGTCACTTTCACTTGGCTGCTGAGGTGCTAAGTGTACCTTTTTCACTGCTGTCCCATCTATTATCCTCATCATTTTAGATTACTTTGACAGCCACAGCCATCATAATCATTACTGGGCTAGTTGTGTATCAATAGTCACAGTCATAACCTTTCCCTGCCCTCTCTCTGTGATCTGTTCAATGGGGAACTATACTGATGAATACTGATATTTTTCCATTTAAAGATGCTAATGACTAGAGCAAATGCTGTGACTCAACTTAGGCAAACTAAGGTAAACTAAAAGTAGATAATTTAGTCACATTTTGACTGAATAATGAGTCCCAGGAACATAATAAGACCAGATAAGTTGGTTAATACTATACGTTTCTATGGATGTTGTTGGCAGGTCTCTTCGGGGGGGAACTCTTTTGTGCACAATAATAATAATAATACAGAACAATGAGTTTCTACAGACAACTAGTGTTGAACTCATCAGTTAATTAATAAATCACTACAGATGTTGAATCCAATCAAAAAGTTCACATTAGTCGTAATTCAAGCTGCATTTGTTCAAAAATAAATACGTAAAGCTGGGATCGACAACATTGGAGAAACCAGCAATAGTAAGCTAGATTTAAAAAAAAGAAGATCCGAGCAAAATACCCAGCCTAGTGTTGCTAACTTTTCCAAAAGATCAAAAGTTGCTGAATCAAGCAAGAAAGTCAAAGGCAACACTGGATGCCCATCCCTTTAGGCCTCCCTCTAAAGCCCCTCCCCCTAAATTATAATTATGAACTTAAATAATGAACATGGCTAGTATTTACAGCTAGCAGCTTGTGGAAGACTCAAGAGGAAGACAATGAGTGCATGGGTAGAATCAATGCAGGAAGCAGGTAGGGCATCCAATCATGTCATTTGCATTTGATTTATGGATCAGTTTCAGGATGTAAAGAATAAAAAGAAGAACTTCAACAAATATAACAAAAAAAGGGTTTCTAAAATACATTACCCATCCTAGCGAGCGTGTTTTTTGGCCAGAAACAAACAGGATGTGTGCCAGAATCTTACAAACTGCAAAACCCTCATTGCTCTGCTGTTCTCAGTTGTAAGTGAAATGTGTGGAGACCCTTTCAGCCACTAAGAAGAAGCAGAAATGTGCTCTTTTGTCATCGTGTCTAACTTGGCTGTCCCAGATATGGAAATGGGCCGTGGCTAAAAAGAATCCACCCATGGCGTTGAACGGCCTTATAGGCTGTTAGCAGAAACATCTTTGCTGATGGAGAAGCTTATTAAAAAAAGAAATTGTAGACGTAGAAAGTGTTGGATCCCTTTTAATTTGGACCAGCAGAGGTGTGGAGGATGCTGTCATACTCCTGCTGAATTTCCTACAAACATCTGGAGGGCTAATAGTCTGATGCCAGACTTCATTTAGTTGACTTTTCATCAGCTTTCAAAACGATCTGCCCACACATGCTGGCTGATAAGATGCTGTCATATTTCTCTCAAGACAGAAATCTTGTGGGATGATATAGACTTCATGACTAACTAATCCCAATAAGTAAAAGCTGTTTTCCTGAGCGCTTGTGTTGGTTTGAAGTTCTCAATCGTTCCTCTCTCTTCCTCCTTACAGCAGCTTGACACTTCAATAAATGCAAATGGTATCAGTCCAACGCTAGTTGATAATCCTCTGCCAGGTGGCCTGCAGGGTTTAGACTTGAGGGTTTGCTGTTCTCCAGGAGAGAGGGAATGAGCTCTGGCAGTAAAGCTTCACTCTCTTATCTATGTGTTTACCTGGATGTCCATCTGTTTGTCTGTGTAACTATCAGGGCATCAAGCTTGTGCAGTCAGAGTTCGAGTCAAGTTAGCAAAACCCTCCAAATCAATCAAAACAAACGAGACAGCAGGAGTGACTCTCTCCCAGTACGGAGCCAGAAGTTAATCAGAGTTTAGCTGGTGGCTGCTGCTGATTTTGAAGCTGCACTCGTCGTTGATCCAAGGCCAACTTTTCAGAGTAACTGTACAGCCATATATCACACAGCACCTAAGTATAGTGCTGCCGTGACACCCAGCGACATTCTTACTTGTCACCACTGCATCTACGGATCCATCACACTATTCTAAGAGCGTATCCTGTATAATGGCCAGAGTGGAACAACAACAACCACAGCTCATCATTGTGTCACACTGACCCACTGATGTGTTCAACTTCTGGTCACCAGCCAGGTTGGAAAGGTTAGCTCTGAAGATGTATTCCTTTCACTGTCTCATTGTGCTGCACTGCAAAAGTGGTGATTAGTAGCAAATCTCGATCAAAAGGACTACTAATATTATTCTGGTCATGCGTTCTGTGCCCTCATTGTTTGTTTTATATATATTTTTAAAAAATCAGGAGCTTATTATTGATCACTTTTATTGATCACTATACATTTTTGTGATCAGTTTTATCTTAAACCAGAAAATTCTGACTTTTCAGTCCCCGCTTCTTTTGTAGCGATTTGGGAAACATGAATCAGGAAATTATACGTAACAACAGTACACAGCAACCAAAGCCTTTCAGGACATTCTCTTTCATAATGAAATCATACCATATAAACAATAATTGATACATGTTTGTAATTACTGCAGGTGAATAGGTACCAACTTCCAATAACTATTCTTGAATATTGAAGTGATTAACCATTACCCACTGCCTGTTGTCTCCAGTACACCTCACGTCTCTCTAAAGCTCTTCATGTACAGTAGGTCCTGTGTGTTCGTGCCCTCGCTGTAAACTGTCTCATCAGCACCCTCTGGGCCTTTCTCGGCTACTGGAAGTTGATCCTCTACTTCTAAATAGCTGTTAGTAAGTTTATTCCTCTGCAGCGGGTCATCGTGTGATCGATGAGCACCAGTTGGCTCTGTCACTATACCACTAAGACGGTAATGAAGAGCCGTGATCCAAGCTGTTATCCCAGAAATGCATCAGGAAACCAATACATAACCAACAGTGAATTGTCTGTACGCTCACACGGAGCATGCAAATTCTGTTTCGTGCCAAGTGCTAAATAATTGATATGGTGATAAAACTATTTTCCTTCTGGAGTCATTTCAGCAGTTATGGCTGTTGTGGAAGCAACAGTGGACTGTTTTGTTATTAATAGCCCGGTAATTGTGAGTGGCAACCTGATTGATTCACTTCACGTCCTGTGAGAGCAATTGACGACCCACACACGCATCTTACGCGATCATGCAAATGTGTGCTCTCTCTCACACACACTTTCTCACACAGTGTTAAAAGTGTCTGCTACATAATTAGCCTACTTTAACAGTGTTAATGTGTTCCTCGGGGTCTTTTACGTGCTGATAGGGGGGGGGAAGAAGGGGAAGATGTGCCAGCGAAGAGGGAGAGGGGAAGGGTGAGTGTGCTGGTGTGTGTTGTCGACGTACAGCTGGTACTTTTAGCACTACATCATTTCAATACACAAAGACATGCTGCAAGGTTTTTCCTCATGAGCCTGATCTGACCCCAATCTTAGCAGCTCCCTTGACCTTCTCACATAAGGCAACATGCTCAAAGGCACAGGCTCCAATATGGTTGGCATGAGCTGCACCAAGTGGAGAGAGTAAGACATGATTAGTAGCTGTTCAGAGATGGATCTGGTCACAGTGCAAGGAGGAATGTTAAGGGGCAATTTAATTGGCCTACAGAGTTCAAAGGTTATGCTAGTTTGTCTGACTGGTGGCTTTGCTATGAAAGTCTGTGTTTGTTGCTGTAATTGCACTTTATCAATCATAGCACAACCACAGACTAGACGTGTTTCTCCGCACCGAAAGATTGCATGTGATACCACACCGACCAGACGTTACTGAAAGCTGCTTTATGACAGGGAATGTGTGAATGTGTCTTTTCATTTGTCTGTTTTGCTATGCCTGCTCACTGTAGCTCATCAACTGAGCTCCGAACGTGTTTATGGCCCCCTTTTTTTTTTTTTTTGGAAAGCATCCAAACACAGAATGTGCCTGTAGTTTTTCTGTGAGAGCTTTAGCAAAGCAGATGCACATCCTCATCAAAGATTTGGCACGGACGGTACGCAGATTACGGGAGCGTGCCCAGTGCCATTCACCCTCAACCCTCACTCCCACTGCGCTTCATCTCTGCCTCTAGTTTGGGATTCTCTGCAGGGGCAGCCAAGTGCAGCCTCGCTCTGATTGGCACACGGGGAGCGCAGGCTCAATCACTTGCTCACAATGCAACCACAGACCTGATTATAATCTCTGCCATACATATGCAGCAGATACACGGGGTAGCATTATGCAGTTCCTAAATGTGACACCTGTTCAACATGGTGCAGAAATAAAACAAACTGTAGTCATTTAAATCCTGCAATAAAATGGCAATGCTTCCACTAAGTGGAACTCTGACTATTTCTTTGCTTAATGCGTGGCTTGAATCTGCAAAGCCCGCTCCAGCTCAGCGCAGATTCACACTTGAACTCTAATACATCCCCATGCAATGGACTTCCCTGGATCTGGATTAGGTATACATATATTAGACTGAATTAGATCATTGAATTAGATGAAATCAGAGATGCAGACAGAGCCAAAGAGCTGTACAGGCGTCGGTAGCAGCGGGGATGGACACGTGGCTCGAGAGCTGTTTGTGAGTCTTTGTGGTGGGTGAGGTGCACGGTGATATACAGTACGTGTGCTGTTGTGGAAGCTCCATTTCAGTCGCAAGTGTTAATGTGTTTATAGGTCCAACTGAAATGAACTCAGCAGGCACCGTATGCGTCACTACCTTTTATTCAGTCTTTTTTTGCAGCATTGTTCTCCTTTCACCTGATTTTCTCTCCCATGGTTGCATTGCAAAAAAGGCAATTCAAGAAAGTCCTATCACATTTTAACACAATTAAATCTAATTTAAGGTTAATAATCGTTTCAAGCACTATTTGCATGAAAGTATGCCAGACAGTAATAACAGCGTATTTTTTCTTTCTTTTGTTGAACCTGTCAAAAGCACAGTGTGTTTCAAAAATAGAAGACAAATTATCTAAAATGGTTAGATGGAGCATTTAGAAGCTGAAGAGGCAGATATTTTTTCAGCAGTTGGTGGAACAAAACAAAGCTGAAAGGAGCTTGAATACTAGAGTTTTATTCATCAGCTTGGCAGAAACATGACTTCTGAATAAGAGCTAATGTTGCTCTGTGGATACCAGATGTTTAGCTGTTTGCACTATCAATTCTGTAGGTGAGAGTATGTAAATGTCGTGTTCACAGCCCGTTCTGCAGCGATTAAGTGGCCAAATAAAAGTAGAAGTCTTTTTTTTTTTTATCACCCTGCAGCCAGATTTTTATGCATTATGACTTCAGGTTGAACGTGGTATCTCAGGAACGCCTTCGAGGGAATTTCTTCAAATTTGGCACGAACGTCCATTCGGATTTAAAAATGGACTAATTAGAATTTGGTGGTCAAAGGTCAGAAAACACATTGTCGACCATAACTCAATAATTCATTTGATAACTATAACAATTTTACACAAATGTCTAATAGGATAAACATGGATGTAAACTGCAACTGGACTGGTAATTGGAGGCGAAGCGGTAATTTTAGTATGTTGGATTCTAGCAATTGCTCTTGATTATACAATATTTAGCTTGGACTTCGAGGGGATTTTTTGCATTGTACATATGGAACTTGTCAGGTCCGCTCTTCACCATTATTCTTATGCTACTTTCAGACACTGAACTCATTTTCCCAGCATCTACATTTATATATCGCGTCGCCACTAATCATTTATTTTTCTTCGTTGTGTGTCTCTGTGACTAAGCATGGCAACATAAATAACCGGTACTCTCAGTTCTGGGCACGTAATCCTTCCTCTTGTCGGAGCTGGCACTGATGGTGCGACAGGGACTGATGGATGCAGAGGCAGCTTATTGGCAAGGACAGCTTGCATGCCAGCATCAACACCATCGTTGATCCCCGGATAATACGATTGGATACTCACTCTTATATACCACAACACACACATGCACACACACACACACACACACAGATAGACACGTGCAGCTGAATCACACTCGCTCACCCACATGCTGAAACAGCATTTCAGCTGGAGCAGTTGTGCTATTGATCTCCCTTTATTGGGACATGCCCTGCCTTTGGTCTTTCCTCTGAGACAACTTTCTTTATCACTGATGGCGTGTGTGTGTCACTTTGTCTGTGTGAATGTGCATACGTTTAGTTTCAAGTAGTGTGTCTCATTTGAAATCCCAGCTCTTCTACTGTATCTGCAGGCAGCCATTTCATTTCCCTTTTCCAGGATGAACAAAATCCACATTTGATGCCAAACGCTTTGAGCCGAAGTTGCTCGTCTTGTTTGTGTGCTATAAATACCCCCCCTTACTAAATTACATTTGTTTACAATGGAGCACGCAATTTGTCAGTTTGTCTAACCACATGTGAGGGAGATTGACTCCTCTCTCTGTGTCTAATGAATTTCCTCCTACAGGACTAATGTCATTAAGGATAGGTAAGGGATGAAGCTAATGCAATCAAATCCTTGCAGTAATTACAGCTATCCCCAGCCGGGCCCAGATATACGCCACAGCGATGAAAAGAAGCAGCTCATTAGGAGTGCTTGTAAGCAATACAGCGCCGGCATCAATGGAAGCGCCTTCCTCCGTTGAAGGTGTCGTGAGGTAGATTCAGTGAGTGGAAAGCACATGAGATGGGTTGAATCTGGTTTTATGGTTTTTAATTGTGCAGGAGGACCTGTCAGTGTCTTCGTGCAACATCTTACTCTCCCATTCTGAAAGTCTGTGTTTAGTTTGCAGCATGAACAGAGGAGGAGGAGGAGGGGGTGTGAGGTGATAGCTGTATAGGTTCATGCCATTTCGTTATTTTTGCATCTTCGTTTCCCTCACTTGTGTCTCTTCCTCGCGTCTTAGCTGAGATGCGAGGGCAAAGGAATCCTCAGTTGGGAAACGGGACATAGTCAGTTCACTCAAGTGCTTCTTTAAGCAACGTCATTTACTTATGGCGTGTGCACAGCTGTGTCACCTGCCTCTGGGCTTAATTCAAAGGAAATCCTACATAGACTCTCTTGTTATTCATGGGATTAAATGTACTTTACAGGACATCATCTTTTAAACAAAATATGTACGTGAATGCAAATTATTCAAAAGTGCGTTTGGGTGGAAACCAGCCCAATCTAAGGGTTATTCAACACTGAGTATAGGTGTGGCTGCTAGGGGCTCTCATGATAATGGATAACATAACATAGGGGCAAAAAAAAAAGGGCCCCAAAACATAGGGGCAAAAATGTTGAAATTAAATCTATACTGCATATAATTATATCATTCATAATTGTAGATATGACAGATTTAAAGCAGAGCACTGACTTGTGAGGTGATGTGCTGTCCAAACCAGAGCTGCCTCTCTGTTGTCTGCAGAGTGCATGTAATACCTGTTTGTCACACAAGCTGTGTGGGAAAATCGCATGGTTTTCACTGGAGCTTGTATGGACGCTGAGGATTGCTATTGGAACGTATTAGACAATAATTGCATTGGTGTTTAGAGAAGGAGATGAGTTGATAGAAGCACATCATTCTTACTTGGCTTATTTTATCATTTAAATTTTATGCAGGATTAGAGTCTCTTATCTGAAAGCAAAAATCCATCTACCCTCCCTGCAAAATCTGTGTCCTGTCAGCTCTGAATTAACGCCGTTCCACAGACGTCTGACGGAGCAAACAACACCGTCTGTATCTCGACACTGATACGGCTGCCTGTAAATATATGGTCAATATAAACTCGGGGTAAAGACTTTCCTCCGGGATGCTGGACGGAAGTTGTCCTGCGTCAGTTAGAGTAAAAGTGGAAGCCAGTGCTAGTCAGTACTAATAATTCTGAAAGATTCTCTGAACCGGGCATGTTTTAGCCAGCGGTGGCAAATGTCCTTGTTGCTTCTTCTCAATCTGGTCATCAGAATACCTCGGCATACGCCAAGCACTCTCAAAGTGCCAACTTGTCGTGTGACACCTTAGCCAAAGGCTGCCTCCTGGAATGAACACGACATGTTGTTCAGATGTTACAGATTGAGTCACATGTTTGCTGAAGAAGGCAGAAACTGACAAGCGGTTAACAGCACTGGCACATTTACATTTTACTCAAAGCACACAAAATAAAAACCTCCTAGATAGGACTTTGGCATTCGACATGTTTACCCTGCAGAATGAAGTTTTGTGTCTCTTCTGAATGTGCAGTTTGTGTGTGTGTGTGTGTGTGTGTGTGTGTGTGTGTGTGTGTGTGTGTGTGTGTGCGTGCATGTTGTGGCTGAGCCTGGGTTTGCCCATGTCTAAGTATATCTAGTGTTGTATGGAACCTCTCCCAGTGTCTGTGGTTACTCCTACAGTTCCCCAGTTGAGTTTGTGGCGAAATGTGAACAAGGCGAATCTGGGCCCTAACTTTAGCACGCTTGTGGCAGATGGATGTTTGAATAGTAGTGCAAAAACTGGACTGGTCTGTTTTTTTGTGGTTGAAAAATGAATAGGGACCAACCGGACGGAGTCGGCAGTGCAGTGGGTGTTGTGTGCCTTTTTGTAAATCGTGAAACCTGGCGTCCATGAAGGGAAGTCCAATAAAATATGTAGTATAATAATAATAACACAGTGGGGAGAGACAGGGCACACAGAGAGCACTTGTGAGAGGCAACATTCAAGGGAAATCAAACGTAGTAAATAGTTATAGTCACAATGCAAACATTTTATCAAGGTTTTTTTGGCAGGGGCTTTTTAGGGGATGAATAATACCCCTGTGACTGAAATGTTGCTGATGTGCTAATAATGTGTAACCCATTTGATCCTTTGTCTAATAAAACCTAGAGTGAATATGTCGCAGACACCTTAGTAGACTGAAGCACTTAAAGATATTCATGCAGCTGATCACTAACAATTCTGGGGTTAGACATGATTTTTTAAATATTTTGATAAGTTCAATAAAGTTGAAGTTGATTTTGCCAAACAGCAATATGCATATGATTACATGCAGATAAGCAGATGTTTCCCCTCCTCCTATGATAGATGTACTCTTAAATAACTCATTCACTACATTCATAAGGCTCCATTCATACCATCTTTTCTGCATATGCTCCATCAAGTACCACTTACATTTAAATATTGAACAGAGTTTAATAGAATTTCAAAGAAAAGATTAAACTGCACTTCAGGGCCAATGTAGCCAGGAGATAGCCCTTTCTATATTTTGTTATTCATCGTTTTTTTTTTTTTGTCAAAACAGTTATTCTGCATAATTTGTTACCCCAAAAGGTGCTTTGCAATTTTGTACAATTCATATAAGACGTTATACATGATTAGGCTATTGAGCATGTTGTCATCCTTTGAAACAACAAGCATGCACGCTTGCACATGCAACCACAGACATTGTGTTTGCGCTCACACACACATCCACATTCAAAGAGTGAGAAAAGAGAGTCTGTCTTTCACACAATTTCAGACCATCCGGCACAACATTAATAGCTGCTCCCTGGTGGCTGCATGTTGCTGCTGTGAAAATATTTCAGACTGAGAACAAGCAAAGAAGTCAGGGGTGAAGAATACAGACACGCACGCTGTGTATGTGATGGAAAGAGGGCGAAATGTAACTGCTTGTTGACTGTGTGCTCAGCGTGGAAGAGGAAAACAGCATAAGAGGTTGAACAGCAAACTCCAACAGTCATAGGGGGGAGGTGATGAACAAAGCCCAGCTAGAGTCAGTTGACCTGGGACAGGATGGACACGGTCCTGGCGGTAGACTTCAGGTATCAAACTCTTTAACCCAAATTTTAACCCATTAATGACGAGTTTTTAAGTGAGCTAATTGAGCTTTGTTGTAGTGCAGTTTCTATCATCCGAAAGAAAGACAATGCTTGCTCTACTTGTAGATGAATACTACACTCGACTCTAATTTGCTCCAAATACATAAAACATAAAGCACCCCACAATGTGTGTTTGCATTGGACTGGGTGTAATTTCCTAAACTAGTGTACATTTATCTACATAAGCTCAAAGCGCAAAACATTCTGGGACGAAATGATCCCTAAAATTGTTAACCTCTGCATATCTTTTCCATCAAGGCGTTTGCACTAGATGGAACAGATATGAACCTTCATTGTACCTGTTTTTCTGAAATGTAAAATTGGTGTCTTGCCCCTTCTAACTCGCCTCTCTCCTTCTCTTTTATGCTCTAAATTCTTGTTCTTTCATCTTTTCTAATACCTTCCGTCTGATTTGTGTCCTAACCTGCACAGGCGTACACGCACATATGCAAGCGCATCCACACGGCAGCTACACAAACAAACGCCTCAAATACAGCCTCAGTGATAGGATCAGTGTGATGCCGTAAATAAATTTCCCCCGGTGAAACACTGACACACTCGTGCACAAGCAAACACACGCACACAAGTAAACACCACACACACACACACACACACACACACACACACACACACACACACACACACACACAGACACACATAATGTGAACAAATGCCCTCCCTGTGTGTTGCCAGAGAGCTGCTGCAAACAAAGATTAGAGAAAACACATCAATTTATTTGCCACTGCTTTTTATTTACTCTCGTTCTGGAGCCGGTGGGGACAGGGCCTGCAAACACCCGGTCCAAGCTTTTCGACTCCAGCCAGCCGCAGTATGGTAGCAACTTTTTTTTCAATAAGCACATAACTAATTCCTGTATAATTACACTCATTAGAGAACCGTAGCCTGGACTTGACATATTCAACACCGATACACTGGACACAAAGACATGGAGCTTCAAAGACCTCGGGCCCGTTCTGTAGTTGCAGCGGTGATGACAGTAATGATACTTTGATGATGCCAATTAAACAAGTGCCTTTATGCTCTCTCCACAAATCACTCTCTCTCTTTCCATAGCTGACCTGGTGTAGTGAAATGCCTCCAGCTCTGGTTTATTTTTAGGAAAATTCTGATCCTTACCCACCTAATGCATGTCAGATAGGTAAACCCGCCTGCAGTCATATCCCTTACAGGCCTCACTGTCAACACTGCTTAATGGTGAGGAATGCTAACTATTGACATCTTTGCATCTAACTGTTTAGTCAAGGGGCTTTTCCTCAAACTACCTTTTCCTTCCCGCAGGTGAAATCATTTTTACCTCCTCCGAGGCAGTGTA